>NC_091634.1:913906-1218542 GCF_027580195.1 Bos mutus
AAAGATCATTTAGTGTTCTATTTACTGAAAAATATCCCTGAAAAATATGAGTGAATCCAAGCAGTTCTAACCATGGTGTTCAAGAATCGTAAAAAATTGTAAAAAAAATAAAATAAAAATCATAAAAAATCGTAAAAAAAATAAAAAAATCAACACCACCACCAAACTCAGATGCAGACAACAGATTAGTGATTGCCAGAAGAGAAGATAGGTAGATAAAATGAGTGAAGGATATCAGAAGTTACAGACTTCTGGTTGAAAGATGATTAAGACTTGTGGATCTAATTCACAGCTTAATGACTTTAGTTAACAAAACTGAATTGTATATTTAGAAGTTTCTAAGTAGAAGTTGGCTAGGGTGTGGAAGATTTGGAACCCTTGTGGTATTGCTGGTGGAAATGTAAAATGGTGGAGCTGCTATGGAAAATGGTATGACAAAATCTTAAAAAATTAAACATAGATTTAACATATAACTCAGCAATTTCACTTTTAAGCATATGCCCCAAACATTTTAAAGCAAGGACATGAAGATACATTTGTACAGCCATGTTCATGGCAGCGTTATTCACCATAGCCACAGGTCAAAACAACCCAAATGTCCATCAACCACTGAATGGATAAACAGGTGTTGTATACATACACTGGAATATTATTCAACTTTAAAAAGGAAGGAAATTTTGATACCTGCCACAACATGGGTGAATCCTGTGAACAACATAAATGTACTCTATACTTTTAAAGAATGTACTTAGAGATGGCTAAAGCAGCAAATTTATGGATGTTTTTAAAAAATAGTAAGTTCAGTTGGTTCAGTTCAGTCGCTCAGTCGTGTCCGACTCTTTGCAACCCCATGAATCGCAGCACATCAGGCCTCCCTGTTCATCACCAACTCCCGGAGTTCACTCAGACTCACATCCATCGAGTCAGTGATGCCATCCAGCCATCTCATCCTCTGTCGTCCCCTTCTCCTCCTGCCCCCAATACCTCCCAGCATCAGAGTCTTTTCCAATGAGTCAACTCTTCGCATGAGGTGGCCAAAGCACTGGAGTTTCAGCTTTAGCATCAGTCCTTCCAAAGAAATCCCAGGGCTGATCTCCTTCAGAATGGACTGGTTGGATCTCCTTGCAGTCCAAGGGACTCTCAAGAGTCTTCTCCAACACCACAGTTCAAAAGCATCAATTCTTTGGCGCTCAGCCTTCTTCACAGTCCAACTCTCACACCCATACATGACCACTGGAAAAACAATAGCCTTGACTAGCCGGACCTTTGTTGGCAAAGTAATGTCTCTGCTTTTGAATATGCTATCTAGGTTGGATATAACTTTCCTTCCAAGGAGTAAGCGTCTTTTAATTTCATGGCTGTAGTCACCATCTGCAGTGATTTTGGAGTCCCAAAAGATAAAGTCTGACACTGTTTCCACTGTTTCCCCATCTATTTCCCATGAAGTGATGGGACCAGATGCCATGATCTTCATTTTCTGAATGTTGAGCTGTAAGCCAACTTTTTCACTCTCCACTTTCACTTTCATCAAGAGGCTTTTTAGTTCCTCTTCACTTTCTGCCATAACGGTGGGGTCATCTGCATATCTGAGGTTATTGATATTTCTCCCGGCAATCTTGATTCCAGCTTGTGTTTCTTCCAGTCCAGCGTTTCTCATGATGTACTCTGCATATAAATTAAATAAGCAGGGTGACAATATACAGCCTTGACGTACTCCCTTTCCTATTTGGAACCAGTCTGTTGTTCCATGTCCAGTTCTAACTGTTGCTTCCTGACCTGCATACAGATTTCTCAAGAGGCAGGTCAGGTGGTCTGGGATTCCCATCTCTTTCAAAATTTCCCACAGTTTATTGTGTTCCACACAGTCAAAGGCTTTGGCATAGTCAATAAAGGAGAAATAGATGTTTTTCTGGAACTCTCTTGCTTTTTCCATGATCCAGTGGATGTTGGCAATTTGGTCTCTGGTTCCTCTGCCTTTTCTAAAACCAGCTTGAACATCAGGAAGTTCACGGTTCACATATTGCTGAAGCCTGGCTTGGAGAATTTTGAGCATTACTTTACTAGCGTGTGAGATGAGTGCAATTGTGCAGTAGTTTGAGCATTCTTTGGCATTGCCTTTCTTTGGGATTGGAATGGAAACGGACTTTTTCCAGTCCTGTGGCCACTGCTGAGTTTTCCAAATTTGCTGGCAAATTGAGTGCAGCACTTTCACAGCATCATCTTTCCGGATTTGGAATAGCAAAAATAGTAAAGGTGAGCTAATTCTGCCCACAGGATCAACACTTCAGAAAATGATATTGGTGTAAATAAAGTGATGAGTTTTTAAAAATTTGGTTGCTTCTTACGTGCCTTTTAAGCATTTAAGAAAATGTGATATTTAATAAAAATGCTTGGTCCTTTGCATATCTACCAGTTTTGCATCTGCAGAGTCAAGCAACCATGGATCAAAAATATTAAAAAATCCCAGAAAGTTCCAGAAAGTAAGACTGGTATCCTCTGTGGATTTTGGAACCAATTTCAATCAATTATTAAGTGCCTGGGTAGCCTTGAGTCCATCCATTTATAAATTTGAAATTTCCTGAGAAAGCTGAGACCCCTCTGTTCATGATTGGGTCCAGGCTGCTGCACGAGCCTGGCTGGCCTTTCCCCTGTTTACAGGGAGTGTATGTGAGTCTGCTGAGACTTTAAAATGGAGCATCTACATTTTCCACCAATATTTCCATTCCAGCCATGGCTCTTTACTTCCTCCCGCTTTCCCCTCTGGCAGATTCTTCTTGTACCAAACAGAGTACTCCTCCCCACTACACGCTCAATTTAGTTCTGCCCTTCAGCACATCCCTCTTCAGGATTCATCTGACAGTAAAACCTGCTCTCCCAATCTGAGCACAAGGCTTGATTCTGGTCCAGGCCTCAGGGTCCCTCCTCAAACTCCAGACCTGGAATCCAGTTGCTTATGTGCCACCTCCCCTGTGGGGCATCTCAAAATCCCCATATCCAAAATCCAACTGATAATCTGCCCTGAATCCTGTTTCTCCCACCAAATTCCCCATCTCCATTCTCCTAGATGTTTGGGCAAAAAATCTGAGGGGTTATTTACTTCGATCATTAAGATCCATCAAGAACCTGCATTAATTTCCAGGCTACCGCCACTTCTAGAACTGTCCACCGCCAAAACTGTCCTCCTGTGCCTCCTCACTGGTTTTCCCCCCTCCACTTTCATCATGCCTTGTCCCACCCAGTCTGCTCGCCCTGAGCAACATCTCAAATACTTTGAAAACCACGGCTCAGAGTCCCTGCTCTCTTCCAACGTCCATGATTCCCAGGAGCCCCCGACTGAAGACCCAGCTGCTTGGACTGCCCAAGTGTGCCTCCTTTCACACTGCTTCCTGCGGACACGAGAGGGAACCCAGGTTTCCAGAATGGTCTTGACTCGTGTGTGCCTCCAAGGCTTTGAATATGTGTGTCCGTCTGCCTGTAACACTGTTCCACATTTCATCATCCCTGTCAGAACTGGGGACCCTATGTCTATAACTGCCCCGCTGTTCTGGAAATAGGAGCATGCACTGCTATAGCCAGAGCTGGAGACCCTTCGTTTTTAAGTAGGGTTAAGGTTGAGAGTCTGGAGAACCGACATTCACCTGGGCCTGGGCCTTCAGCGTGGCCATGGGAAGGTGTGGGCGGAGCAGTGCCAGGGCTACGCGGGAGATGAGAGGTAGCCCTGAGCAGGACACGGTGGAGACACTACGGCAGCGCCCACACTGAATGTCAGACCCACCACTGTGCAGTGGGGACCTCGAACCTCCGATCCAGCGAATGGTATCAAAAACAGTCATAATAACCGCAATGTGCCAGATGCCGGAAGTCCCACCCCGACACGTTGCACGCTCTCGGAGCGACTCTTCTGGTTGTTAGCTCATCCCCCACGCAGTCTGCGACCCTACTGAACCCGTCATTCTGGGAAATGTTTCCATCATGGCGGCATCTGCAGGGATGGTTGGCCCATTCTGATATCCGGAAATTAGCTAAGTGGTATTGTGGGCAGGCAAGGATGAAATACATTAAAGATAAGAGCAAAGCCTATGGTTAATGGAGTAAAAGAAGAGGCCTTAAACCCAGGATTCTCAACATAAAAGCGAAGACATGATTACAGTCAAAATGTTAAAAGAGCGTTGGCACAGCGCTTAGTTTTTGTTCTATTACATGTTTTGTCTATATGACTACCTCTGTGAAAATCTTGGAGAGAACTTTTAACTGCACTGAATCTTAGTTGTGTCATGTGGGATCTAGGTCTAGAATTGGAACCCGGTCCCCTGCACTGGAAGCACAGTGGCCTAACCACCAGTCAGCCAGGGAAGTCCCAGTGCCATTCTAAATATTAGTGGAGATGAATGATTTCCTCAGGAGGCACCTGACTCGGATCAACCAACCCCTCTACTTCTTGGGCAGAGGAATCCTCAGCTCCCAGTGCCTTCTCCTGCCAGCCCCTCCATTTACACCACAATTTCTTGCCCTGTATCTCTGACCATGACCACTTCCCCTTGCTGCTGCTACTGCTAAGTCACTTCAGTCGTGTCTGACTGTGTGCGACCCCGTGGACGGTAGCCCACCAGGCTCCCCCGTCCCTGGGATTCTCCAGGCAAGAACACTGGAGTGCGTTGCCAGTTCCTTCTCCAATGCATGAAAGTGAAAAGTGAAAGTGAAGTCGTTCAGTTGGGTCTGACTGTTTGCGACCCCATGGACTGCAGCCTACCAGGCTCCTCCGTCCATGGGAGTTTCCAGGCAAGAGTACTGGAGTGGGTCGCCATTCCCTTCTCCCTTCTTCCCCTTAGTTACACCCAAATATCAAGAATCTTTACATGAACTTTACTAAATCATCATCTTTCACCCTCCCACAACACCACTGCTAGGCCCACAAACTTCCCCTGACACATAAACCAAGACTGATTGTAGATCTCACAATTTTAATGTACTTTACAACTCTACCAAGATAATATTACTGATCCCCCAAATTACAGATGTTTTCTTGGCTAATGCCATAAGAAAACAGCAAACCTAATTATGGGCCGACCTGTAAAAACTCCTTTTATCTGGACTTAGGGTCCTTCTCTGGACTTCCCTGGTGGCTCAGATGGTAAAGCATCTGTCTACAATGAGGGAGACCAGGGTTTGAGCCCTGGGTTGGGAAGATCCCCTGGAGAAAGAAATGGCAATCCACTCCAGTACTATTGCCTGGAAAATCCCATGGACAGAGGAGCCTGCTAGGCTACAGTCTATGGGGTCACAAAGAGTCAGACATGACTGAGTGACTCACTGACTCTCTAATGGGTACTTTCTTAGATTCTGTATCTGTCAGTTTGGCAGAGACTAATCACAGGGCCAACCTCAGAGCTAGAGTTGTGTTCCTATTGCAAATAGCCTCCCTGGAGCACACCATTCAAGTGTAGATTCAGGGCTCTGCCACCTGCCACTTACACACAAGGGAATGTTTCTCCTGTCCTAAATCAACCCAGGGCCAGGAACTAGATGACTAGGGAAAGGGCTATTTACCCTAAAACCTGTGGAAATCATTCAAACCAGCCAACCTTAAGCTTTTTACCCAGCCCTGCCTTGCCTTGCCTGCAGAAACCCCAACAAAGCCTGTGTTCTAGGAATTCCCATTCTTTCCCCGATTTCTCCCTCCCAATTACCCTGGTCACCAAATATGGGGATATGTTATTAGAAACGGAAAGGACCAAATGAACAGAAATGATGGGCCAAACTTAATGTGTTGTGGACACAATATTAGTAATTGCACAAGTGTCAAGAATGCGTGAATTCTTCAAACTTTCTGAAAACTGCATAAACTGATACAAAGGAGGATTAAGTATGTCGATGTTAATGGGATTTGTGAGAAAGTTTATATTTAAAAAACTATTAGCCTAATTTAAGACAGTAAAGATTCCTATTGCAAGCCAATTGACAAGAGGTGGACTCTCTTCTGAGTTATCAATACAAGGTTCAAGAAAGTTGTATTAAAAATAAAAGAATGAAAAAATATAGAAGAATGGTTAACATAAAAACAAAAATCGGTATCATTTTTTTCAGGTTAACATTTAATAGAGATTACTGTTTATAACTGACTGGAAAAGGAAAGGGGGCTACAGAGGATGATTGTTGGATGGCATCACCGACTCAATGGACATGAGTTTCAACAGACTCTGGGAGATAGTGAAGGACAGGGAGGCTTGGCATGCTGCAGTCCATGGGGTTGCAAAGAGTCAGACATGACTAAGTAACTGAACATCATTGTTTATAAATTTGACCTATGACATGCAAATTAACAATTCCTGTATAAGACACTCTGGAGAAGCAAATGGAAATCCACTCCAGTATTCTTGCCTGGAGAATTCCATGGACAGAGGAGCCTGGCGGGCTACAGTTCAATGGGGTTGCAAAAGAGTGGGACACAACTGAGTGACTAACACACACACACAAAGACACTACTGCACAGCCCACTGGCAGTGCCCACCAGGCCTGCTCTAGGACATGACTTCTCCTGCTTCTGTTCTTCACTTACTCCATATCCTGTGCTTGAGGAGAGCATGTGAAATGCTGCTCTGATACTTCAGTGAGTGTTTGTCTTTATACTGGTGCCCTTGCCTACTGCATATATTGCTTACATCAGCAATTTAACGGGCTCTGCAGGGCTGGAAAAACCATGCGTTCAGGAGGCCTGTGCAGTTGGTAACAGACCAGTTACATGCCTTATGAAGGTAGTCGGGAGACAGATCTGTAGGTTTGCTTCTCCACACTCTGATACCGTGAGCTAATGGGAATAAGGTCTAGGGGGTCTTAGTGTGCTAATGGGCTTCCCAGGTGGCTCAGTGGGTAAAGAAACTGCCTACAATGCAGGGGACCCCAGAGACATTGGTTCGATTCCTTGGTTGGGAAGATCCCCTAGAGGAGGGCATGGCAACCCACTCCAGTATTCTTGTCTGGAGAATCACATGGACAGAGGAGCCTGGCTGGCTACAGTCCATAGGTTGCAAAGAGTTGGACACGACCGAAGTGACTGAGCACAGCATATTGCTTTTAAATGTTAAAAAAGTACTATAAAATAAATGATAGTTTTCTCACAAACTTTAAAATAAACAAAGGAAATCATTGAACATGTGTATATTAACTTTATAAAACAACAGTAAAATAGATTTGATAATTTTGGAATTAAGTAAGATTAAAGACTCATAATTTTGGTATGTAATAAATGCTATTGGCAGTTGAATGTAGATATTTACACATGTATGTACATTATATCTAGACTTCATTAAAATTGCTGGGATTTCCAATTACAAAAGATTGAGTAAGACTTTAAAAAATAGAGCACACTCAATTATCCAGAGATAAATAGACCTTTTAAAAAAATAAGCTATTAGTATTTAAAGTCAGAATATTTTGAAATTATTTGAGTGAAAACAGCTGATAAAAATAAGTTTTAATTATTTAAATACTTAATGTTGGCCATTAGAAACGGATAATATATTTCCTTTTAGGGTTAATTAATACCCAACACTTAAGAGGTCCCCAAAATATTCACAAATGTTGAGATAAATATTTGAATGCCACTGAGAACAGATTCATAGAACAACAATCACATTAGCAAACAGTGTTTTCCTTGCCCTACAGGCAAAGCAGAACTGAGAGATACGCGTGTCCTTGATAATGAGCACAAAGGGGCTGAATGCTGGAAAACATGTGGCCAAAAGGACAGAGGTGTTCACCATCCACTGCCCTGGGTTTGCAACTAGAGTCATCCAAATTGTCAAAATGATGTAGACTGTATAGAATGTAACAAAAGAGCTTACCAGGACCAGGACAGTGCGTGTGGCTCTGCCCTCACAGGAAGGTCTGGGGGAGACTCGGTGGCTGCAAATGCGTTGGATTCGCCGTTTGTGTCTGCACAGGAAAATAACTATAGAGCTACTGGCCCAGACCATAAAACCTAAACTCAGAATATCAAGGAAAAAGTACATGACTGTGTATAGTGAGCCCACAGAACCCTCTGTCATATACCAAGAACAGTACCCGTAATTATTTCTCGTACTGAAGTTCTTCTCATTCAGTGGACCCTTTACTATGATAAAGATACAAGAATTTATCAAGATATGCCCAATCCAGCAGAGGAAACAGCAGAAGGCAATGAATCTTAGAGCTCTCATCTGGAGTTCCATCCACCTCCAGATACTGGGCTTGAGCTTAAGGGCCTGGAAGCCATTGAAGAGGCAGGTGGTGCTAAAGGAAACTCCCATGGCTACTCTGTGGAAATAGAAGACAAGTTTACATCCAGTGTCATCCAGGAAATACCTCCATCCGAAAGCTGCCAGTGTCTGTGGTATGCCTTTAGAGAAAAGAACTGTGGCATTGGCGATGACCAGTTGCATGAGGATTGGGTCTATGGGCCTCAAATTATGTCCAGTGAGCAAAGTGAAGTTATAAAGACAAAAGAGGGAGATGTTTCCCATGAGGCCAATTCCTGTCTGAATGAGGAATATAGTCCCCATTTCCAAGCTGGCAGAAAACATCACATCAGTGCCTAGAGGGCGCTGGTTTTACTGAAGTTAGAGGAATGAAGAGTGAAAAGGATGAAAAGAAGTGTGTCATAATCACCATGTCCCTCAATTTTCAATATTAAGCCTGCATCTCATATAATCTCACGTTAAGTGGGCACTTAGAATTTTTGCTCATGTGTGCAAAGGCAATGGAAATGAAGACTACGATCATGAAGTCATCTGCTGCATGAGTGGAAGTGGCCAAACGCACAACAGGAAACTCTGAGGCTGCAGAGATGTGTGAGGGAGTTATCTGTGCACTGATACAGATCTTCTGCCACAATACACTCTGAGAAGAAAAATGTAAGATATAAAACACGTGTATGTTTCCAATTTTTTCTTTTTAAGAAAGTAGAGGAATATGAATCGAGGCAAAGATTTCACAGGATAGAAGGATAAACTAGGCTTCATGTAGTTTTACACATATAAATATGTCACATAATTGTTGAAAAATATTAATCAAAATTAGATACCAAGATTCAAATAAAAAATTTTCCCTGGTTGTCCATCAACATGATGTTCTATGTGTACTTGTAAAAAACATCAGAAGTTACACAGAGGCATATATGAAAATAAAAGTATCTATAAGGTATATTAAACATTTGTCCATACTCACATTTTGCCAGTTATTTGGCATTAATTATTAGAAACACATGCAAAGTGTATTAATATAATTGGCAAATAAGACTTTCATCATAAGGCAAAAGAATATACAAATATTTTAAATGAAAACTCAAAATTCTACACATTTTCAAAGAAATAAGGCATGTATTAATAGTACATAATTTTAAGACATGTTCCAACCACCCCCCTCCCCAACTGAGTCTGTCTAGACACTGAACAAGTCTATGGTTAGCAAATGTAAGCTTTTGAATGGATAAACAAGGTCCTACTGTATAGCAAAAAGAACTATATTCAGTATAAAAATCATAATGGAAAAGAACAAATAAATAAATATTTGCAGTACAGCAGTGATTAGCATTGTAAATCAACTATACTTCAACTTTAAAAAAGTCTATGGTAACAACCATCTAAAATACCAAGATTATGATATCTAAAGCCATTTCTTGCTAATAGCGAAATATCTTGGAGATACATAATGCTTCTGGTGTGGGGCAGAAAACATCCAGCCTGTCCCTATAGCGTCTTGTCAAACACAATAGTTAGCCATATGTTTCTTTAAATCATTGTCCCTGACACTGGAGATGAAATGAACCTTACTTTTCTCTAAATAAAAGTTAACTTTCATCTAAGAACAGAACTTTAAAGGCATATTAAGACAGATTGCATTTAACCCAACATACTCTCTCCCCCGACCCCAAAACAAAACACAGACACCAGATGTCAGCTCAGCTGCTGGGAGCTCATCTCTATCTTATTTTTGGCCGTTTGCCTGTAGCATGAAACCTTGACAGTGAAAACTGTGTTGAGTCAGAGACAAAGGAGAAAGAGAGATGTCAGGCGGTCTCAACACAGGTGAATGAGGGTAGCACTATGCTGAGGGTATCCTGAAAAAACCCTGTCCTGCCTGCTGTATAGCACAGGGAACTCAGTGTTCTGTAATAAACGAAATGGGAAAGAATCTGAAAAGTATATGTATATGTATAACCGAATCACTTTGCTGCACACTTGAAACTAACACACTGTAAATTAACTATACTTCAATATGAAATAAAAACATTTAAAAATCTGTCCTGAATGTGTATGCATTACAGGTGTGTGTATACTTTTATATTCCAACCCCCTGAAACAGAATTTTTTTTCCATATGGACGACTGAATTTTCTAATGAAGCTGGTCTCAAAATCTGACACTTACCTGAAACACATTGCTACTTACCTGACTGGTATTTCCCATCAGCACAGTAGGTGCCTGGGCAGCAGCTGTGCAGGTGTGAAAAGGGGCATCTCAACTCTGAAATAAGGCTTTGTGTCTCTATGACCTCATCTCCTTGTTGGGAAGTGATTATCATGTCACCTGGAATAGCGGTGACAAGGTCTGCAAAGGGAATGGTGAGTCTCTGTGAAAACCATCTGTGAAGTGTGCACATAAGCAAAGCGATTAAGGTGAGAGAGGCATCTAACAGAAATGGCAGAAACAGAGGAGTGAAACCACTTGTTCAAAATGAACAATAATCCCAGTGGAAGTTAAATGGAGGACATCAAGGTCCCGTAAGTGGGAGAAGTTGTACACATGGCTGTGTGAAATTTGTAGTCCCTGTTTTAGTCTTGTCTTCAAAACACAATTGTTGTTTTTATGCCTGAGACTCTAGGGTAGTCAAAATGAAGGGAAGACAGAGAGTGGTTCTAACAGACAGGAATATTACAGAGACACCGAGTGCTTCAAGAAACATTCATTCTATAGCTTATGTGGGTCACACCCATTCCTGGGGTGCAGAGGATAGGTCAGCACACAAACCATTACAATGATTTTGCCACCTTGAAATTTTTATCCTGGTTGAGGGAAACAGACCATAAGTGAGGCACTCAAGTTATTACGCTGTACATTATTATATGCTGATGGGTTGTATGCAAAAGAGAAAAGGACAGGAGCATAGTAAAACACAAGAATAGGCGTGGGTCACAAAACTGAAACGGATGTTTGTAGTAGGACTCAGACTGATGACGCTATTTTAGAAAATGCTTTAGTAATGGAAATCAACCCGAAATATTCATTGGAATGACTAATGCTGAAATTGAAGCTCCAATACTTTGGCCACCTGATGTGAAGAGCCAACTCACTGGAAAAGACCCTGATGCTGGGAAAGATTGAAGGCAGGAGGAGAAGGTGGTGACAGAGGATGAGATGGTTGGATGGCATCACCGACTCCATGGACATGAGTTTGAGTAAACTCCGGGAGATGGTGAAGGACAGGGGGGCCTGGCGTGCTGCAGTCCACAGGGTCGCAAAGAGTTGGACACAGATGAGTGACAGAGCAAGATGAGAAAAAACAGGGTAGCTTCTTCCTTTGCCGTTCTCTGTACATATGTGCATGTACTCAGTCGCTTCAGTCATGCCCAACTCTTTGCAACCCTATGGACTGTAGCCTGCCAGGCTTCTCTGTCCATGGGATTCTCCAGGCAAGAATACTGGAGCAGCTTGCCATGCCCTCCTCCAGGGGATCTTCCCGACCCAGGGATGGAATCCGCATCTCCTGCATTGCAGCTAGATTCTTTACCTACTGCTGAACCACTGGCGAACCCTCTATGTGATACAGGGATAATTCTTTCATCCCTGAACTTGGGTGAAATATTTTAATAATGGACCTTTATTTTTGATGTCTGTGGTAGGGTTTTGTTCTTAATACTTTTTAGAAGTTTAAGGAAGTTTCCTTCTAATTCTAGTTTGTTTTAAAAATTTCAAGAAAGGTTGAAATTGCATAAATATTTAATTCACTTAGGTTGATTATATAAAAGATCTCATTTCTTACTAAGCAGTGAAACACATGAAACAATTTTTCCATTTAAAAAATTTTGACACAATTTCCAACTTACAGGAAAGCCACAAGAATTTTAAAAATATATACTTGTGAACACTTTTTCCAAATTTAATAATTATCTTTTGCTACATTTACTTCTTTTTTCTTTCACCAAACACACATCGTATATGTATGTGTATGTATATGTTTATATATACATATATATATCTTCTGAACAACTAGCATATAATTTAAATTTTTCCTATATACCAATGAGTACTTCAGTGCATAATTCCTTTAGACTTAGAGAACTTCTTATACATAATCAGAGTTTTGTAATAAAATCAGGAATTTCAATATGACACAATACTATTATTTAAACAACATACATATTACATTATCATTTGTTCCAATATTCCTCTTCATATTTTTCTTTCTGTAGGACCAAATGAAATTAATGCATTACATTTAGTTTCCATGTTTCTTTATAAAAGTCCTTTCACAAAACAGTTCCTCAGCCTTCAACTGAGTTCTTTGGACTTGTCGTTTTTTACGTGACAGGCCCACTAGTTTGAAACTTTCCCCTCTATTTCTCTAATGTTTTCAACTTATCTGAATAAGTTTCTAGATATTTTGCAGGGAAAATGTCTCTCACAGTTTTGTATAGGAGAAAGATGTTCATATTTTTCAAAACTGATTATTTTTGTCACTTAAATTTTGTCAGGCTTCTAGACTTTAAACATAATACTTTCCCCATTATATTTAATAATTAATTAGGAGATATTTTGAAAACATATAAATATCCTGATCAATGACAAATTTCTATCACTAGTTTTAAAAACAACTGAGTACTTTCTAACTCTCAGTCTATATATTTTACCTGACCCTAACTGACCTCCCATTTCCTCTACTAATCATTCATAAAGTTTCATTCATTTATTCACAGACACATGAATTTGTGGATTCTTAAATATTTAATTTTTTTTCTCATTGCTCCTTTAGGACAATTTCTTATTGTCCAGTCAGTACAGTGCAGTCACTCAGTCATGTCTAACTCTTTGCAACCCCGTGACTGCAGCACACCAGTCCTCCCTGTCCATCATCAACTCTTGGGAGTTTACTCAAACTCATATCCATTGAGTCGGTGATGCCATCTAACCATCTCATCCTGTCGTCCCCTTCTCCTCCTGCCTTCAGTCTTCCCCAGCATCAGGGTCTTTTCCAATGATTCAGCTCTTCACACCAGAAGAGCTTCACATCAACTCCAATATTTGGCCAAAATATTGCAGTTTCAGCTTTAGCATCAGTCCTTCCAATGAACATTCAGGACTGATTTCCTTTAGGCTGGACTGGTTGGATCTCCTTGGAGTCCAAGGGACTCTCAAGAGTCTTCTCCAATGCCACAG
Source organism: Bos mutus (assembly GCF_027580195.1). Lineage (NCBI taxonomy): Eukaryota > Metazoa > Chordata > Mammalia > Artiodactyla > Bovidae > Bos > Bos mutus. Next base: position 927,315 of record NC_091634.1, read on the forward strand.
TTCAAAAGCATCCATTCTTCGGCGCTCAGCTTTCTTTATGGTCCAACTCTCACATCCATACGTGACTATGGAAAAAGCGTAGCCCTGACTAGATGGACCTTTGTTGGCAATGTCTCTGCTTTTGAATATGCTGTCTAGGCTGGTCGTAACTTTTCTTCCAAGGAGCAAACATCTTTTAATTTCATGGCTGCACTCACCATCTGCAGTGACTTTGGAGGCCCCCAAAATAAAGTCTCTCACTGTTTCCATTGCTTCCCCATCTATTTGCCATGACATGATGGTACCAGATGCCATGATCTTAGTTTTCTGAATGTTGAGTTTTAAGCCAACTTTTCCCACTCTCCTCTTTCCCTTTCATTGAGAGGCTCTTTAGTTCTTCTCTTTCTGCCATAAGGATGGTGTCATCTGCATATCTGAGGTTATTGATATTTCTCCCAGCAATCTTGATTCCAGCTTGTGCTTCATCCAGCCTGGCATTTCCCATGATGTACTCTGCATATAAGTGAAATAAGCAGGGTGACAATATACAGCCTTGACGTATTCCTTTCCCGATTTGGAACCAGTCTGTTGTTCCATGTCCCATTCTAACTGTTGCGTCCTGACCTGCATACAGATTTCTCAGGAGGCAGGTCAGGTGGTCTGGTATTCCCATCTCTTTCAGAATTTTTCAAAGTTTGTTGTCATCCACACATCAAAGGCTTTGGCATAGTCCATAAAGCAGAAATAGATGTTATTATGGCACTCTCTTGCATTTTCGATGACCCAGCGGATGTTGGCAATTTGGTCTCAGGTTCGTCTGCCTTTTCTAATCGAGCTTGAACATGGAAGTTCACGGTTCACGTACTGCTGTTCACGTATTATCCATTGTTGTCAGTGATAATCTTCCCCAAGTGCCCTTGCCATTCTGCATTCCCAAATCAGCGACTGTGGATTCTGCCAATGTTTGGTGTCATCAGTGTTTATTTTATGCTTTCCTCTGTACTTGGAATGATCTGTCATTAAGGTTTTAATTTTCATTTCCCTTATGACTGATAGAGTGAAAACACTTGAACATTGTGTGTGAAACATATAATGCACTTGCTTCAACATAAAATTTCATGATTTGTTCATTGTACTCAGAATATGTGAATTACTATTCATTCAGGAACCATAACCAAAGTATTCATTGGTCCAAGGGTTTAATGTTCCCAATTTAGTCTCAAAACATTAAAAAGAAAATGTGTACACATGGAGAGAAAATATTTATAAAACCAAGATAAAGGAATCTTCACTCATAAAGAATATGAACTAATTCCTTAGAAAATCTATCTCAAACTTGACTGTAAAATTATTCCCTTGAGATCAGAAATCAAAAGAAGACGGCCACTCTCTGCACTGATACCACATGGTGCTGGAGGTCCTACTGGAGGTCTTGCCTCACACAGTAAAGCAAGACGACAAATACGTAAGAGCCCTCAAAACTCCAGCTCTTCCCACAGATGTCATCTTGGCTGTGAGTTCTGCTGGGGACACTCTTTACTATTTCAACCCACCCTAGTCCACTGTCCTACTCCTGTTCTGTTTTCCATAAATAGAAATACAATGCAAGCTAGTAACTGAGGTGCTCTGTTGATTGTATGTTTCTAGCAACTACAGTTTAAGTTCCATGAGGAGAATTTGAAGTTTTGGATACTGATATAAGGCAAAAAAAAAAGTCCTTGATCCACAGAAGAGATACAATAAATATTTGCTGAAACACAGTATTCCCATTGACTTATACCAACCTGCAAACTCCCTTTGCTCTACTAACACTATTTCTGCTTTCAACTTCAGAAAACTTCCTGCACTTTGGGAAACAATCAAACGATTTTTGTGTCAAAACTCTCCTGATGGTTCGACATCCATTGGAGTCACGTGTTCACCTCCATTACCTTACTTGGATCTCAGTGTCCTCTGCTTAGCTGCCCTTGAGATTGTTTTCCACTTTCATTTTTCCTAGTTAAGCTGTTCCCCAGCTACTTCTGTAACTCCCACTGGAAATTTTTAGTTGGAAATTAATAGTTTCCAGTAATACACACAAGTCACAAATGCTTTCCACAGTGTCCAGTCCCCTTGCAGGTACTGTCACTGCAATTACAGGTGAAGCGATAATCACTCCCCATCAGGGGGATGACATCATGAAATCAAAATCTTTTCCCTCGGGCTAAAATATCCACTTCCCACTTCTGCACAGATGCTACCCCTGCAATGCAGAGTCCTGACAGCAAATTCCCATCAAGCAAGTAACACTTGTCTTCAGATAACTTTCACATTCTTAGAAGGAAAAGATCTCAGGAAATCTAACAATGCCTATTTGGGCTAAAATATTTATGTCTTCTGAGTTTGAAACAAAAGTATTTTTATATTCATGTATGTTGAAAGTTTGTTTGCTGAGAAAATGAAGTATATTACCACCATTATCCACCTCTCCCCTCCCAATTTGAGCCTGCTCTGAAGTCATCTCTCCCTCAGCGAGATTTCAGTAACTGAAATATAAGGGGATAAAGTTATACCATAAAGTCTTATTTCTATAAATCTTATATGAAATACACCCCAAATTGGAGGGGTTTTATAAAAGAGGTAAAAGTGGGTGAGGAGACCATACATATATACATATGTAAATCTCAGAGTATTCAGGTTTTCAACATCTTTCAGAGTTTAGGTTAGCATAAAGAATTACCAGTTGTCAAATTAATAAGTCCTGGGGATGTAATATACAGCATGATGACTATAGTTTTTCAGTCGCTAAGTCATGTCCAACTCTGCAACCCCATGGACTGTAGTCTGTCAGGCTCCACTGTCTGTGGCGTTCTCCCAGCAAGAATACTGGAGTGGGTTGACATTTCCTTCTCAAATAGTTAATAATGATACTATATTTGAAAGTTGCTAACAGTAGATCCTCAGTCCATAGTTCATCAGGCACTCTATCTATGAGATCTAGGCCCTTAAATCTATTTCTCACTTCCACTGTATAATCATAAGGGATTTGATTTAGGTCATACCCTAATGGTCTAGTAGTTTTCCCTACTTTCTTCAATTTAAGTCTCAATTTGGCAATAAGGAGTTCATGATCTGAGCCACAGTCAGCTCCCAGTCTTGTTTTTGCTGACTGTATAGAGCTTATCCATCTTTGGCTGCAAAAGAATATAATCAGTCTGATTTCAGTGTTGACCAAGGCTATGCTATGGTTTTTCCAGTAGTCATGTATGGATGTGAGAGTTGGACTGTGAAGAAAGCTGAGCACCGAAGAATTGATGCTTTTGAACTGTGGTGTTGGAGAAGACTCTAGCAACCTAGATGTCCATCAGCAGATGAATAGATAAGAAAGCAGTGGTACATATACACAATGGAGTATTACTCAGCCATTAAAAAGAATACATTTGAATCAGTTCTAATGAGGTGGATGAAACTGGAGCCTATTATACAGAGTGAAGTAAGCCAGAAAGAAAAACACCAATACAGTATACTAACGCATATATATGGAATTTATAAAGATGGTAACAATAACCCTGTATACGAGACAGCAAAAGAGACACTGATGTATAGAACAGTCTTTTGGACTCTGTGGGAGAGAGAGAGGGTGGGATGATTTGGGAGAATGGCATTGAAATATGTATAATATCATATATAAAACGAGTCGCCAGTCCAGGTTCGATGCACAATACTGGATGCTTGGGGCTGGTGCACTGGGACGACCCAGAGGGATGGTATGGGGAGGGAGGAGGGAGGAGGGTTCCGGATGGGGAACACATGTACACCTGTGGCGGATTCATTTTGATATATGGCAAAACCAATACAATATTGTAAAGTTAAAAAATTAAAAAAAAAAAAAAAGTCCCTTGGACTGCAAGGAGATCCAACCAGTCCATTGTGAAGGAGATCAGCCCTGGGATTTCTTTGGAAGGAATGATGCTAAAGCTGAAACTCCAATATTTTGGCCACCTCATGCCAAGAGTTGACTCATTGGAAAAGACTCTGATGCTGGGAGGGATTGGGGGCAGGAGGAGAAGGGGACGACAGAGGATGAGATGGCTGGATGGCATCACTGACTCGATGGACGCGAGCCTGAGTGAACTCCGGGAGTTGGTGATGGACAGGGAGGCCTGGCGTGCTGCAATTCATGGGGTCGCAAAGAGTTGGACACGACTGAGCGATTGAACTGAACTGAACAGTAGATCGTAAAAGTTCTTATCACAAGAAAATTGTGATTATGTGTGTTGATGGATGTTAACTAGACTCACTGTGGTGATCATTTCCCTATACATGTGAATGAATCACGCTGTACACCTGAAACTAGTGTGATGCCACATGTCAGTTATGTCAATTTACACAAAGAACTGTTAGTTGTAAACATGCTTAATTTATTATGGTTTGTCATAGCAAGTGAAAGGTAAAACTTCTTTCAGAGGAATGTGATCCAAAATAATGTATGTTATAGTTGAAAATAATAGAATGTCACCTCAAATTCATTTGTGTTTTTCTGATGATTTGTGAGCCGTATGTTAAAAGTTTTACTTTTTCTAAGGACTGCCCCTTCATACATATTAGCAGCATTTCTTGGTCATTTTTTTAACTGTATAGTGTCAACACTGAGGTGATTACTGATACTTTTTTATGTCCTACTATATTCTATTCTAATTAATATTTTAATAAACGTTTTAGTTAGACTAATCTTAATGCGTGGCCGTTCCTTCTGCCTTCATTGTTACATTTTAATGAAATAGTCTTTTGTCTGTGGCATATACAGTATTGATGTACTCTATCAAAGACTATAAAACTACAGTCAGTATTTTATCTATGACATTGGTTATTCATCATTTTAGGTCCTGTAGTTTATTATTACTTTAGGTCCTGTTTTGAAAGCTCTCTAAGGTGTGAGATAAAAATATACCTCTAATTTCAACCTCTATTCTTCTAATACTGTGTGACAAAGTGAAATACGTAATTCCCCAACTAATTAAAGATACTGCAGTCATAGGGCTGCAAAGAGTCAGACATACTGAAGCAATTTGGCAGGCACGTGTGGACCTTAGCTTCCTGACCATGGATCAGATTCATAGCCTCTGCACTGAAAGGTGAAGTCACAACCACTGGACCACCAGGGAAGACTTTGCCTTTGTTAGGGAAAAATTCTTTTCATTGCAAGTTTCAAATCTTATTAATTTTTTTAAGTATTTTTAAGTTGCAGGGAAAATTTAGAAAATTTTTCGTTTGAATGATATTAAACCATATATTTACATAAATGAAGGTTCCCACGTAGCTTAGTCAGTAAAGCATCTGCCCGCAATGCGGGAGACCGGGGTTCATTTCCTGGGTTGGGAAGTTCCCCTGCAGAAGGAAATGGCAACCCTCTCCAGTATTCTTGCCTGGAGAATTCCATCGACAGAGGAGCCTGGCAGGCTACAGTTCAATGGGATTGCAAAAGAGTCGGACACGACTTAGCACTACCTTTACATAAATGAAATGATTTGCAATATTTTAACTCTTTTAGTCTACAGTGTACCTCTACTGATGTTCATTTTGTCCTGAAGTCAATATATAAAATTAGTCCTTACTTTTGTTTCAATATCCCTTTATCAATTTATAGAATAAATACTCTCTTCCTTAACTTCCTGAAAACTTAACCACTTACTTAAGCTAAAGTAATCCCAGATGTTTGGGGAAATTTCCTTGCTTAATGGTCTGAGAAAATGTTCCAGGCACCTTTTATTTTACTTTATTATTATTATTTTTTTAAGATACATGTTTTCTTTCAGTAAGGAACTGTTTTTGTGAACACAGTTGTATAATGGGAATTGGAGTTGGTCAAAGTCTGTAGATATGTTCAATGGAATGGTATACAATATATATTTATGCTTCAGATAAAATACAGCTCAAGTTAATGATAATTCTTTCAAACAAATGTAAAAGTATAAAATTTTCTCTTAAACTCTTTGCAGTTTTGTTTTTTCTTAGTTTCATTTCAGTTGAGTTCAGTCGTTCAGTCTTGTCTGACGCTTTGCGAACCCCATGGACTGCAGCACACCAGGCCTCCCTGTTCATCACCAACTCCCGGAGTTTACTCAAATTCATGTCCATTGAGTCGGTGATGCCATCCAACCATCTCATCCTCTGTCATCCCCTTTTCCTCACACCTTCAATCTTTCCCAGCATCAGGGTCTTTTCAAATTAGTCAGTTCTCCGCATCAGGTGGCCAAAGTATTGGAGTTTCAGCTTCAACATCAGTCCATCCAATGAATATTCAGGACTGATTTCCTCTAGGACGGACTGGTTGGATCTCCTTGGAGCCCAAGGGACTTTCAAGAGTCTTCTCCAACACTACAGTTCAAAAGCATCCATTCTTCGGCACTCAGCTTTCTTTATAGTCCAACTCTCACATCCATACATGACCACTGGAAAAACCATAGCCTTGACTAGATGGACCTTTTTGGCAAAATAACGTCTCTGCTTTTTAATATGCTGTCTAGGTTGGTCATAACTTTCCTTCCAAGGAGTAAGCGTCTTTTAATTGCATGGCTGCAGTCACCATCTGCAGTGATTTTGGAGCCCCCCTCCCTCCCCAAAATAAAGTCTGCCACTATTTCCACTGTTTCCCCATCTCTTTGCCATGAAGTGATGGGACTGGATGCCATGATCTTAGTTTTCTGAATGTTGAGCTTTAAGCCAACTTTTTCACTCTCCATTTTCACTTTCATCAAGAGGCTCTTAGTTCCTCTTCACTTTCTGCCATAAGGGTGGTGTCATCTGCATATCTGAGGTTATTCATATTTTCCCCAGCAATCTTGATTCCAGCCTGTGCTTCATCCAGTCCAGCGTTTCTCATGATGTACTCTGCATATAAGTTAAATAAGCAGGGTGACAATATGCAGCCTTGACGTACTCCTTTTCCTATTTGGAACCAGTCTGTTGTTCCATGTCCAGTTCTAACTGTTGCTTCCTGACCTGCATACAGATTTCTCAAGAGGCAGGTCAGGTGGTCTGGTATTCCCATCTCTTTCAGAATTTTCCACAGTTTGTTGTGATCCACACATCAAAGGCTTTGGCATGGTCAATAAAGCAGATTTTGCAATTAGTATTTTAAGATAGTTGGAAATTTCTTAGTTTAGAGGAAGCCACATTTTCCAACTATCATAAAATATTAATTTCAAAATATTTATATCCCTGCTTTTATTAATATGGTCGTAGGAAATTTTAACATCTTTGAAGGTATTTTTACTTTGATATATAGTTCAGTTGAAATATGTAGTCCAGCCGTGACCCTACAGTGGTTAGTACTCTGTAGTGTGAAATATACAGACCAAACTTCTTTTTCTTTTTGCTGCACCGAGAGCTTGCAGGTTCTTAGTTTTCTGACCAGGGCTTGAAGTGGGGTCCCAGCAGTGAAAGCACTGAGTCCTAACTGCTGGACCACCAGGGAATTCTCCACCAACTTTTTTTAATGACATGTTTTTATTGGTATATTTGCTGTGATTTTTTAGCATAGTCAGGGTGTCCCTGCTGGACCCCCACCCCAACCCAGCCCCACCCCTGCAGCCCGCGTTAGAGTATGAGGGAAGCCTTTCTAGGACTCCCTTGGCTATCTCAGATTGGACATGACACAGATGTGGGCTAAGTGAAGCTGCTTCAAGGAAGAATTCAGTCATAGAAAGTTCATCAGCCTTCAGTTCGAAGGCCCCCAAGCTTTTTTTTAAGTATTTATTTGACTGAACCAGGTCTTAGCTGCAGCACACAAGATCTTTCGTTGCAGCCTGTGAACTCTTAGTTGCAGTATGTGGATCTAGTTCCCTGACCAGGACTTGAGCCTGGGCCTCCTGCACTGGGGGCATGGAGTCTTTAGCCACTTGGCTACCAGAGAAGAGCCCTCAAACATTCTTTAAGTTAAAGTCTTACCTTGTACAGATAGGACACATACCTATTACATAATATAATGAGCCACATATGTTTTATTATAGATTTGCCTTTGAATTTTAGGAATGTTTTAAATCCATTTTAGGTGAAACAAATTTTAGTTTTTAAAACTGTAACACAAGATCAATTCATATATATCTAGCTTTCATTTCTGCCCTTCCAGCTTCTTCTTCCTATGCATTGCTATGTCATTCAACTTAATATGGGTTTGGGGTTTGTTCTTCCGTGGATTTTGAAAGCAGTTTAATACACATACATGTGAGTGTTCATATTCATTTGGAAGCCTAAGAAAGTTGCAGCATACTATGCCTTCTCTTCCCCATCTCTTCTTTTACTTAAAAACTATATTCTGGAAATAATTTCACATACATGTATAGAGAGGCTCCTCATTCAGTTTTAGAGATGTCAGTATTCTATTGTGTGAATGGTGCATTATTTATTTAAACATCCTTTTTTAGTTGGATATTTGTTTACAACATGGGACTCTAATTAATAGGCTTTTAATCCATAAACACATATGAATGCCTGTTTAAAGTCAGAAAAGTGTATTGCTGCTGCTGCTGCTGCTAAGTCGCTTCAGTCATGTCCGACTCTGTGCGACCCCATAGACGGCAGCCCACCAGGCTCCCCCGTCCCTGGGATTCTCCAGGCAAGAACACTGGAGTGGGTTGCCATTTCCTTCTCCAATGCATGAAAGTGAAAAGTGAAAGTGAAAAGTGAAAGTGAAGTCGCTCAGTCGTGTCCGACTCCTAGCGGCCCCATGGACGGCAGCCCACCAGGCCCCTCCATCCATGGGATTTTCCAGGCAAGAGTACTGGAGTGGGGTGCCATAGTGTATTGCTAAGAGAAGAGAAAAATGTGTTAGGTTTAGGCTGGGCAGATGAAAGTAACACATTGTTGCTTGTTTTTCTACCATTTTGGGACTCAAACTCGGCATCTCCTAGGTACTGATGTAATGGGCTCTTCCAGTTTGAAAATGGGGATTACCTTCCTCACTCAGACTGGCGCTGGGATCCTGGGAAACTCTTCCTGGCTCTGTTTTTATAACTTCACTTTACTCAGCGGAAACAAGCTGAGACTCACAGACCTGATTCTCCATTGGCTGTTCTTAGCCAACAACTTGGTCCTTTTCTCCAGAGGGATCTCACAAACCATGGCAGATTTGGGGTTAAAATATTTCTTGGATGTGGCTGGATGTAAGCTTGTCATCTATGTACAGAGTGGCTAGAGGGGTGTCACTTAGCACCACCTGCCTCCTCAACGTTTTCCAGGCCATTAAGCTGTGTTCCAGGACCTCAAGGTGGATGAAGCATAAAGTGAGATCCCAGAAGTACCTTCATTTCTGCTGTGTACTCTGCTGGCTCCTGTATATCTTGGTAAAGGTCTTTATTCTAAAGAGAGTCATCAGACCAAGAAACAGCAAAAACATTAGTGCAAAAAAAAAAAGTTACAGATATTGTTTGTCACTCAGATCAGAAAGATTTATGGTCACACAACATGCCATCCTAGTTTTTTCCTTTGATGTTACATGTCTGGGCCTCTTTGTATGGACTGGTGGCTCCATGGTCATTGTCCTGATCAGGCACAAGCAATGAGCTTAGCACATTCACAGCAGCAGACTTTACCCCAGACCTTCCAACGAGGCCAGAGCCACACGTACCCTCCTGGTCCTGGTAAGCTTCTTTGTCTTCTTTTATTCTCTCTCTTGCATTTCAGCTCTTCCCATTAACCTTACTGTGTCACCAAGCCAGTGGCTGGTGAGCATTTCTGTGTTCCTGGCTTCATGCTTTCCAACATTCAGTCCCTTTTTCCTTATGACCAGTGATAGCCAGATCTGTCAACTCTTCTCTGATTTCTGGGCCAAAATTTCATTTATTGCTAATCTGGTTAAACAGCTATAACCATGTTGATTTTTGCAGTTGGATACATAATTAGTTTTGAAAAAATTTAATGAATAAAGGTTATTGTTAGATGCTAAGAATCCTGCTAGGAATCTGGTAAATAAAACCAAATACATTTCTGCTTTCCTAGAATTTCTAGTATTACCAGAAACTGAAATCATATACTCAGTTATACTGAACTTACTTCATTTACTGATGCTTCTTTGTCATGAATGGAGACTCTTGGGAAAGTTTTGAGGAAGTACAAAGGAGCAAATTAGCAAATTTTGTGATAAAGACTAATATTACGTGCTTATTTTTCATATAGTTAACCTGAAAATTTATGAATTTTTTTTGTATCTTTACAAAATGAATTTTTTAAAGCATATTTGTATCCAGTAGTTTCAGATAGAGAAAAATCACCTGAAAAGACCCTTTAACTGCAAGTCACAGTAGCCCTCAGAGATCTCATGAAATCGGCCATGTCTGGTGTTGATATACAGTGAGGAGGACCATGTTGGAATGTGAAACAATAAATATACATTATGACTGGTTCTGACACATACTATAAAACTAGTCATGAATTCTAATCTTTCTTGTACAAATAATGACAGTACAATTTAGGTTTAATTAGATGGCCCACAGTAGCAGCTCTGATTATTAGAAATCACTTTAGTAAAATATTCGGAAGATCCCCTGGAGAAGGAAAAGCTACCCACTCCAGTATTCTGGCCTGAAGAATTCCATGGACTATAGCGGGTCTCAGAGTTGGACACGACTGAGCGACTTTCATTTTCCCTTTAATTCAATTTAATATGTCTATCATAAGAGTTACATTTTTACCATCTTTAATTTCAGTTGATATTTTGTCTTAATTGTTCTGAAAAAGTGAATCACTAATTTTTGTAAGATCAAATTTTGTTACTTAGAATCTTTTTTTTAATGACCAGGTAATGCAAATTAATGGTAAAATGTTTAGCATAACACATTCATTTCTTCTTTTTTCCAGATTTTCTCCCTCTCTTTGTTTTTGTTTTTTGGCTATGTGGCTTGTAGGATCTTATTTTCCAGACTAGGGATCAAACCCATGCCCCAGCAGTGGAAACACAGAGTCTTAACCACCAGATTGCCAGGGAACGCCCTCTTTTTTCTAGTATTAAAGCAAAAAACCATCTTCTTTGCAATTATCTAATTATTATCTGCTTGTTATTTAAGGCAAGTTTTTCTGAGGCTTTTCATATGTCTCTGTAAAAACCAAAATGCCTGTGTCATTTTCGTGATAGATCAGATATCTCATATAAGTGTTTTGAAATTAGTTACATAACGTCTTGCATTTCATTTCCTGGAAATACACAACCTATAATCTTTCGTACCAACACTGTGAGCTTAAGTCATCTCCTTATTACAGAGCTATCTTATAATTTTTTATTAAATCACAGTGGTCTTCAAAATTGAATATGTATCAGGAAAAAAAGTTTGTGAATGTCTATGAAACCCATATTCTGGGCTCCCAACTCTAGTGTTTCTGACTGAGTACAGAAGAATTTACATTTCTAATAAAATTTACAGAGCATACTATGATACTAGTCCAAGGAATTATTTTGTGAACCATTAATCTAATTTTTATTAAAGTGCACATAATATCTATGAGTTTTTGTGCCCTAACTTATGCTTTATTACAACAGTGTTTTTTTCATTTTTATCAACTCAGTTCTTTCCAGATTTACCACGAGGAAAGGAGTCCATATCTTTCATATAATGCTGGTTTAAAATCTTTACACTTAGCTAACAAAAACTCACCAACAAAAGTGACCTTAGTGAAAATGGTGGAGTAGGAAATTTGAAATCTCTATCCTGCCACTTAAGCAAAGATTACACCTATGAAAACTCTCAGAATCAGCTTTCTCAGGAATCTGAAATCTAATTTTAAAACTTACAATCACCAGAGGAGTATTAAATGAACAAAGAAGTTGCCAAATGATGGAAAATATTGCAGCCTGTTAACTTACTGCCTACCATCCCCAACTCCCCTACCACCTCATGGGCTTGGTTGTGTATTAGTGGGCCTTATGGATCTTATTCTCAAAGACTTATAGTCTTGAGCTTTAGCATGTCTGATGGTGGCATGGGCGATCAGCTAAGGGACCTGTCTCTGTTCTGTCCACCTCACATTAGTTCCCAGAGCTGCAGTGGCTTTCTGAGGGACATCAGTCAAAAGCACTAAAGATAAATATCTCAGTTGTTTCTTTGAAAAGATAACAAAATTGATAAGCCTCTAACTAGAAAGATAATGGTATCTGGTCCCATCACTTCATGGCAAATAGATGGGGAAACAATGAAAACAGTGGCTGCTTTATTTTTCTGGGCTCCAAAATCACTGCAGATGGTGACTGCAGCCATCAAATCAAAAGATGCTTACTCCTTGGAAGGAAAGTTATGACCAACCTAGACAGCATATTCAAAAGCAGAGACATTACTTTGCCAACAAAGGTCCATCTAGTCAAAGCTTTGGTTTTTCCAGTGGTCATGTATGGATGTGAGTTGGACCATAAAGAAAGCTGAGCACCAAAGAATTGATGCTTTTGAACTGTGGTGTTGGAAAAGCCTCTTGAGAGTCACTTGAACAGCAAGGAGATCCAACCAGTCCATCCTAAAGGAAATTAGTCCTGAATATTCATTGGAAGGACTCATGCTGAAGCTGAATCTCCAATACTTTGGCCACCTGATGCAGAGAACTAACTAATTTGAAAAGACCCTGATGCTGGGAAAGACTGAAGGCAGGAAGAGAAGGGGACGACAGAGGATGAGATGGTTGGATGGTATCACCGACTCAGTTTGAGTAAGCTCTGGGAGTTGGTAATGGACAGGGAGGCCTGGCATGCTGCAGTCCATGGTTTCACAAAGAGTCAGACACGACTGAGTGACTGAACTGAGACTGATTAGGAAAAAAAGAGTGCAGGCTCCAATTACTAAAATCAGAGATGAAAGAGGGTTGTTATTACTGATCTGGCAGAAATAATCAGGATCAGAAGGCAACACTATGAATAAGTACACTCCAACAAGTCAGATAACAGATTAAATGAACAGATCTCTAGAAACACATAAAATATCAAAACCAACTCAAGAAGTAGAAAATCTGAATAAATCTGTAACAAAGACACTAAAATAGTAATACAAAAACTACTACAAAGAAAATCCCAGGGTCAAATGGCTTCTCTGGTGAATTCTAACAAACATTTGAAGAGGAAATAACACTAATCTCTCTCAAATTGTTCAAAGAAAAAGAAAAGAGATGGATAAGACACTTCATAACTCAGTCTACAAGGCCAGTAATACCTTATACCAAAAACAAAGACATCACAAGAAAAGAATACTTCAGAACAATATCCTTTATGAATAAAAATACAAAATGCTAATAAACCAAATCCATCAGTGTGGTTCAACTTACAGAAATCAATCAACATAACACATGTTGATAGAATGGAGGGAAAAAAAAAACAAATCAAGGCAATTGATGCAGAAAGGTTTTGATGAATTCAACATCCTTTCATAATGATAAAAATACTCAACATGCTAGGATTACCTCATAAAGTGCATTATGAAAATCTCATAGATAACCATCCTCAATGATGAAAGACTAAAAGATTTTCCCCTTAACCAAGAATACTACAAGAAGAAACCTAAAACTTGCACCACTTCTATTCCACATTGTACTGAAACATCTAACTGGAGCAATTACTTAAGCAAGAAAAAGAAATAAAAGGCAACCAAATTAATTGTATAGGAGAAGCAAAACTCTCTTTGCAGATGACATAATCTTACAGGTATACAATGTCAAAGAATATACACACACATAATTAGAACAATAAATGAATTAATGGAATTGTAGGATATAAGACCAATACACAAATATTATATTTCCAGACATGGGAAATCTGAAAAAGAAATTATAAAAACAATTCCACTTACAATAGCTTCAAAAAGAATAAAACACATAGCAATAAGTGTAACCACAAAGGAGAATGGCAGGGATGGGCACAGTAGGTAAAGGGCACTAAGAGGAACACACTTCCAGTTTTAACATAAGTAAGTCAGAGGGATGTAATACACAAAATACGGAACGGAGTCAATAATACTGCAACAGCCTTGTATGTGACAGATGGTAACTAGCTGATGGTGATCATCTTGTAATATATGTAAACACTGAATCCCTATGTTTTATATCTGAACTAAACATCTCGCATGCTGCAACAAAGGTTGAAGATCCCTCATGCCACTATGAAGACTTGGCAGAGCCAAATGAATAAGTAAACATTAAAAAAAAACACTCACAGAACACCCCAACAGCTCTGTCACCACACATAACCTTAGACAAGACCTTCTCTGTATCCACCTTTCTCCGGGAGCAGAGGTATAACATTGCTTTTAGTACTTTTTTGGTTCTGGTGGCAACTTACTCCTCATTTGCAAGTTTTACTTTCAAATGAAAATCAGCTGGCACCCCTCATTAGCACCCTCAGCAACCCTTCCACTGTAAAAGCTTTGGCAACCTCTTCTCACATATCCTGGAACTTTCTGAACAACTCGTGATGACTAGAAGTTGCTCAAAGGCTTCTAATGCAAGGAACTGCCCCCTCTTGGTTCCATGCTCTAGACTATTAAAAAAAAAGAAGAAGAAGAAACAACTAATGACTGGTTGGTGACTAATGATTGATGCATTTGAAGTGTGGTGTTGGAGAAAACTCTTGAGAGTCCCTTCGACTGCAACGAGATCCAACCAGTCCATCCTAAAGGAAATCAGTCCTGAATATTCATTGGAAGGACTGATGCTGAAGCTGAAACTCCCAATACGTTGGCCACCTGATGCAAAGAATGGACTCATTGGAAAAGACCCTGATGCTGGGAAAGATTGAAGATGGGAGGAGAAGGGACAACAGAGGATGAGCTGGTTGGATGGTATCACCGACTCAATGGACGTGGGTTTGAGCAAGCTCCAGTAGTTGGTGATGGACAGGGAAGTCTGGTGTGCTGCAGTCCATGGGGTTGCAAAGAGTCAGACATGCCTGAGTGACTGAACTGAACTGACTGAATGACTGGTTACAGAAATTGTGATCTTGAAAATAGAGGCTCTCATAACCCTGAGTTCATGACCCTCCATACCGCAGTACCCATTATGCTTTTAGTCAAGGAAATAGCACCCCACCTGCTCAGAATGGATACCTAGGCCTCCATAAAACAGGGTGAAGACAAGCCTGGGACTCCTAGCAAACTATTACGACCCCTGCAGGAGGAGTGCTTTACCCTGTGCTCAGTCTCTTCCCAGAACTTGGTGCTGGAGAGGTCATGACGTGCTCTGGACGCAAGGCTACCTGGAGAGCCCCTTGGGATTTACTAAGCGATAGACAATTCCTAGGCTGCATCGGTGGCACGGCTGACCATCAGTGCACGGTCACTGTTCTCCATCCCTTAGCCAGGATGCCCCTGGTAAAGGATGGGACAGAAAGGTCAATACAGCCGACCACACTTCAGGCAGTTATCTCAGCACTGGATGCCCTGGCGCACCTTCACGTTATCAGAAAAAACTGTCCCCTTCAAGCTAAAGGACTCTGGGAATCTCCTGACTCACACATCCAAGCATACATACATCAAAAATCACTCATGAGGAACTCCCTGGCAGTTCTGCTGTGGGTGCAGGTTTGGTCCCTGGTCAGGGAACTAAGATCCCACACGCTGCACAGTGTGGAAAAACAAAAACCCACTCCCGTCTCTACATATACTAAGCCTCGCCATAATACTCCTTATATCTTTTGGAGTTACAGACATTATTGATAGTAACCAGGACGTACATTTCACGTCGCACAATAACACAATGCGGGCTCTTGGGAAAGACATCAATAAAACTCTCATGTTCCTATAGACCCCAAACAGCTGTTTTAACTGACAGACTCAGTCGTCTCCTCAAGCAGCCCCTTTTAAAATTCTAGTCTAGCGAACACACCTCTGAGAGTCTCTACTTTGCTCCAGGCCCTTCGGGTGGCTTACACCTCACACCAACGTTAGCAATTTTTCCATTGTCTTCTCCTACATTTAAAGGGAGGTGTGTCTCACCTTCAAGTACATGAGGCCCTTTAATTATGTCTCTTATAAATTTTGGTCCTGCCCCCATTCAACAAGGGCTGGAGGTAAGACGGTGGGTGCATACAATCCTGAGACCCTTTATCCATAGATTATCACATGGACTCACCAGCTACTCATTTGATAGGGCACCCATTTGAGCTAAACATCTACCACAAAAACAAAATTTTGATGCAGCAATTCCACTTCTGGGTATTTATCTGAAGGAAACAAAACATTTAACTCAAAAAGATATGCACCTCCATGCTCACTGTGGCATTATTTACAACAGTCAAGAAAGCAACCAAAAGGTCCGTCTAGATGAGTATTAAAGAAAAGGAAGTGTATATAATACATATAAATGGAATATTAGTCATAAAAAGATGAAAATCTGGCCATTTTCAACGTGAACCTTGAGGGCATTATGCTAAGTGACATAAGCCAAAGAAAGAATATAACTTATAATACTGTATTGTATATATGAAAGTTATTAAGTAGGTCTTAAAATTTTCATCACAAGAAAAAAATTGTAACTATGTACAGTGATAGATGTTAACTAGTCACACTGTGATCACTGTGCAATATATACAAATATAGAATCGTGTACACCTGAAACAAAAATAATATTACGTGAATTATGCCTCAATGTAAAAGAACTCACATATCTTTAAATTTTATAAGTTGAATAGCATTGGTGACTGAAATCCACATGATGAAATTTTGTTTGCAAACAGATAACAGAAAAACCAAGCATGTTTCATTAATTTTATCCAAAGAAGGTGAGGGCTGGGCTGATTATTTCCTGCACTGGTTTGAAAGGACAGTGTGGATAAAAAGTTCTGTGCACAGTTGAGGCAAAAGCCAGCGTGTTGGTAAATCACCCAACATGCATTAGTGAGCGGGTTTCCACCTGGAAAACTGGTGCTCAGTCACACTGAGAACCCGCTGTTTGCCATGCAGAACAGGTCCAAATCTTGGAAAGGGGAAATTCTGTAGGATAAATTGTGATGCTTCTCTGATTTCCTCACTGCATCTGAAATTGCTGAAATGCAAGTCTGTGTGCCTCCCACACAGTGAGGCCAAATAATATCAAAACTTTGGACTATGGAACAGAGGAAAGTTTACTGCAGAGCCATGCAAGGAGATAGGTGGCTCATACCTTAAAACCCCAAAAGCTCTCAGCAAAGCCCTCTTCTAGGAAAGGTGAGGGAGGGGTGTGGTTAGTTGTTACAAACTTCTTGGCCTCAGCTCCTTTGTTTCTGAGGTTAGGTCATGGCCAGGAAACAATTTTCCTGTAAATCTCTACCAAACGAACGTTATTCTCTATTCTGACAAGAAAGGGCAAGGTCCCAAGGCACAAGTTTCACCCTCCGAGGTCCCAGTCCGGCTAAGAGGAGGCAGATCGCAGCTGGTGGCTCCCTCATGACAAGGTACCCAGATCCTGCCCAGCTGTCACCACCGAGGGAGCCAGGCACCCAGGCCTCAACCAGCCCTCAGGCTTCCCAAGACGCCCTTTGCGGGGGGTGGGGGAGGGGTGCGGCAGGTCCCACAGACTGCAACTCAGGCAGACAGCCATTGCTGTTAGGTCTCAGAGGTGACCTGGGCCCCTCAGCTCTCCGGATGGCTCAAGCCCAGTTGAGCTGGAGGGCCCGGGGTAGAAGGCCAGCGCCCACTTCTTACCTTACTCCACCAGAGGCCCACCATTCCGCTGGCAGTTGGCTGAAAATGGCTCACTGATGGTGGCTCATCGACAGTTGGTTGCTTGTGGGCGGCTCCATGGAGGCATCAACTAATGGCTGAGCAGGACCGCTAACAGTCTCCTAGTAACAGTTGCCTGGCATAGGGTGCGGCAATAACGCTGCACAGCGACTGCCCCCGCTAAAGGGCTGACTGGGCCGCCCTCTGTTATACATTTAGCTACAGAAGGAAGAACTATCGGACTAAGCATAACATCCGGTGTGAGAAGAAGCCTGTTACCCATCCTCTTTCCTGGACTGTGTCGCACCAAAACTTGAGTCACGGACATCAGGGACAAAATGTAAATTGGCCAACACAGGGGCATTAACGAAAACGAAACTTAACGTAACACAGCTGCAGGACTTTCCAGTTCTCAGAAATCAGTGGAGAATGTCAGCCAACCTTCAAACTCCCAAGTCTGGTCACACCATCTCTGGATCTCCCTGTTTCCCTTTCTCAGCTACCCTGGTCCAAATATAAAAGATGACTAGGCAATCAATCAGCTGAAGTTTTAACTCCCGCATTTATCGTGCAAGAATCCCTTAGTCTGTAAGCAACTCAGAACTCGTTACTCCGATATCTGTGAGTTTCCTGACTTGCAGACTGAAACTCAGCAATAAACTTATCTTTCTTCTTTGCTTTACTTACTGTGCAGGATGGGTTTTTAACAATTATACCCAGGTGCTTTGCTACTGTGAACATTGCTGTACATGTCATCTTGTACACGAGCTTCTTTTTAGAAAAATCTGAGGTGGGAATGTATCTTTCAGAGTGGTTTTACTAATTATCACACCATCAGTAAGTAACAGCAAGACCCCTGAATGTCCACGTCTTCTGCAACACTCAGTGCGGCATCCTGTCCACTTTAATTCCCAAACCTTGGAAAAGGTTTGTTGGAGTGAGCAAGTAAGACTAGGGGTTAATACAGACCTCTCCCCTCCCACCCCTGCATTGCCAATATGCTTGGAGTTTTCAGGAGAAATAAATTCTTGACAGATTTCCCTGACGCATTAAATGCCTGTCAGATCCTGCTGGACATCATATCCTGTAAAAATCCTAAATATGCAAAGGAAGCGTCAGGCCCCAACCCATCTCCGCATATCCGTGACTACATCCAGAATTCACGGATACAAAGGCTTTCCGGTGAACTTTCTTGTGCAAAAGTCCTTGTACACGTATTTACAACGCACTTAGCGTGTTAAATTCCCAGGAATGAGAAAGAGAACAAGACAATATGACAACTACCGCCTGCACGCACCGCTGATATAGGAAACGACGCGCTCCGTGACAGCTTGTCTCGCGAGATGACAAGGTCTCGCGGAGGATGTGAGCCCTCCCACCACGGAACGTAGCGAATCCCGGCTTGAGGTGGGGTGGGGTGGGGTGGGGTGGGGTGGGGTGGGGTGGGGCGGGGCGGGGCCTGCGGCTCCCGGAATCCGCTTCTGCCTGGAAACTAAGTTTCCCGCTGGAATGGATTCTCCCTGTGTCGCTGGGCCTTACATTAACTACATTCCCATCTCACATCTTCACTTGTAAGATTATATTATATATTGAGGGGACTTCTCTGGCGGTCCAGTGGTAAAGGTTAAAGGAGACTCCACGCTCCCAATGCAGGGGGCCCGGTTCGATCCCTGGTTGGGGAAGATCCAATGTCGCTAGCGCGACATCCCCCACACCCTCTAAAAAGGGGCATCTTCATCTCTATTTCAAATTATGACAGGGTTTTTAATTTCCTAAAATTTTGTTTAGGATATTCTGTGTCCATGTTCATGTAGGTGTTGGTCTTCAGTTCTAATTTTGGTATCAAGTTAATCTCCTAAAACTAGTTGAGAAGAGTTCCATCCTTTAAAAAAAAAAAAATGATTTGAGTAGAATTGGAATTACTTCTTCCTTAAATGTCTAGAAGAATTCACTAGTGAAGTCATCTTGGCACAAAATCATAATGGGAAAATTTTAAACTGCCAATTTAGTGTCTGTAATAGAGGCCACTTCAGAGTACTCATTCTTCCTCAGTGAACCTGAGTTGTTGAGTATTTCAAGAAATTTTTTGGTCAGTTTCTAGTTTTTGTAGAGTTGTTGGAAAGAGTTGCTAATATCGTATAGTCCCTGGAGCCCTGCCTGGGAACTGTCTTCCCTGCTAGAACTCAGGCTGAAGGACGCAGCTCCTATAGCAGATTTGAGGTCAGGGCCCAGGGCACAAGGGGCCAGGAGGGGACGTGTCAAAGGGCATCAGAGGCTCTACCCTTCTTTCCTGTATCCTGTGGACTCACTTTCCTGCGTTACCAACACTGGCCTGAGGTAGGCCCCTGTTCATTCCTGGTCAGGGAATTAAGATCCTGCGTGCTGCGTGGCAAGTCCGCCCCGCCCCTGCAAAATTAACTAATTTTTGTTGTGATTTCTTTTTCAACCCAAACATAGTTTGTTTTGCCCAACTTTTTATTGGGCCAACCCTGAGAGAGAGGAAACCCACTGCTGTGAGATGACTGGAGTGGCGCAGCTGCTATATAAATCAAGGTTTTGTTTCATTTTAAATAAAAATGGAAATGTCACAGATAACCTGGACTCCCCTGGTAGTCCATTGGTTAAGACTGCACTTCCAGTGCAAGGGACATGGGTTCAATCCCCAGTCAAGGAACTAAGATTTCACGCGGGGCAGCCAAAAATCACATTTAATTCTTTTTTGGCCACACCATGCAGCATGGGAAATCTTTATAATTCTTTGCATGTTTTTACTGCATCTAGTGCTATCCCATCTTTCATTCCTTATATTGGTAATTTTTTTTCCCTGATCAATCTACCTAGAGATCCATCAATTATATTGATCCAGTCAAAAGACAGCTTCGGAGTTCACTGTTTTTCTATATTTTAATTATCTTATTAATTTCTGTTCTTTACTCTTTCCTCTCGCCTACTTTGGTTTTAATTATGTTTATTTCTAATGGTGTCTTAACTTGGATATTAAATATTTTAGTTCTTCCCTGACTTTCCAAATACTTAAATCTATACCTTTTCTTCTGATCTCAGCAATAACAAATCTTGATATATTAGGTTTCACTCCACTTGGTTCAAAATATTATCTAATTTCTCAGGGTCTTCCCTGATGGTCCAGTAGTTAAGATCCTGCATTCCCAATGCAAGAGGGCATAGGTTCAATCCCTGGTCAGGGAACTAAAATCTTGCATGGCACATGGCATAGCCAAAAAAAAAGAAAAAAATTGTTTTAACTTCCAAATATGTTAAACCAGGGAGTTTTTCTAGCAGTGTTCTTTCATGAATTCTAGTTTAATTCTCCTGTGCTTAGAGTATATATCTTAATGGTTTTAATTTTATATTTATTGACATTTTTATGGCCTAGAATATTGTTTATTTTTGTGAAAATTCTTTGTGGCCCTTAAAGTTCTCTAAATGTTAATAAGGCAAAAGGTGGCAGCTAGATTAGTCCCCACAAACTGAGTGGCTTAAACACTATTTTATGCTCTCGTAACTGTGGAAGCTAGAGGTCTGAAATTAAGATGTTAGTAAGGCCATGTTTCTTCTGATCTAGAGGATTCCTTGACCTTCCTATCTTCTGATGGTTGCTGTCTGCTTTTTAAACAAATAGGGAAATGTCTCAGCTCTTCTCCTTTCCTTCCTTTTTTCTTTCTTTCTTGTTATGCTCTTGCTTCTGGCCTTCCAAACACATGTATGCTAGATCATGTGGCGTTTTCCTACAAGTCACTATTGCTGTTATTTTTTCACTATGTGATTTATTGTGCATAATTTCTATATCTTTAAATTCACTGATTTTTTCCCTTCCATATTATCTCAT
This sequence comes from Bos mutus, assembly GCF_027580195.1. Taxonomy (NCBI): domain Eukaryota; kingdom Metazoa; phylum Chordata; class Mammalia; order Artiodactyla; family Bovidae; genus Bos; species Bos mutus. Next base: position 948,780 of record NC_091634.1, read on the forward strand.
CTGCTTTTCATATTACACAGCATTTTTCTACTTTCTGGCTGTGCCCTGCAGCATGCGAGATGTCAGTTCCACCAGGGACTGCAGTGAAAGCCTGGAATCCTAACCACTGGCCACCAGGGAATCAGCGTCGTCTTTCCTCAGTTCTTTGCTCCTCCCCTTTCTCTGTACCCCTCATCTCTAGCTCCCTCCTCTCCTTACTATGCCACCTGAATCCTAGTCACACTGGCCTCATGTACCCTGAGCTGTGTCTCTAAATGGACAAATCACAGTGCTCTACTCCTGTTTCCCTTCTGGAAAGCCAAGTGTCCCAGGAGCTACTTCTGATTTTCCTAAGACTCACTGAACAGTTGGAAACAAAGATAAAGAAAACTGGCCAGAAAACAGGAAACAAATAAACAAGGGTCTTTGCCAGGTGCGAAAAAAAGGAAAGCTAGAGAATGAAACTGTCACAAACTGTCACGTCAGAGCTTTTTTTCTGATGAGAAAACTTCAGCATTTGCCCAAGTATGGGCCTCTTGTTCCTAGGGAATCATTCAAAATGCCCAGAAAAGAAAATGTCTTCCCTAGAATTCACCCTGAATTAGGTATACATTGGTACTACACACACCTGTCTCTCACAAACACCCCCATATATCACCACCTGAGGATGTCCACAAATTCTAGGTTCAACTGGACTACCTTCTCTCACTCTAGACTTAATATAGCTACACTTATTTCAGTGTTTCCTCTATGACACAGGATGATGGAGTGACTTTGCAGCAGGGCCAGGATTTGAGGCACTGGAGACTTGGGCATAGGGGCCTGCAGAAGCAGGGAGATGCCAGCTGGGGCCCAAGGCAGAGTAGTGGGTGTGAGAAGTAATCTTGGCCACCAGGGCAGAGGGGTCAGAACCCTTGATTCTGCAGGAGAGTTGGGTGTAGGCAGCGGGTGTGGAGCCATTAGGTGAGATGGTGGAAGCAAAGCATGCAAGCCATTCTACTCCAAAATACACTGCAGACTGTTCCAACAACAGCACCCTCCTCAAGTTAATGTCTGGACCTTCTACTAACTCTGAAATCCAGACAAAATCAGGCCCACAAAGCCCTGAATTTTCACCTGTTAAGCTTTTGTCAGCAATGCGAAGTGTTCTTTGCCAACCTGCTGTTCCACTTGAGGCACCCAAAGTTGAAAGCCCCTACAAACACTGTTTACCTCCTCGGTTTGGCAGAGCCTAATAGTTTCCAAACCACTCCAATAAAAAGAACCTCCATGGTTAAAGGTGGTTTAAATAATAAGGTATTTATTATCACACAAACCAGAGCAACATGAGGCAAATAATTATCCAGGTTGGGTGACTTGGAGCTGGAAAAATGTTACAAGAATCACATGAGAGTGAAACCAACAATGTCCATGAAGAAAGTAAACCTTCTCTGTTACCAGAACACAGCTCAGATCCTCTTGGCTCAAGATGGGTCATGCCCACACCTTTGCCAGTCAGAGGGGAGCAAACAAGGACCCCCATTTAACTCAGGTTTCCATTTACTTATTTATGGCCACACGGCTTGTGGGATTTTATTTCCTCAACAAGTGATTGAACCCAGGCCCTCAGAAGGAGCATAGACTTCTAACCATTGGACCACCAGGGAATTCTGGAACTCAGGTTTCTTACAATTCCCTCCAGGGACTAGAGAGAGACTACAAAGTTCTGCCTCCCCTGAGGATATTAGAGTAACTAAGCTGGTAGAGTTGAGATGTTTTCAGCCACAGGCATCGATCCTAAAAAATTCAGCAAGGGACCCGAGCAGGTCTGAAAGTGCAACATAGCTTCTGAAAGCTTCCCCTGTACATGGTGTTCATAAACTCTCTCTCAACTGGCAGTGTCTAGACATACACGGTTCAACACATGATTTGACGTCTCCCTCTCTACAGGAAGTCACAGAGCTCTTCCCGTGAGTCCTGCTGTGTTAAAAGCACTCCTAAAGCCTTCCTGCAGCATGAACTTTCTGGTGCCTAATGAGGTGGGAGCTTAAGCTATATGATTTCCCACACTCATTGCATTCATATGGCCTCTCTCCAGTGTGAACTTTTTGGTGCCGAACAAGGTGGGAGGTTCTGATGAAATCTTTCCCGCATTTGCTGCACACAAAAGGCCTTTCACCTGTGTGAACTCTCTGGTGTGCAATAAAGTCAGAGCTTCGACTAAAGAATTTCCCACATTCAATGCACTCGAAAGGCCTTGCCTCAGTATGAATTCTCTGGTGTTTAATGAGGGTGTATTTGTGGCCAAAGGATTTTCCACAGTCACTGCAAACATAAGGATTTTCTCCAGTATGGATACTCTCATGCTGAACAAGTGTGGATTTGTGTCTGAAAACTTTCCCACAATCATTGCACTTGTAAGGCCTTGCTCCATTGTGAACTCTCTGGTGTACAATTAGGTTGGAGTGATGGCTAAAGTATTTGCCACACTCACCACACTTATAAGGCATCTCTCCGGTGTGAACTCTTTTGTGCTGAGTAAGGTTGTCTTTGCGGCTAAAGGCTTTTCCACATTCACTGCACTCGTAAGGCTTTTCTCCTGTATGGATTCTCTGGTGCTGGACAAGTGTGGCTTTGCGGCTGAAAGCTTTCCCACATTCACTGCACTCGTAAGGCTTTTCTCCAGTGTGGATTCTCTGGTGCTGAACGAGCGTGTCCTTGCGGCTGAAAGCTTTCCCACATTCAATGCACTTGTAATGCATCTGTCCAATGTGCAAAGCCAGCCCACTCTCAGGACTCCGTGTCTTCCTCTTGCTGTGGGTAGCCTTTTGCTGGTGACTACCCAAACTGGCCTGGAATTTCTTCTGCTCCTCCTTATATGCAAAGGGCTTCTCTGACAGCAGAGGTTCTTCACAAGCTCTATAGTTAGTAACAAATGATGTCTTGCCTTTGTCACCTCTTAGGAGTTTCTCTACATCGTACAGCTTCTGATGCTGGTCAAAGTTCGCACTGAACCAGAATTGCCTCCCACACGCCCCACATGTGTAAGGTTTCAGTCCATGGTGTGTTTCTTTGTGTTCGTCCAGGTGCAAAACATCTTTCAAGATTGGGCCACATAAGTTACAAGGATGAGCCATCTGAGTCAATGAATCTGCCTTGGAAGTATGAATGTGTGACACTGCTACAGAAACACTCTGCTCAGAAGCTGCCTCTTCCTTGTCCACTCCGTGCCAACAACCTGAAAGCAGAAAATTGTCACTGAACAGCATGTTGACTTCAGTGGGAGTGGACACCCTCATCACAAATGTGTCCCCAGCATAGCCATGAGTGAGTCAATAGAGTTGTTGCCAGGACAATAGATTTAGGGTCAGGTTAAAGAAAGCTGCTGTGCAGTAATGGACTCTCTATGGGTCACAGGATAGGGAAGGCTTCACAACAGCAAAGACATAGGGATGGGGTGTGGCTCAGGGAGACGAGGCAGGCAACATCTCCAACTCACAACAAGCAAATGACTTTCAGAAGGGCCTTGGCACGACTGAGAGGGGACCACTGTCCAGAAATATGTGTCTAGGCCCAGAAAATCTGACCTAAAATAAGTAATTGGTATTCAAAAACTATTCTAAGGATATGCTTATGTCTCAAGACACATGAACACTGTCCAAAAGAGAAAGTACCACAGAGGAAGCAGTAGAGAACACTGGTGAGTGGGGTGGGCAGCCCTGGGCCACAGATCAGAATAGAAATGACAAGTAAAGTGTCCAGAATGGGGAGGAAAAGAGAAATAAGATATGGCCTGTAGCCTGGGCACCAAACAGGTTTCTCGTGCTATGTGAACCCATCCTTGAAGTTACACTCCTTCCAGGCTCCCACCCACCAGGACCTGTCCAAGCTCCTTCTGTTGTGACTTGAGTTATTACCTCTCAGAGCTGAGTCACAACCTCTCAGTTCTACAGAGGATCTAGAACACACTAGTCACAGAGGAAAGACAAGGCAAGTGAGAAGGAAAGCACTGGCCAGGGGAGTCCACCCATGGGTGAGAAAAATAAAACTAAATATTACAAAATGAATGTCTTAAAGCAACAACCCAGTGGGCCCCACAAGCAGTGACTGACTATATTTCACGACAGAGGTGTGCCCAAAGGAATGACAATTAAAGGAAGTGAACATAATCTGGAGCACGTGAACGTGAAAGTTGCTCAGTCACGTCCAACTCTTTGCAACCCCATGGACTATACAATCCGTGGAATTCTCTAAGCCGGAGTAGTGAAATGGATAGCTGTTCCCTTCTCAAGGGATCTTCCCCACCCAGGGATCGAACCTAGGACTCCCATATCGCAGGTGGGTTCTTTACTAGCTGGGCCACCAGGGAAACACAGAGGTGCCCTAAATGAAAACAGAGCCACCGCCCAGGGAGAGGCCGGGTGGGGTAGTATCCACTAGGTTGACCACGGGACTCTCAACCTTCCCGGCAATTTTGGGCAACAGAAGCTGGGAAGAAATAGAGAATTCCCTGGTGGTCAAGTGGTTAGAAGTCCACAGTCTCAGTGCCAGAGGGCGCAGGTTAGCACAGGGAATGGAGTAGGCAGCACACACAGTCGGGCCCTGGCACCCAGACGATCTATGTGAGGGAGCGCCCCTGGTCCAGTTACAGGAAGGAAATCACAACCTCTAGGGGGAAAAGGGGAAGGGGAGAACATGTAAAACCGGGTGATGCAAGGCCTTACCCAGGAAAACCGTAAGAGCAAAGCACAGAAGGCACTGCACCATGATGTGAGTGTCTCAGAGCCTTATCAAGAAGCCCCATTGCTCCCAGGAAAAATACACAGATCCTCAAGGTCAAGTGCTCCTGCATGAAGTGGACAACTGAGTAAAAGGGCAGCCTCTCCCAGGGTTCCTGGCCTACCTGCCATTCACTTTCCTCCCAGGCTCCCCAACTCAAAGCAAGACAGCAGGCCCTGGGTAACTGACACCTCCTCTCTCATTTCCCATCAACCACCCTGTCCAGCCTAGAGCAAGTAAGCGGACAGGCACTGTATAGTCTGGGCCTGGCAAGAAGGGACCAACCCTTCACTGCCAGCTAGTTCCCATGGAATCCAGGGATGATGCCCCTCATACACAAATCTGAGCTTCGCATTCCTTCTAGAGCCCTCAGTACCAAAGCCCCCAGGCCGTGACTTCAGATTGCACCTCAAAGGGCATGTCACTCTTTAGACCACACTTCCATGTTACCTAAGAAGGCTTACAACACAAGTACCTCCCTTGTGTAAACCTGCACACAGCATCCAGAGAATGCTTGGTCACTGCATCCAGGATCACCTCTGGCCCCGACTGCCATAGGTATATCCAAACACAGCTTTAAATTCTTCCTTCCTAAATTCACCTTCAGCAGTCCAGAGCCATGTGCAGATTATCAGATAAAGCCAGCCCTTTCCCACCTTGCTACAGCATGTTTGGGATACTATACCCTCATCAATCACAGGGTTCACACTTACACTAAGTCCTCCTTCAAAGCCCACACCCGCTGGCCTTCCACCCAAGTACAGTGGCTCTGTCAGCTGACCCAATTTAGCCCTGAACTAACCCATCAGCTTGACTGAAACTTGCCAGTGCCCACAAAGGTCACAAAAACCTGAGAAGCACAGGGACAGGGGAAGAAGCACTGACTTTGGTCTCACTTTCACCTCATCTTTACTGCTTTACCCCAGCATTCATCTCATGTCCACTTTCTCCCTAGAAAACTTCCTCAACTGCCACATCCCCTTTTCCTTACTCACCATGGACACTAGTCTCCCTTTTCTTGCCTTGAAGGTAACTCTTCCTTCCACTCCACTGTCCCCACCTCCTTTCCAGACCCTCATGACATAAAGGTTCTCTCTCTAAACCTGATACACGACTCTACCCTAGTCAGTTACTGGCTGTCATCTTGTGAATGTCTCCAACTTGAATCCCACCTCTGAACTCCATACCCATGGGTCCAGCTGTCCACTTGATATCTCAATTCAGATGTCTTTGGAACATCGCAGATTCAACATGATCAAAACCTAACCCCTGATACTACCTCTGAAAGTTACTCTCACCAGCAACTTCACAAATTCAATTGAGGCTTTTTCCCCCCTTACATCTTCTCAGGCAAAAAAAATTGTGGAGTCATCTGTGACTCTTCCCCTTCTTTCTCACACCTTCCACATCAGAAAATCTGGTTGGTTCTACTTTAAAAAACAAAACAAAACCCACCAGAATCCAAGCACTTGTCTCTCATCTCTGTAGTCACCACTCTGGCCCAGCCATCATCAACAGTCCCCTTTCCTATACCCCCATAGTCTTTTCTTCACTGTACAGCCAGAGATATCCTGTTAAGGACAAAATCGGATCACTCTCTTCTCTGCTCCAAACTTTTCATAGCTCCCACCACTTTCAAAATAGAAGCCCAGCTCCAAAGGTTCCCAGTCCAGAGCTGAATCTTGTCCCCTGTTTTCTGATCACCAAACATAATGGAGACCTTAAGTTCCCTGAACACAACCTGTTCAGTCTTAAGTGATGTATCTGCACAGGCTGGTTCCCATGCCTGGGACACTGTTCCACACTTCACCGCATTGCTTGCTGGAAATGGAAACCCTTTGACATAATTCCAGACCAGTTTTCAGAGCACAAGACCTCTGGGGCCACAAGGGTCTGCAAACCCAATGGCAGGCAGAAGGGTAGGTTAGACTTCCCAAGACCCCACTATTTGCCATATAGGTCACCAAGAACATGGAGGGGTGGGCTAGGCTGACAGGACTGGCACACTTTGCACTCATTTATGCAGCGATAATAATCACTTCTGTCACTACAGCTGCCTGGTAGGAAGAAGGATCTGGGAATGCTAGGTTACTCTACTGGGGTCTCACAGACTTAACTGTTTGCCTCATCCCTGCTCTGCCCTCTGGTGAGAATGATTTCAAGTTGTCTAACTTTAGATACTCAACCTTAGTGCTGCCTCCTACCAGCTATGTGACCATAACCCAAGCTCTCTGTATTCTCATGTATAAAGCAGGGATAATGACGATATCCACCTAATAGGGCTGTTTGTATCAGATGTGTTGTTGCTGCTGCTGCTAAGTCGCTTCAGTCATGTCCGACTCTGTGCGACCCCATGGACTGCAGCCTACCAGGCTTCTCCGTCCATGGGATTCTCCAGGCAAGAACACTGGAGTGGGTTGCCATTTCCTTCTCCAATGCATGAAATCGGAAAGTGAAAGTGAAGTCGCTCAGTCGTCTCCAACTCTTAGTGACCCCATGGACTGCAGCCTACCAGGCTCCTCCGTCCATGGGATTTTCCAGGCAACAGAACTGAAGTGGGGTGCCATTGCCTTCTCCCTCAGATGTGTTAGTACACACCAATTTAGTAGACATCAACCTTGGAATTAACTTTTACTGCATATGCTTAACAGTTTGCATATTTTCAGTGCAAATGAAGTAATAGGTTCTGAGTTTTTAAAACCTTTAATTTATAACTGTCTACTTATGTATACTTGCCAAGTATACACTAGGTCCTCTCACCAAACCAATGTGCCAGGTATGTATCGGTGAGCATGCTGTTGGCTCTTCTCTTCTCATCTGAGGAGCTGGGGAACTGATGTACCAGTGCCCTGAAATAGGGTGAGGCTGATCCACTAGCCTGGCTGACTTCTCTGTGCCACGGAGGGGCATGCTGAGTCCACAGGGTGGCAAATTTATAGCACCTCACACCTTGCTCTCCAACTCAGGTCAGGTCCTAACACCCTATGGCCCTCTCCTTCTGCTTACACCAGCCAGAACCCGTTCCAAGACTTCTCCTTTCTGGAGGAAACCTCAGGGATGCCCCCCTCTTCTTCCCTGTACTCTAATCTCTCGCCTCAGGGACCACATAAAGTAACATTCTTAACATTCTCCCGCTAAATCTCATCGCCAGGCTTTGACCTGAGGCCTCATTCCTCAGAGGTCTCCAGCCTAGCTTGCTCTGCGTAACTCTGGACCAGCACCACCAGATGCCCCTGTGACGCCTCCACTGTGAGACACTATGGATTTATCATGTCCATGTCCCTGCCATGTTCTTATCTCCCCCCACGAATGGTACTCCCTGTTCCAATCTACCCACTTTGATTCTTTCAGATATTCAGGAGAAAAACAAAACAAAACTTGGGTAGTCTTTCACACTCTTTTTTCACTTAGTCATATTTGACGCAGCAGAAAAATCTTAGTTCTATCTTTAAAATCTCTCCAGAATGTAACGACTTATCCACTCCCAACCCTTCCTGCCACTGTTCTGGAACAGCCTCCACACATTCCTGGAGTTTACAGTCTCCTTACCGGTGTGCCTGCCTCCATCCTCATCACCTCCATCCCACCCTAGTTTGTCTTCCCCTAAGCTTTGGCATACTTTTAAAAACTTCTGATCAGATCATATCCCTGCAGGGCTGAGGACGTTGTACTTGTACTCGCCTCACCTCCATTCCAGGAACGACTACTACTCACCCCCTCTGCTCCCCGAGGATGTGAACACCCACGTTCCCCGAAGGCTCCCGGCTCAGTCGCAGTCCCAAGGCGTTGCTCCTGCTAGTCCCTGGGCGGGTAACACTCCTCCACGCCCCAACACAAAAGCCGTCAGAAATGGTGGCTCCACCCACAAACGCCCCGGACCCTAGATCACAAAGACCTCGATAAACACCACTCATTCAGGGTCCCACGATTCTGAGGTGGGGGTCGCCACGCGCCAAGATCCGGGGAACGCAGCACCCACCTACACGGGTCCACTGCTGCCGCCGCCATCAGTCAAGACCAGAGTCCGGAGGGATCTCACGTCGGACCGCGCACCGCTGTCGGTTGGCGTGGTGGCGGAAGCCTCGCGAGAGTTGCCACCGCCGAGCCTCTTTGCAGCGAGAACAGTGTCTCCTCCCGCGCCTTCTCGCTTTCTGTCACCTCTAAACTGGACCACAGAGGCAGAGGCTCTACTCAGACAGGTCGACCTAGGACCGATAAGATGTCCGCCGCGAGAAAGACGCCGGAAGTCCCTCCCAGACGACCTCGCAGGGACAGAAACACCGTTTAGCAGTGCCGCTCTGTGGCGCAGAGGCATCTGGTTAATGTAGTTTCCGCTGAGACAACCGTTGCAGCAATTCGAAGACGCCCTTGCGGCCTTGGCTCCGAGGATGGGAAGGGGCTTCACTCTTTAGAAGCCCGCACACAGCTACCATGTAGGGATACCTACCATCTGTAGGGACGGAAGAAACGTTTAGAAATGTCTTCTCAGATTTTCCCCAAAGCTCTAAATTCAGTTCAGTTCAGTCGCTCAGTCATGTCCGACTCTTTGCGACCCGATGAATCACAGCACGCCAGGCCTCCCTGTCCATCACCACCAACTCCCCGAGATCACTCAAACTCAAGTCCATCAAGTTAGTGATGCCATCCAACCATCTCATCCTCTGTCTTCCCCATCTCCTCCTGCCCCCAATCCCTCCCAGCATCAGGGTCTTTTCCAATCAGTCATCTCGTCGCATGAGGTGGCCAAATTATTGGAGTTTCAGCTTTAGCATCAGTCCTGCCAATGAACACCCAGGACTGATCTCCTTTAGGATGGACTGGTTGGATCTCCTTGCAGTCCAAGGGACTCTCAAGAGTCTTCTCCAACACCACAGTTCAAAAGCATCCATTCTTCGGCGCTCAGCTCTCTTCACAGTCCAACTCTCACATCCATACATGACCACTGAAAAACCATAGCCTTGACTAGATGGACCTTTGTTGACAAAGTAATGTCTCTGCTTTTCAATATGCTATCTAGGTTGGTCATAACTTTCCTTCCAAGGAGTAAGCGTCTTTGAATTTCATGGCCATAATCACCATCTGCAGTGATTTTGGAGCTCCCAAAAATAAAGTCTGACACTGTTTCCATTGTTTCCCCATCTATTTCCCACGAAGTGATGGGACCAGATGCCATGATCTTCGTTTTCTGAATGTTGAGCTTTAAGCCAACTTTTTCACCCTCCTCTTTCACTTTCATCAAGAGGCGTTTTAGTTCCTCTTCACTTTCTGCCATAAGGGTGGTGTCATCTGCATATCTGAGGTTATTGATATTTCTCCCAGCAATCTTGATTCCAGCGTGTACTTCTTCCCACCCAGCGTTTCTCACGATGTACTCTGCTTATAAGTTAAATAAGCAGGGTGACAATATACAGCCTTGACGTACTCCTTTCCCAACTTGGAACCAGTCTGTTGTTTCATGTCCAGTTCTAACTGTTGCTTCCTGACCTGCATTCAGGTTTCTCAAGAGGCAGGTCAGGTGGTCTGGTATTCCCATCTCTTTCAGAATTTTCCACAGTTTATTGTGATCCACACAGTCAAAAGGCTTTGGCATAGTCAATAAAGCAGAAATAGATGTTTTTCTGGAACTCTCTTGCTTTTTCAATGATCCAGCCAAATGTCACTGAGTCCAGTCACACTCCATTCATATTTCCTTTTTTCAAAAACACAGATGGAAGCCTTAAGTGGTTTTTGTGAGTTTCAGCTGTGTTAGGGATAAGAGAGACTTATCACTGAAGGCTCAGATGATGGTTAGCATTTTTATAAAAAATAAAGTATCTTTTAAATAAAAAGTATGCCAATACTTTAAATAAAGCAGTCCTTTTTTTTTTAAATTATTATAGTGCTATTGCACACAATAGGCTACAGTATAAACATAACTTTTATTTTAGCTGGGAGACCAAAAAATTATGTGACTTTCTTCCACTTCTCCGAATGTGAGAAATCTTTTAACCAAAGCTCCAGCCTCATTCAACACCAAAGAGTTCACACAGGAGCAAGGCCTTATGAGTGCATGGAATGTGGGAAATCCTTTAGAAAAAGATTTAGATTCACTCTACATTGGAGAATTCACACTATAGAAAAACCTTATCAATGCAGTTGAATGTGGAAAATCATTTAGCCAAAACTACCACCTCATTCAGCACCGTAAACTTCACATTAGATGAAGGCCTCAAGAGTACAGCCAACATGAGAAAGCCTTCAGTTAACAATATGCTCTGACTGAACACCAAAATCTCAATTCAGACCTTAAGTTTTGGGAATTCTGCTTATGTGGGGAAAAAAAAGCTTTCTGCATGACAAAATCTACATGAGGTAATGGCCTTTGACCTTCAAGGAATGTGTTCTCTGCTCAGTGTGATAGCACTAGAGAGCCTCTATGAGGATACATCTGCCATGGGTTCCAGGTATGTGAAGAATCTTCAGGAGCTGTGTTTTATATTTTACCTGCTCAGGACCCTTGCCATAATTAAGTCACTGCCAGGTTTTATGGCAGAAGTCATCTCACCTTTGCCACCAGACAGATCCTCATAGAGTATCAGTCACTACAGCATCCTCAGAGAAGATAGATGTCTGTCTATCTACAAAGCCAGCAGTAAAGAGGAAGGGGTAACAGATGGAGGCAGAAAAGTTGGGTGAAGCCAGGAACTAAAAGTCAGAGTTAAAATGACAAGTTGGCCAAGTATAAAGAATGAGGGAAAAGATGTAAACGAGGTGTGGTACCCAGCAATGGTTCCAAAACACTAGTCTAAACAGGTTCCTGGTAAGATGTGAACTCTGATGTCATGTTCTCACCCCGCCCAGCCCAGGCCTCTGTATTCCATCTTGCCATGGTAGGACTGATATCCATTCTGTGAGACATCCAGGTCTCCCCTGCAACCCATGCTGAGCAACTACATGGAACCTAGAAAACTAAAGTCCTGAGGGAAAGGCAAGAGAGATAAGTGGCCAGTACCCGTCCAGAGAAACTTATCACATGATCGATCACAGAAAAGAAAGCTAAATGTTACTAAAGAACCTCAGACGAGGGTATCAGGAAAATAGCTCATTGTGCACCTAAGTCGGAGAAGGCAATGGCACCCCACTCCAGTACTCTTGCCTGGAAAATCCCATGGATGGAGGAGCTTGGTGGGCCGCAGTCCATGGGGTCGCTAAGAGTTGGACAAGACTCAGCGACTTTGCTTTCACTTTTCACTTTCCTGCATCGGAGAAGCCAATGGCAACCCACTCCAGTGTTCTTGCCTGGAGAACCTCAGGGATGGGGGAGCCTCGTGGGCTGCCATCTATGGGGTCGCACAGAGTCGGGCATGACTGAAGAGACTTAGCAGTGCACCTAAGTAGTGCCCACCTCAGTGATGGCAATTCTCAGCACAGGCAAGTATGAAAGAACTGTGAGAAGGAGGGAGCCAAACCAAGCAATCATGGGTCTGCAAAGTGATCCAACCACGGAAAGGACAAACAAGATGGGATCCATTCAGCTTCCTACTAGGCTTCAGGACAGCAGGTATTGACGCTCCAAGGAGAGAAAAGGGTAGAGCAAACAACTCAGCCCTGGCACCAATAGTATCTACCCAAGGAACTAAGGAAAAAGAGTAATCCCCATGGTTTGCATGCAGGAAGGGCAGAGCAGCCCCTAAGGAAAAGCAGAAAGGCAAAGTCTAGCCCAGGTCACAGGGGGTGATTGTGCAGGCCTTACCCAGTGAGGATATAAGTGCAAAGACCTGCAGCATCACGTCACGGTACTGGCGCCTCTGAGCCTCATTAAGGAGGCTCCATTCCTCCCAGGAAAATACACAGTCACGTCCTCCAGAGTCACATTGCCCTGTCACGATGGGGACAGATGAAACTGCCGGTCCTCTCTCCTGAGGATCCACAATCCATCCCACACACATCTACTGCACACCCAGGTTTCTCTTGGGCTCTCCACCTCAGATGAGACACCAGAACCTGAAGCCACCGGTACTGCCCTCCACTCATGGTTCCACTCATCACTGTGCCCTGCCCTCAACAACTACACACAGGAAGGCAAAGAGATGCCATCAGAGATGCTCAGAGACAGAATTGCAGGACTCAATCCCTTCCTGCCAGGGCTTCCCTGGTGGCTCAGCTGGCAAAGAATCCCCCTACAATGCAGGAGACCCAGGTTTGATCCCTGGGTCAGGAACACTGCCTAGAGAGGGAAATGGTAACCCTCTCCGATATTCTTGCCTGGAAAATCCCATGGACAGAGGAGCCTGGCAGGCTACAGACCATGGGGTTGCAAAGAGTCAGACGTGACTGAGCAACTAAACATCCCTTCCTGCCAGGCAATTCCTGTGGGATCTTCCATATCATGCCTCACAACACCCAACCCTTATATATCCTAGGGCCCAGGAGCCATCAATTCACGCTTCCTACCTCCACATGTACCTCTCTCACATCTCCAGACCCCCACAGCTGCATCCCTGCAGCCACTGCCAACTCCTTGTCCCACACCACAGTCATCTCCCTGGACTCACCCCAGAGAATAGGGCAAAACCAAACAGTATCCAGTTCTACCCATGACCTCTCATGGATCCCAACACCATTTGAAAACCTCTTACCTGTCCCTAATTCTCGCTTTAACATTAGTCATACTGAATCATATGTGAATTTTAGATACCTATAACTCTCTACCTAGATAGCATATTCGAAAGCAGAGACATTACTTTGCCAACAAAGGTCCATCTAGTCAAGCCTATGGTTTTTCCAGTAGTCATGTATGGATGTGAGAGTCGGACTGTGAAAAAAGCTGAGCGCCGAAGAATCGATGCTTTTGAATTGTGGCGTTGGAGAAGACTTGAGAGTCCCTTGGACTGCAAGGAGACCAAACCAGCCCATTCTGAAGGAGCTCAGCCCTGGGATTTCTTTGGAAGGAATGATGCTAAAGCTGAAACTCCAGTACTTTGGCCACCTCATGCAAAGAGTTGACTCATTGGAAACGACTCTGATGCTGGAAGGGATTGAGGGCAGGAGGAAAAGGGGACAACAGAGGATGAGATGGCTGGATGGCATCACCGACTCGATGGACATGAGTTTGAGTGAACTCCGGGAGCTGGTGATGGACAGGGAGGCCTGGCGTGCTGCAGTTCATGGGGTCACAAAGACTTGGACACGACTGAGCGACTGAACTGAACTGAACTCTCTACCAGGCTTACCAGGTGGTTCAGTGGTAAAGAATCCACCTGCCAAGAACGAGACACAGGTTCAGTCCTTTGTTGAAGAGACCCTGGAGTAGAAAATAGCAACTGCCCCAGTACACCTGCCTGGAAAATTCCATGGACAGAGGAGCCTGGAGGGCTACGGTTCATGGGGTTGCAAAGAGTCAGAAGCAATTGAGTTCACACACACATGCTGAACTGCACCCCAGATTCCCAGACTTTTCTGTCCAGCTGCCTACCTGAGGCCACCACTCATTTGTTCTCTGAAAATAAAATAAAAAAAACTCAGAATGGAAACCCAGCCAAAAACAAAAACTCCTGATATCTCCAAGGAAAATCACTCTTACTACTGAACATCTCATCTCAAAGTTAGTGAAGCTTCCAGGCTTTCAGTCGCAAGACCAAAGCTTTACCATCAACCCTGACTCTTAGCTCTCTCTCTCTCACCCTCAAAATCAGAAAATCTGGGCAGCCTACCTCAAATAATGAATCCAGAATCCAACCACTTATTCCACCTCCACAGCCACTACTCTGGCCCATGACCATGCATCAAGACTTCTGCAGTAGCCTCCTCCCTGGTCAGCCTTCCTCCCCCCAAAGTCTGTTTTCCACTCTGTAACTCGATGAAGCCTGAAGTAAGGTTATCTCCCTCCTCTGTTCCAAATCTGTGTTACTTCCACAGCAGATGCCCAACTTCACAGGCAACCACATTACAAGACTGACTCCTCTCCCCCTGCTCTCTGTTCCTAAAAGAAAGATCTGTGCCCTGTTCACAGCTGTGGCCACCCAACCAAGCACTTGCACGTGCTGGTAGGTGTTCCCGAGATAGTCTTGTACACCTTTTCCCATTGGTGGCAGAAAGAGCAATTCCTCCAGAAAATCCTTTGGCCTGAACTCAGAATGAGTCTAGATGATTTCTCCCAGGTCCCAGACCCAAGGGCTTGGAAAATGGCAGGCGAAGAGTCCTAGGACACCACAATCTCAGGTTCTATGAATGAGATCCAAACCAGTGAGGGCCTGGGATACCCTCCACTTTTCTGTGTAGGTTCCATTAAGTGATTCTTCAGCCATGGGGATCTGTGAGTAGAAGCAAGCCATAGAGGTGCATTCCAAGGGGTTCAAACCTCCCCTATACCTCTCACCAACCCTGGAGACCAGATAACCTCGGGTTAAAAGACTAAACTGTGTGCTTCAGTCAGCAGAGCTGCCTCTTTGCAGCTTTGCTGGACAAGGACTCACCCTCCCTGCACCTCACTGCCCGCATCACTCCCATTTCAGTCTGTTCTCTGAGTAGCTCTTGGAAAACTTTCAAAATCCTAAGTCAGACTGTGTCTTTCTTCTCTTCACAACTCTCCATGGCTCAATGGGTTCTCAGAAGTGAAAGTGAAATTGTTAACTGCTCAGTCCTGTACAACTCTTTGTGACCCCACAGACTGTAGCCTGCCAGGCTCCCCCTCCATGGAATTCTCCAGGCAAGAATACTAGAGTGGGTTGCCATTCCCTTATCTGATGAATCTTTCCCACCCAGGAATTGAACCCAGGTCTCCCACATTGCAGGCGGATTCTTTACTGTCTGAGCCCACAAAACTCTCAGCTTAACAGTCTAGGCGAGACTCCACCTCACACTTTCTGCTCTAGGCAGGTACAAGACAGATCCCAGTTTTTTCGAATTCTCCCACCACAGTCCAACCTCCAAGCCTCTTCGCCTGTGGGTCCCTTTCCCACTAGCCATCACAGTCCATCAGACACAGCCCATCAGTCCGTCCCACGCCTTGCAGTCTGTTAGTCCACGCACAACCACCTCACGTCCTGGACCCCACTTCTTGGGCTGCGGGCACATGAGCAGGCGCCTTGGACTAAAGAGGAACTGAAGAGCCTCTTGATGAAAGTGAAAGAGGAGAGTGAAAAAGCTGGCTTAAAACTCAACATTCAAAAAACTAAGATCATGGTATCCAGTCCCATTCCTTCATGGCAAGCAGATGGGGAAACAATGGAAACAGTGAAAGACTTTACTTTCTTGGGCTCCAAAATCACTGCGGGCAGGGACTGCTGCCATGAAATGAAAAGACGCTTGCTCCCTGGAAGAAAAGCTCTGACAAACCCAGACAGCATGTTAAAAAGCAGAGGCATCACTTTGCCAACAAAGGCCCTTATAGTCAGAGCTGTGGTTTTTCCAGGAGTCAGGTATGGATGTGAGTTGGATCACAAAGAAGGCTGAGAGCTGAAGAATGGATGCTTTTGAACTGTGGTGTTGGAGAAGTCTCTTGAGAGTCCCTGGGACTGCAAAATCAAAGCAGTCAATCCTAAAGGAAATCAACCCTGACTATGCATTGCAAAGACTGTTCCTGAAGCTCAAGTGTCAATATTTTGGCCACCTGATGTGAAAAGCCTACTCACTGGAAAAGACCCTGATGCTGGGAAAGATAGAAGGCAGGAGGAGAAGGGGACGACAGAGGATGAGATGGTCAGATGCCATCACCGACTCAATGGACGTAAGTTTGAGCAAGCTCCAGGAGATGGTGAAGGGCAGGGAAGCCTGGCATTGCAGTCCATGGGGTCGCAAAGATTTGGACATGACTGAGTGACTGTACAACAAGAAAACACTAGAAATAACTCAAATATCAATAAAATAGATGAATGAACAGTCAATTATACATGGAAGAGAAAAGTACTGAAAAATAAGAATGTTCCTATAAGGAACATTTAATGAATTAATGAACAATTAATTTATATTTAATGAACAATTAATTCATTAAATGAACGTTTAATGAATGATTAATGAATCACAAAGTAACTATATAGGATCAATGAAATCAGAAAAAGATGTAAACATTTCATGATCAATCATAAAATTCTAAAAATACAATCTATTGTAAAGGAATGTACATAAATGGTTGTCTGTACAGCCAGGGCGAGTCAGGAGACTATAAAACAGCATGAGGAAAACATGCAGGTGACAGGTATACTCATTATCATAATAATGGTTTCACAAGTGCATACAGGTAAAAACTTCTCAAACTGTACACTCTGAATATGTACAAGTTATTCCATACCTTCACAGAGGTTTAAAAACTGGTTCCATAATAAAAATCCAAATAAAAATCTAAATGCCCGATTCTTCAGAAAATGACTCCACTATCTCGATTCTCAAGACTTGAGGTGCCATCTCTTCTCAGTGGCAGGAAATACTGGTAAACAATGAAGGCCATCTGCTACTGAGTCAAGAGGACTGCTGACTGGATCACAAAACCACATTCTGGACACAGTACGTCTCCACACTGCTTCTGCTGCCTGTATAGCAATGGCCTTGAGGTGAACAGCTCAGGAAGCCTAGCAGAATCCCCCCAACCCCTTATTTTGTCTACCAATGACTTCACAACATAAGCATACCTGAGGTCCTGAGATTTCTGGGCATACTCATCCTGTAGTCACTCACTGGAACATTTGTGGCTGTATCTTCAGAAGAGGTACCTTCTTCCACACAGCTTGCTGCAGTCTCCTCCCCTCTCTAGTAACCGATGTTTCCATACCAACTGTGGTCTCCCCTGCCCCTGCAGTCTTCCAACCATGGACACTAGCCTACAGAATTCTTGGTATCAGGGTACATGGCTCCTTTGTAGGAGAACTGGGGTTAAGATTCCCCTCAGCAGAGCTCGACATTGTGCATTATCCCCTTTAAGTAAGGAAAAACAAATTCATGTTGTCTCCAGTAATAGAATCCACGGACCTCTGGCATCCAGGCAGAAAATTATAATACAAAGTAGTCTTTCCTAGGAGGCCTTGGCAGCAATGCAAACTACTACAAAACAAGAATGCCATATTCAGCCATCTCAGGCACCTGAAGTTTGGATCTCCACTACAAAAGTAATTTATCCGTCAGGTTGACAGTCCTATTGTGCTTTCAAACTATTCCACACAGTGAAGAGCATTTCCGAGACTAAGGTGCTGAAACAATAAGGCCTTTATTATTATACAGATCAGAGTAACATGCAATAGGCAATTTCTGGGTCAGTGACTGGAAAGCCGGAAAACCCCATCACAAGCACTACCTGAGGCCAACTGTGTCCTAGAAAAGCTAGTTCTCTGCCAGGACCCAGACAGCAGTCTGAGCCAACACACGCTCAGGGCCAGGCCCTGACTTGTCAGAAAAAAGGGAAAGAAGACTCCTTAAGGGCTGACGAGGGTCATCACCTCCTCCAACACATGGGAGAGTACAGAGGCCAGTTGCTCTGAACACACCAGGGTGGTGACTGATGCCAACCATCAGGACACGCCAGATGCTACAGGTGAGATGGTTTCTGGCCAAGAAACTGGCAGTGAACCTGGCAGGTCACACGTGCTTCCCACACAACCGTGAAATTTCCAGTGAATCAATCTCCAGTCTGTGGACAGCCCAAGACGAGATTTAACTTAGGTGGATGGTTCCTCAGACACTTACCTCCACCACATCTATACTAAGGAAGGAGAAAGCATACATTCAATGTGTATACAAGGCCTTTCCCCAGTGTGAATTCTTTGGTGTTGACTGACATTAGATTTGCAGCTAAAGGATTTTCTACATTCACTGCACATGAGCTCTCCTGTGTCGAAGGAGACTAGAGTACTGAGTAAAAGATTTCTTACATTCACTGCACTTATAAGGCCTTGCTTCAGTGTGCACTGTTTGGTGTCAAATGAGATGGCTTTTGCGGCTAAAGGATTTTCCACATTCACTGCATTCATAAGGCTTTTCTCCAGTGTGAACCCTTTGGTGTTGAATGAGGACAGATTTCTGACTAAAGAATTTCCCACACCCACTGCACTCATAAGGCTTTTCTCCAGTGTGAACTCTTTGGTGTTGAACAAGGAGAGATTTCTCACTAATAGATTTTCCACATTCAAGTCATTCATAAGGTCTAACCAGTGTGAACTCTCCAGTGTCAAATGAGATGGGTTTTACAGATAAATGATTTCCCACATTCACCACACTCATAAGGCCTTGCTCCAGTGTGAGCTCTTTTGTGTCGAAGGAGGCCAGAACTTTGGTTAAACATCTTCCCACATTCACTGCATTTATAAGGCCTTTCATTAGTGTGAACTCTCTGGTGTTTAATGAGGATGGATTTCTGGATATTCCCACATTCACTGCACTCATAAGGCCTTTCTCCAGTATGAACTCTTTGGTGTTGAATGAGATCAGATTTCTGGCCAAATGATCTCCCACAGTCACTGCACTCATAAGGCTTTGCTCCAGTGTGAACTCTCCAGTGTCAAATGAGGTGGGTTTTACAGCTAAAGATTTTTCCACATTCACTACACTCATTAGGCCTCTCTCCAATGTGAATTTGACGGTGCTGAACAAATCTGTATCTGCATTTGTCACACTCATCAAGACCCTCTCCAGTGCAAACTCTCTGGTGGTGAAGTATATGAGTGTTGCCAAAAACTTTCTTGTATTCAATCCACTTCAGATGACTTTCTCCATTGTTCAAGGCCTCCTCACACTCAATGCTGCTGGGTGGCTTCTCACCATTGAGAGTGGCCTCGTGCTGAGGAAGGCCCAAGGTAGCTAGGAAGTCCTTTCCACTCTCCTCACTAGGGACAGGCTTCCCTAACACATAGAATATGCAGCTCGTCACAATCGAGGCCCTGTTCATGTCCATTTTAAAGACTTTCTCTCCACTGCCATGCTCTTGGTACTGGGGAAGGTTTGGGTTCAACCAGAAGCCTTTGGACCACCCACCAAAGTATGGTGTCTGCCCAGGATATGCTGCCTGAAACTCAGTCAGCTGCAAAATATCTTTCAAGACTGGGATACATTTCTCACAGAGATTAATCTTCCAGGTGGATGGACTGAGAAGTCCTGACCTACGACTCTCCTACAGAAAGGCTCTGCTCAGAAGGCATCACCTCATCCTCCTCCATTTCACACCAACAACCTGAAAGCAGAGTAACACTAATAATGTGCATGCGAGCTTCAGTGGGAAATGGAAGTCCCACAAAAAGGCATGTCACACACATACATTCAAGCCAGAGAATGAAGCCATGTAAGTGTTTTCAGGATGAGGTACTGATTTGAAGGGAGGGCTGCTCTGCAGGGACAAGCCTCTAAAGATCACAGAAGGGAGACTTTCCAGAACAAAGGGCATAAATACGAATGCCACATGAGGAGGAGAGGCAGGATCAATGAATCACTCCTCTGCCAACAACCTTCAGCAAGATATCGTCAGCTGAGAACATGTCCATTCTATGAAGAAGGATGGCAGTGTCCAGGCCCGTGGAAATACAACTGGAACGGAGCAACTGGGTTCAAGGACTATTTAAGAATATGCACACACCTCATTTTACAGACATACCTCATTATCACTGCACTTTGCTCTATTGCCTTTTGTAGATACATTTTTTTACCAACTGGAGATCTGTAGCAATGCTAAGTTCAGCAAGTCTATGGGTGCCAATTTCCCTATAGCATGTGCTCACTTCGTGTCTCTGTGTCACATTCTGGTAATTCTCACAGTCTTTCAAACTATCTCAATATTATTTTAGTTGTTATGGTGCTCTGTGAATCAATGATCTTTGACGTGACCACTATGAGTCACTGAAGGCTCAAACAATGGTTAGGATTTTTTGGCAAAAAAGTACTTTTTAATTAAGGTAGGTGTATTGTTTTTTAGACATTATTTTATTGCACACAATATACTAAGGGATGGTATAAGTTCTATATGCACTGGGAAACAAAAAATAATGTGTGATTCACTTTATTGCAGTGATCTGGAAACGAATCCACAATATCTCTGAAATATGTCTGTTAAGTGTAAGTCGCTGTGGGAGAACTACAGAGGGTGCAGTGGAGACAAAAGTGATGCATGCAGATCAGAAAGGCAGGGCCAGTCAGAAACTGAAATGACAAATCAAGAAAGTGTCAAGATGCAGAAGCAAGTGTTGAGATGATCTGTGTCCAGTGTGACTCGCAACAAAACTCTGGTGGACACACAGTAGGTTCCTAGTATGATTTAAACACAATCTCATTTTCATGCCCTCACCTCCTTTGACACTCACTAGGGCCAGGCCTTCTTTGAGATCATCTTGCCCTGTTCACACTGTAAAGCAATCAGGGCTCCCCCAACATTCCCCATTTCCGTAACTACACGAGACCTGAATGAAACAAGTCCTTAGGGAAAGACAGGAAATGTCAGCACTGGTCCAACTCAAGAAACAAAAGATCACAGGAGAGGAAAGAATATTACAACAAAATCTCAAAACAGGGTCTTTCAAGAAAAACCTCCATATAGATAGCGACCATGACAAGGTCTAGAATTCCTGATATAGACAGTCACAAGGAAGTCTTAAAATTAAAAGTTCTCATCATAAGGGGGGGAAAAAATGCAAATCTGTATGGTGATGGATGTTAACCAGACTTGCTGTTGAGAGCATTCTGCAGTATATACAAACATCAAATCTTTATGTCATATACCTGAAACTAATATGCCCTATGTCAGTTATATCTTAATTAAAAAAAAAAAAAGAGGAAAAGAGAAGAATCTGGGTCACAGGGTGTCATAGATATGGACAGTCATCCAGTCAAGGAGAAGGCAGGAAATGTGAGCTCTATTAGGCTGACTGCCAGACTGACTCCCAGACACTTCCCTGCATGCCTCGGGGTCGCAGATGTTGGGGCTGCTTCCGGAGCACGTGCTTGGGGCAGTGCACACAGCTCAGCACTGACACCCACAGCACATATGCCAGGAAGGGGGGAAGGAAGCAGAGACCATGGTCCAGCTGTGGAATGGACAGAGCTGTCTCCTGGAGAGAGGGAAAGATGGGAAAAGACAGAGGTCAGTTGACGACACTGGGAGGAATATGAAGGCCTTACCCAGGGACGTCGTAAGTGCAAAGTTCTCCAGCATCACATCACAATACAGGAACCTCTGTGTCTCATTAAGGAGCCTCCACTCATCCTGGGAGAAGTAAATGGCCACATCTTCAAAGGTCACACAGGCCTGCCATGATGGGGACAATTCGTTCCATGATCAGCTTCTTTCACAGGACCCCAAGTTCATCCACCCACCAATCAAACCCTGCTCACCCACCTCCCTATTTCCCCATCTCAGAGGAGATACCAGGCCTGGTGGCTCTGATGTGCACATTCTTCTCATGATCCCTTTGATTACTTTGTCCACCCACAGCAACAGAGAGGTGGGCAGACAGATGATCCCTAAGCTCTGGGTCTGGCATGCAGGGACTTTCAGCTTCCAGAAATGAAAGTATTTTAACTCCAAACTTCCCACTAACAGGTGGGGTCCCTCCACCTGTCACCCTCTCCCAGGAGCCATCAGTCAGTCACAAGATCCCACCCACAGCCACCTCACCGTTCTGGCCCCCGGCGCCTGAGCTGCCGGCACGTGAACACTCGGGGCTTTAGTGTCTGGTGGGATGAGGGTGGTGCGGGCCCCAAGTACCAGCGTTTACCTGAGGCGGGCCTCTCAGCGCCGCCGCCGCCATCGGACTCTGTGGGCGGAGCGGGGGCAGGAGAGGCGGGGGGAAGCGGGAAGAGCGGTTCCTCTCCTGGGCCTCGGGTGGCAGGAGTCTGCCCTCGGACTGTCTCGATCTGCACTCGCCGCTCCGGAACCTGAGACTGGGCGATAGCACCCAAGAGCCTACAAAACGACCGCCACCTGGAAAATGCCGGAAGTCCCGCCCCAACGCGATGCTCACATAGGAAGTGCACTTCTCCTGAGTTCTGATTGGCTTAACGCCGAAGGCGATCGGGGCAGAGTGCTCTGGGTAATGTAGTTCTTCCGGCTTTATGCCTGACCTAGAAGCGCAGCTTACCAGGACCTCCAGATAAACTCTCAAGGTGAGGGCCATAAGTGCAAAGAAGATTCCGGAACCCTGAGATAAAGGTTTGGGATATCAGCCTTTCTCTTTAAACAGTCTTGAAGCTGTGGAGTTCTGCTGGGAAAAAGACTTCTGAAAGGACACATATATCTGGAAGGCTGTGATCCAAGGCCGTTTTTGCTGAATATAAATAAGCCCAGTCTCCGGAACCAGAGGGAGCACACAGCTCTTCTTAAAAATGTGTGCTTGAAATGAATTCTAAATATCTAGGCAAAAGATGTGCTCATGTGTACAGAGCAAAGAACAACAACGCAACACCTGATGGAAAACAACAAAACCAGAATAATCTGGGGGAAAATATCTCGTGTTCACAGAGACAGTGGTATGATTTGTTCCAAATTCCTAAGCAACCTTCTTGCTAACACCAGTGGACATAGAATCTGTGTGATACTATACACCTCAAGGATTTAAATCTATTCAAACTTAAATAAATAGAAGTGTGGAAAGAACAACCAAAAAGAAAAAAAATTGGGGTCATCAGAATCTGATCTCTTTGATGAGAAGTGATTACTGTCATGGTCTGGGTGCGGGTTGGAAAAGAATTTCCAAACAGGAGACAGAATGAGCGGGAAATAAAGTTTATTAGAATGTGAGACTGTTACAACAGCAGGCCAGCTCAAGGGAAAACTGACATTGAACAGGGGTTCTTAGTCCACTTTTATGTCCAGGGTACAAGGAGTGGGATAGGGGTCTTGCAGGTCATTTGCTGATTGGGTGAGGCGTGTATATGTGGGGGAAGAGTAGGGCAAATACCTTCTCTTTATGGGGTAGGAGGGGAGACAGGTTATACTGTTCTGTTAACAGTTACAACATGGGGGAGGGTGGACGATACAGGTCTGGTTTTTCCATTCCTGCATTCCAAGACCCTCCTTGGTTTTATCTGCTCTTTCGTCCTTGGGTCAAAACAATTATCATTCCTACTGTCACTGCAAAGATTGCATCTGCGTGGGGAGTGGAGATGATTCCAGAAAAGGTTGTGAAATGCAAGTCACTGAAAGCTGTTAATGTAGTTTTTTCAGAAATAGTGGCTGGATAGCTCTGGCAACATATCTGCAGAGGATTAAAAACAAAAGTTAAGATCTCAAAGAAAACTGAACAGGATGAGAACAGACAGTTATCTGAGCAGTGGCTATGTGGAAATTTTTGCCACTCAGGATTTTGTCTTAGAAATTTGATTATTTTTCCTTTCTTTAAAACATTAATACTTTGAAGTACAGTTTTAAGACCTTTAAAGTAGCCTTTAAACAGTAAAAACTTAAAATGGATAGGAAACTGGGGTCATGTTTATTCGATTCTTTAATAAAGTAAACGTTTAACAAAAAATTAAATGTTCAATGAGTATCTACTGATTTTCAAGCTCTATTGTAGTTTTGTATTTACATAAAGATTTTGCCACATTCCACACAGCCGTAAAGCCTTTCTCCAGTGTGAACTTCCGAGTGGTCACTGAGATGGGAGTTTGGCTATCAGATTTACCCTATTCACTACCCTACAAATAAGGTCTTTCCCAGTGTGTACTGCCTAGAGCTGAATACCTGAGCACTTGCTGTAAAAGCTTTCTTACATTTGCTAGACTTGTAAAGCCTTTTCCCAGTGCAGACTCTAATATGATGATCAAGAACGTCTCTGTGGCCAGAAAGAAGTGCCCTGATGAGGCGTTTCTTATTCTTAGGACACAGATGGGGGTAAGGTAGGGTGAGGACATGGAGAACCCTGAATTACATGAAGAGGGTCGCTCAACACAGTGACTGCCATCCCAGGTGTGCATTGAGTGGGATCCCTAAGGGGAGGAGGAGAAGTACAGGATCCAAGCACATTTGTTATTCACCATCGTTGACCTTCAGATATGTCGCTGTGAAGTTGGGGTGGGGGTGACATTTGCATTCGAGCCTTCCTGGGGCCAGACACCACATTCTTGAAGCTGTGATGGAGTGTACAGACCCAGCAACAGACAATGACCGCCACCTGTGTGATGCCGGATGTTCTGCCCCAAGCCTATGGTCCAGACACTCTGGATTACCCAGAGTTCCCACTGCTCTATAGGCTTTGGCAAGGGGCGCGCTGCGTCAGTCACAGGGAACAAGTGTACACCGGCCCCACTAGGGACAATGGGCATGAGTTTGAGAAACTCCGGGAGACAGTGAAGGACAGGGAAACCTGGCGTGCTGCAGTCCGTGGGGTTGCAAGAGTCAGGCACCACTGAGCGATGACAATAGGGACAACGGGAAGTGGTGCGGCCAACTTCTGGGAGCAGAGGAAGAGCTTCAGTGCAGTTCAGTGCAGTCGCTCGTCGTGTCCGACTCTTTGCGACCCCGTGAATCGCAGCACGCCAGGCCTCCCTGTCCATCACCAGCTCCCGGAGTTCACTCAGACTCACGTCCATCGAGTCGGTGATGCCATCCAGCCATCTCATCCTCTGTCGTCCCCTTCTCCTCCTGCCCCCAATCCCTCCCAGCATCAGGGTATTTTCCAACGAGTCAACTCTTCGCATGAGGTGGCCAAAGTATTGGAGTTTCAGCTTCAGCACCAGTCCTTCCAATGAACACCCAGGACTGATCTCCTTTAGGAGGAAGAACTTAACTCCTTTTAAAAGAGGCCAAAGGCTGATTTCTGGGAATCTTGTCTGTAGATCACCAGAATGTTGAGAAAGAAATCACTTCAGCCTCCATCAAGCGCAGCTACTTCTGTTTGGGACTAAAAATAACTGCTTGCCTGCACAGGTAGGGTAAGCCTCACAGAGCAGGAAGGGCACAGCCCTTAGCAGTAGCTGTTGTTGTGCTTCATTACTCTGCACCCTGCTACTAGGCAACAGGTCTTGCTCAGCCATTGCCCAGTGCCTCAGTGGGCCCTGCCCACAAGCAACCAACTGTCAATGAGCAGCCTGGTAGTTGTCCTGCTCAGCTATTGGTCAGCACCTCGGTGGGCCCTGCCCACAGGTAACTGTCAATGAAGGACCACTGGGGAAATGATTCAGTCAAAGGTCCGTGATGTGGTGGTCATTAAGTGGAGAGTGAGGTAAGAAGCAGATTCAGACCTTCTCCTGGAGGCCCTCCAGCTCACCCACATTGGGCCAGTGGGTGAGCTGGAGAGCCCAGGGAACAGACTGAGATCTACATCCTGAGAGCACCAGAGCCCTTACTAAGGCCCTCCACTAGCCGTGGCCCAGCCCTTGAAGCAGCGGTGAACCTCTCCCCCATCCCTTTCTCTGTAACCTAATAGCAGTGGCTGTCTGTGTGAGTTGCTGTCTGTGTGAGTTGCTGTCTGTAAGACCTGGTCTTCCACTTTGGGCAGCCTGAGGAGACAGAGGGCCAGTTGGGTTGGATGCCTGGCTTCCTCAGGGATGACAGCTGGGCAGGATATGGAAACCTGGTCCTGAAGGAGCTGCCAAGTGAGATCTGCCTCCTCTTAGCTAGGACTGGGACATTGGAGGGTGAAAGTTGTGCCTTGGGACTTTGCCAGGACAGATAACAACATCCATTTGGTAGAGACTTACAGGAACATCGTTACCTGACCATGACCGGACCTCAAGAACAAAGGATCTGACACTGAGAAGTCTTCAACAGCCAACTGAAAGCTTTTAGTAACTTTGGGGTTTTTAGGGCATGAGCCACCCATCTCTGTATGAATCTGTAATAAACCTTTCTCTGTTTCAGACTCTGTTTAGTATTGATGGGCCTCACTCTGTGTCAGGCACATGGACTTGCTATTTTGGTAACAATTTATGGCACCCCAGATAAGACCTCTGTGCCCATGGTAGATTGATCCGGGCCAGGGACAGCCCCTTCCCAAGTTCCCAGAAATTGCTCCAGGGAACTGGGAGGGATTCTCCCTGCCAGGTACCAGCCACTCAAGGGATGAGACTGTTTGGAGCAGAGAAATGTCCAGAGCTATGGACCACATTTCGTGTCACCTGGGGTAAGTCACTCAAGGTTGCACAGGCTGGGATTCTCTCCAGTCCAAAAAACCCAATTGCCACTTAAAAAAAATTTTTTTTTATGAAGTCCAGTTTATTTTTTCTATTGTTGTTTTTGCTTTTGGCGTCTTATCTAAAATACCATGACCTAATCCAAGGTCATGAACATTTATTTATTTTCTTTTAAGAGCTTTAGAGTTAAGCTCTTACATTTAGGTCTTTGATTCATTTCAGGTTAATTTTTGTATCTGGGGTTAGGGTGGGGGTCCAATTTCATTCTTTTGCATTTGGATTTTTTACTGATTTGACTGTGCTGAATCTTCATTGCTCCATGGGCTTTTTCCACAGTTGCAGTGACTGGGGGCCACGCTAGCTGTGGTGCACGGATTTCTAACTGTGATTGCCTCTCCCGCTGTGGAGCGTAGCCTCTAGAGCACTCAGGCTTCAGTAGTCCCAGCACACCAGTCCAGCAGTTGCAGCTCCAGGGCTTATAATACAGGCGAATAGTTGTGGCACAGGGACTTTGTTGCCCTGCAGCGTGTGGGATCCTCCTGTATCAGGAATCCGACCTGTGTCTCCTGCATCGGCAGGCTCACTTTCCACCACGGAACCACCAGAGAAGTCCCCAGCTGCCACTTTTGAAGAGCCTGGAGCAAAAGCAGAGGGTCAGGAGCAAAAGTAGGGTGCTGAGCCCCACCTTGGGGAGCAAGCAAACAAGGGAACCTATAATTTGTTTTCGCTCCCCTCTGCTGCAGCAGGGACCTCAAAAAAGCCTTACCTGAATTTCTTTTCTGGCCTCTGATCAGTTTCTGTTGATTAAGAAAGGAGGCCAAGAACCCTGGTTGGTAACAAAGCCATGTTATTGAGCTTCAGGGGAAGGTCGAGGCCTGGGAGGGCAATAAGATCTGATGTCCTGAGCAGGACCCAGATCTCCCCAGGTTCACAGTTGCTGAAAAGCTGAAGCCCACAAGATGAAGGGTGTGGACAGAGAACAGGGTAGCAGGCAGCAGTGGTCCTCAGTGGACCACTGTGAGCTGGTGATCGCGTGTTCTGGCATGGGAACTCACTGTCTTCTCGTGTGGGGCTAAATTTTAAAAATAACACCAATCTTAAAGATAAATTCATGTACTCAGCAGATATTTACTAGTTGTTGGAAATGTGTCAGCTATTTCAAAGCACCTGCGATAAGTTAGTGAAAAAAAACTGAGAAAATACTTGTCTTTCTTAAACTTACATTCGGGTGGTGTGAGACAATGGGAATAACATGAGAAAATTATAAAGTATATTCTAAATGGAGAGATACTATGGAAATACACATATTCACATGCATATTTGTGTCCATTACATTGGGGCTGTAGCCGAGGAAGCTTAATTTAGTGTGGGGCACTTTTGAGGGTAGTTTTCTGGTGAAACCTAAGATGGCGGTGGTAGGTGGAGGACTGGCGGAAGCGTCTCTGGCAGAGGGAACACTCATAGGGCTTCTCTCCCGTGTGGGTTCTCTCGTGAGCCCGAAGGTTGGTTTTGTGGGTGAAGGCCATTTCACATGTGCTGCACACAAAGGGCTTCTCTCCTGTGTGAATCCTCTGATGCACACGGAGGTCTGATGCCTGGAAGAAGCCTTTGCCACACTCGGCACAAATATATTTTCTCTCATTATTGCGTCTTTTCTGGTGAACTCTGAACCGAGAGGAGTACCTGAAGGTCTTGGGACATCTCTCACATCTGTATACTTCTGGGGCTCTGAGGGATCTTTCCTGGTGTTCCCCACGTGCACAAGTCCCCTCAGAGCTCTGGAGGGTAGAAACAGGCTCAGGGGTGACCTGGTCTGGTTCCACTTCCATGAGGACGTCTTGAGAGGAGGGTCCTTTCAGGGATCCATCCTGAGGCCTGGAGGGGCCTGGGCCTGCTCCTCTTCTGGAGTTCCGTGGATTCTCCAGAGAAACACCTCCTTCTTCCGGCCTCGGATGATTCTCTTCTTGGACAATGATTAGGGAAGGTATCTGATTGCTTGGACTAGTAATACTGTCACTTTTCACAGAAATGTTGCCATCATGTTCTTTACCTTCATTTCCTGTCGGAGGCGAAAAAGTGACTCAGTGAAGTTGCACCCAAGAAAGAGCCCACATGGGCCACCCCTCTGGGACCTGGGCTCTGCCCACTCACTTTGTCCTGTTTCCAGGGACGTATCTTGCACAGTCCAGGATGGAGTTCCCATGTTCACCCCTCCTGTTGACAACTGATTGGTTAGATGAAAGATGATTTCTTTTAAGGACATATTTTCTGAAAAGAGGGCTTCCTGCCCCTGCATGTGGACATGGACCTATTAAAAAAAAAAAAAAGGCATGATTATTTATCTACTATGTGATAAAACCGGTTTTGGAAAACCCACCTCAGTCAGGCTTTCCCAATATCTTTGTACTGTGGGCTCCCATACCTCTTTGTCCTGCCCTTATTTCTGCCTGTATCAAATTTCATGGTAATTTCTTTTTTAGTGTGTCTTCCATGATGAAAAAAGATGAATACTGCGAGTCCCTTGGACTTCAAGGAGAAAGGAGATCAAAGTAGTCAATCCTAAAGGAAATCAACCCTGAATATTCATTGGAAAGATTAAAGCTGAAGCTGAAACTCCAGTACTTTGGCCACTTGATGCAAAGAGCTAACTCATTAGGAAAGACCTTGATGCTGGAGAAGATTGAGGGCAAACGGAAAAGGGGGTGACAGAGGATAAGATGGTTGGATGGCATCACCGACTCAGTGGACATGGATTTGAGCAAACTCCAGGGGATAGTGGAGGGAGGGAAGCCTGGCGTGCTGCAGCCCATGGGGTCACACAGAGTCAGACACAACTGAGTGAACCATAACAAGGCTTTCTGAAGGAAGAACCAGCTCTTGTCAAGGCATTTCTCATCCTGAGGTTTCTGCCCAATTGACATTTTCTCAGTGGGGTCCTCTTAGCACTTCACCTATGAAAATCAATTACTCTAATTAATATGTTGGTTCCCATACGCCTGACTGAATAAACATATAAAATGTTGATTCTTGCTTACTTGGAATAGTAAGTATTTGTCTGAGGAAGAGTGATCTGACTAATAATTGGTCTACAGTAACCCTTCTTTCTCTTCTTCCAGGCATCAACAACTGAATGTATTGTTTATTCCTTACTCCTTTCTGCCCCTCATCCCAGAGGTCAGAACACTCTACCTACCAAGTCAGGTAGCTTTATGCAGTCATCATGCAGGTCTTCTGTGAATTTCTCCAGGTCTCCACCACTTGCTTTCCATTTCTCTTTCAAAGTAGACTTTTCACTGCAGTGCTTATTGATCATAAATTGTTCCAGGGCAAGTTGAAAAATAATTTCATGCTTGCTGTGTTTTTCTGGCTGCAGCCATAAGTGAAATGACTTATAGAGTCTTTGCAGTTCCTGCCTTGCACGTGAGTTATTGCCATTTTGCAATAAGCCGGGCTGAGTGTTCTGCAACTGAGAGATATCCTTTGCTGTTCGCAGAGTGGGTCCTCGACTGGGGATAAAGCCTGTATTTGCTGACTTTGGGTCCTCCTTGGATGGTTCATGCTGAAATGATGCTCTGAAACCTAAATCCATTCTTGGCAATGTTTCTTATAGATTCAGCTGCCAGGATTTAGTTCTTGACATCTTTTGTTTCTGGAGATCTGCTTTAAAACAACATCAGGACATTTATAAATAATATTTTATAAGTTTTCTTATTTCTTATTTTCTTATCTCACTATTTAGGTAACAATCAAATGTTGCATGAATGCTGCATACGTTGATACTGTTGGATGCTTAAAGATCACACAATAGAAACAGGAGATTTGTATCTAATTATATACATCACCAGTATAATTAAAAAAGAAAGAGAGAGCATACATTTCAGGCTCAGATAACTTCATGGGTAAATTTTGAGAAACTTAAGAAAGTAATAACTCTAATAATACACAAATTCTCACAGAGCATAGGGAAAGAGGAGACATTCCTATTTTAATTAACGACCCTTCCTGATCATGAAACTTTACAAATGCATTAAAGTAAGGGTGACTGCTGTCTAGCAACTCATATGAGTATAGATGTGAAAACCCTCAACTAAATGTCTGCAAATGAAACCAAGTCATGTGTAAAGAAAGCATATTATGTGTGGATGAAGTCTATGTTCTGCATGCATTTTGGGTTAAATTTCAAAAAGCCACATAATTTGCCACATTAATAGAACTGAAAGAACATACTACCACATAAGCAGATACATTGAATATGTTTAATAAAAGTCAGTACTCAATCCTAAGAAAGACACTTGCTAAGCTAGGAATAGAAGGAAACTTTCATTGTGATAAATAATTACAAAATAACTACAACAAAAATTGCTCTTAAAAGTACAACAAAAATTGTTCTTAAAAGTTTTATTCTTGGGATTGAGAGATGGAAGTCCGTTGTCAACTCTATACAACATATGGCTGGTCCCCAGCCAGTTAAATAAGATCTGAAAATGTATCAAGGACTTCCCTGGGCGTCCAGTGGTTGGGACTCTGTGCTCCCACTGCACGGACGTGGACTCCATCCCTGGTCAGAGAGCTAAGATTGCATATGCCGCATGGCATGGCCGAAAACAGCTAAAATTTTAAAAATGTAAAAAAGAAAATGTATCAACTATCATTTATAGACAGCAGGATTTTGTTTGGGAAAAAAACCCTAAATATCTACAAATATTAGACTAGATGAATTTAACAAGGTGCCTTTTACAAGGTCAATATTCCAAAAGCAATTTTTATAAGAGAAACAAAATTAAAGTAATAACTTTATGATAATTTCCAACATTAAATACCTATGAACAAATCTAATGTAAGGTATGCAAGTTATCTGTAGATAACTACAAGACAATAAAGGTATGAAGAGAAAAGCCATGTTTATGAATTGATTGAAAGGCTCAATATTATTGGAAATGGAAGTTCTCTCTGGATGGATTGTATAGTCAATGAATTTTCAAGGAAAATCCAGAAGATGTGTGTGTGTGAGAGAGAGAGAAAATTGACAGAGCAATTCTAAATGACATGTAGCAAAAGGCCAAATAATAGACAGGGTATTTCTGAAGAATAAATTTGGAGGGAGACTTCCTGGTGGTCAAGTGGCCAAGACTCGGCGCTCCCAATGTAGGGGGCCTGGGTTCAATCCCTGGTCAGGAAACTTAGATCCCACATGCTGCAAATAAGACCCAGTGCAGCCAAACAAATAATAAACAAATAAAAATAAGTATTAAAAAATAAGCTTGGAGGATTTACACAGATAATAAAATGCTATTGAAATTATAATAATGATGGTGTCATAGTGCCACAAAAATAGAAAATAGAGCAACATAACAGAATAGTGTCCCAATACAGAGTGACATATATTCAGTCACTTGATTTATGGAAGACATAAGACCAGCTCAATATAATTAAAGTGTCAGTTGCTCAGTCCCATCTGACTCTTTGCAACTCCATGGACTGTAACCAGTCAGGCTCCTCTGTCCATGGAATTCTCCAGGCAAGAACACTAGAGTGGGTAGCCATTTCCTTGTCCAGGGGATCTTCCCAGAGGATTGAAACTGGTCTCCTGCATTGTATGCAGATTCTTAACCATCTGAGCCACCAGGGAAGCCACCAGTTAAAAAAAGCAATGATCTGTATAAAGTATGTTCTTTTAATTACTGTAGGAAGGTAAAATACTAGGAAAAAATAGAGAAAAGTGAACCAAATAGAAGCAATAGGATGGAATCCATACACTTTATTTCTCTGTGCTGAAAACTACATCAGGCACAGACATCTGTCTGGCTACCCCAGCCACGTCACTGCGACACAGTTCAATGATACAGCACTTAGGAAAATCTCCCTCATCACATTTCCTGTTTTGTTTTTCCCTCCGAAATTACTCTTCCTCGTGAACAGCATTTGTCTCTGCTTCACTGTGTTTATCAAAGTTACAACTTTATTATGGTCTATGTGTGTTTCTAATCCCTGCCCTTTCCCACTTGCGTGTGGAAGCAAGTACAGATGGCACTATAGTTAATAATACAAAATTACATATTTGAAAGTTGCTAAGAAAGTAAATATTTGTAATTTTTAATTTTTAAGAGTAAATCTTAAATGTTCTCATCATAAGAAAAATTTTCACAACTATATATGGTAATGATATTAATGACTTACTTTAGTGATTTTAATTAGCCATGAAAATAAGCTTTTTATTTAAAAAGTCATGAAATTAAAAGATGCTTGCCCCTTGGAAGAAAAGCTATGACCAACTTAGACAGCATATTAAAAAGCAGAGACATTACTTTGCCAACAAAGGTCCATCTAGTCAAGGCTATGGTTTTTCCAGTAGTCACACATGGATATGAGAGTTGGACCATAAAGAAAGCTGAGCACCAAATAATTGATGCTTTTGAACTGTGGTGTTGGAAAAGACTCTTGGAGAGTCCCTTGGACTGCAAGGAGATTCAACCAATCAATCCTAAAGGAAATCAGTTCTGAATATTCATTGGAAGGACTGATGCTGAAGCTGAAGCTTCAATACTTTGGCCACTTAATGTGAACTGACTTATTGAAAAGACCCTGATGCTGGGAAAGGTTGAAGGCAGGAGGATAAGGGGATGACAGAGGATGAGATGGTTGGATGGCATCACTGACTTGACGGACATGAATTTGAGCAAACTCTTGGAATTGGTGATGGACAGGGAAGTCTGGCATCCTATAGTCTATGGGTTACAGAGTAGGACACAGCTGAGCAACTGAACTGAACTGATTTTAGTGATTATTTCACAATATTATAAATATCAAATCATTATATTGTACATCTGAAAGTTTATTTGTTTGATGTTTTGCTTGTATTTTTTTTGCACTGCTGGGCCCTTGGAAGTAAAAGCGTGGAGTCCTAACCACTGAACTTCCAGGGAATTCCCCATTTGAAACTAATATAGTGTCATATATCAATTATACCTCACTAAAAAATGATTAAGTCCATCTTGTATATAATTTGCCTATTTTTGTGTCCTTTTCAATTTTCTATATGGTCAGTAATTCAAGGATTCATATATATATACATATATTTTTTTTTTCCAATTTTATACCATAAAACAAAAGGGCTTGGTGGGAGTATGATAGCTAAGTCGCTTCAGTCGTGTCCGACTCTGTGTGACCCCATGGGTGGCAGCCCACCAGGCTCCCCCGTCCCTGGGATTCTCCAGGCAAGAACACTGGAGTTGGCTGCCATTTCCTTCTCCAGTGCATGAAAGTGAAAAGTGAAAGTGAAGTCGCTCAGTCGTGTCCGACCCTCAGCGACCCCATGGACTGCAGCCTACCAGGCTCCTCCGTCCATGGCATTTTCCAGGCAAGAGTACTGGAGTGGGGTGCCATTGCCTTCTCTGAGTATGATAGGCGCACAGAAAACAAATTGTTTTCTGTTGCATACCTGTGTGCTAAGTCGTTTTGTGTCCAACTTTTTTTGACCCCATAGATTGTAGCCCGATAGGCTCCTCTGTCCATGGGATTTTCCAGGTGAGAATACTGGAATGGGTTGCCATTTCCTCCTCCAGGGCATCTTCCCCACCCAGGGATCAAATCTCTTACATCTCCTGCATTGGCAGGCAGATTCTTTGCCACTAATGCCACCTGGGAAGCCCTGGTTTCTGTTAGTTGATGATATTTCACATTTGGTGTCAACCTCATCAAGCAGTCTGATCAGATCAACTGCCTTGATCTCATCAATAAAAAAGCAAAGATAAATCCAGAAGGACCCCATAGGAGAAAATTTAATACATTCTTTCCTTTTCTTAATGCATTTATCACATACTGGCAGATGGCCCTATATAATGCTAATCCTCTAGGGACACCCCGTTTTACCATTCTTTTCCCTCACGGAAAAATATCAAATCCTTCCTAGCAGCACAGGGCCTCGCTGGAGCATGCATTCCCCTGACCCACATCTTAGGTGCTCTGGGTGGTTCTCCATATCCAAGTGCACTGGCCTTTTATTATTTTTATGTAGATCCCATGGTTTCTCCATCTGGGTCTCCCCACAAGTTCTTTCAGCACAACCCCAGGCACATACGGACAATCTGGTCCCACTTGCAGACATGCACTCAGTCCCACAGGGACACTGTGGGGCATTGAGGTTAAGACCTTGGAATTTGGGACTTGTCTGGTGGTCCAGTTAAGAACCTGCCTTGCAGTGAAGGGGACACAGGATCAATCCCTGCTCCGGGAAGTAAGATCCTGCACGCCCCAAAGTGTGCCAGAGGGGGAAGGGAAGAAAAAGAAAGAAAGAAGTGGCTTCAATCAGGCTAGGTCTTTAAACAGAGTTCATAACATTAAACCCTCTGAGGCCAGAGAAGTTGTCAAAAAAAACATCCTCTAAGCTTGGAAAAGTGGGCTTCCCATGTGGCTCAGTGGTAAAGAATCTGCTGGCCAATGCAGGAACTACAGGCAATGCAGGTTCCACCCCAGGGGGAGGAAGATCCCCTGGAGGAGGAAATGGCAACCCACTCCAGTATTCTTGCCTGGAGAATCCCACGGTCAGGAGAGCCTGGCTGCAGTCCATGGGGTCACAAAGAGCTGTACACGACTGAGTGCCTGTACCTGAAAGCTTGGAAAAGCCGGTACCTATGAATTTTCCCCACATACGAATGCACTGAGCTTTGGCTAGAGTACAAAGTTTAAAGTTTTCCCTTTGTCCAGGAAACTCACCTCCTCCAGAAGACTGAACCTCAAGCTGGGTGATCCTGGGCTGACAGCTGAGGACTCTTTGCCGTGTGACCTGCTCTCTGAACTGGGTTCACCTGGTCTGCCCTCCCAAAGCTCCTCCCTTTTATAGGGCCTGGGACAGTAATGCATTCAAAGACATGATTGGATAAAACTTGCCTGCTGATTCAATCTTTGGAATTTTCACCCAGCTCCAGCTTTCTATAGTTAAACCAACTAATATTTCTGCAGTGAAGTGTAACAACACACACACTAATTGGAGGTACAAAGCTTAGTCTCGTGTTCTGATCAAGTTTTCTTTTTTTAATATAGAATATTTCATAAATACGCCTGTAGTCCTTACTCAGGGGCCATGCTACCCATCTCTGTATCATTCCAATTTTAGTACCTGTGTTGCCTCAGTGAGTACTGATCAAGTCTTGTTCTAAGTGGGTGTAATAGAAACTTTTTTAAAAAATGCATCTATTTATTTTTGGCTCTGCTGGGTCTTTATTGCGATGCCCTGGCTTCTCACTGTGGTGGCTTTTCTCGTGCCCCACAGACCTCAGTAGCTGCAGCACGCGGGCTTAGTTGCTCCGTGGCATGTGGGATCTTCCCGGATCAGGAAGCAAACTGGTGTCTCCAGCATTGGCAGCTGTGCTACCCATTGTGCCACCAGGGAAACCCCTTTGGTACCACTTGCTAATTTTCCAGGGCTTGTGGATCATGAGCGAGCCAGAGAACAAGGTTAATATTCTTTCCTCCTGTGCTAGTCTGGGGCTTGTGAGTCAGAGGGTTGCCCCAGGACCCGACAGGAGAGATTCCTAGTCCACCAAAGTTGCAGGGGCTGATACTAAGATCATTTCAGTGGGAAGAGAGAGAGCATTGATTATTTTACATTGACAAAGTACATCATTTAAGAGACTGAATGTGAGGACTGAGTGTGAAGTTGGAGTTTTAATGTTTTAAGGCTCCTGGTTTAAAAATTGGCTGTTGGCAGGGTTGTGTACTGAGTAGGAAGAAAGGGCTCCCCCAGGTCCCACGTGCTTCAACCAAGAGTTCTCATGCTGCAACTAAAGATCCCACACACCTCAATGAAGACTGAAGATCTCATGTGACATGACCGTGACCTGGTCAGCCAAATAAATAGCCTTTAAAAAAGAAAGAAAAGAAAGGCAACAGGAGGAGATTCTTTGGAACTCCCCACCTCCATTTCCCAAGTCAGGTGGAGTGAGTGACCACCCCATATAAGATGAGGGAGAGTAAGAGTATGGAAAACAAAACAAGAGGATTGTGTTTGACAAGAAAGGGTCCAGTGCAGCAGCCTGGTCATTATCTGTTCTCTTCTTTCAGTTGGATCCAGGATCAAACCACTTTTCACCCTTCCACTGCCAGGACCCTCAATCCTGTCAACTAAAATTCAATTAACAATCAAGAAGACAGTGGAAACTTTTATTCAAGTCAAACTGAAGGTTATAACCCAGAAGACAGGCTTTCAGAATCTCTGAGAACTGTTGCACCTGTTAGAAGTAGAAGGCACAGTCATATACATTTTTGAGACAAATGACCGTACATCAAAGTGACATACAGACATTTTACATAAACTTCACTAATGCTACAGGGTCCAGGTCAGCGCATGTACAAGGCAAGCAACAAGTTCCTAAGACTCCTACAGAGTTGGGAAACAACGCTGATCCTTTAAGACGGGAGTCCCCAGGCTCCAGGATCTAATGCTTGGTGATCTGAGGTGGAGCTGATGTAATAACAATAGAAATAAAGTGCACAATAAATATAATGTACTTGAATCATCCTGCAACCATCCCCTGTACCCCATTCCATGGAAAAAATAGTTTTCCACAAAACTTGTCCCTGGAGGACTTCCCTGGTTTTCCAGTGGCTAAGACTCTGGGCTCCCAATGCAGCGGGCCCAGGTTCAATCCCTGGCTGGAGAATTAAGATCCCATATGCTGTGCAACGTGGCCAAAAAAATTAAAAAAAAAAAAACTTGTCCCTGCTGCCAGAAAGGTTGTGGACTGATGTTTAAGAAATAACTGTGGGGACTTCCCTGGTGGGCCAGTGACTGCGACGTTATGCTCCAAATGCAGGGGGGTCTAGGTTCAATTCCTGGTCAGGGAACTAGATCCCACATCCCACAACTAAAACTCAGCACAACCAAATAAATTTTATATATTGTGCAACTTCCTTGGCCATCTGGTGGTTAAGATACTGTGCTTCCACTGCAGAGGGCATGAGTTCCATCTCTGGTCAGGGATCTAAGAGCCCATAGGCCGCGTGGCCAAACCAAAAAAAGGTTATGTCGCTAGTGTCAGAAGAAAGAAAAAAAAAATCTTTTTATGGTTCACCAGGAATTCCCTCCTGTGAGGAAATCTGGTTAATGAATAACACAGATGCTCACAAAAGGGGGAGAGGCGAGGCCCAAACAAACACACAGAGGATTTTATGCTTAAGTTGCCTTGTCTTACCCTCAAATATAAATTTTGTATCATCAGTCCATCCTCTGTCTCTTGGCTTGCTGAAGTCAGCTCCTGACCGGCCTCTTCTTTTCGCCAGGCTTCAGTCTATTCTTAAAGTGGCCACTAGAGGGAGCCTGTTCTACAGTCCTCTAGTCCTGGTGCGGCTCCACCTTGATTTAGCAGAACTTCCCAAACTGGGAGGGCAAGGACCTGCCACCCACATCCCACCCCAACCCTCCTTCCCGCCTGCCTGAACACACTTTCTTCTTCTTCTTTTTTTTCTTTAAAGGGTAAGTAACCTCAGATAATCATTGAGAAAGAGAATCAGAGCCATCACTGACATCCACTCTGGGTAGGCTTGGCAACTTCTAGTAATTCTAGATAGGGAAACAATGGAACTAGTGACAGACTTCATTTTCTTGGTCTCCAAAACGACTGCAGATGGTGACTGCAGCCATGAAATTAAAAGACTCTTACTCCTTGGAAGAAAAGCTGTAACCAACCTAGAGAGCATATTAAAAAGCAGAGACATCTCTTTGACGACAAAGGTCTGTCTAGTCTAAGCTATGGTTTTTCCAGTAGTCATGTATGGATGTGAGAGTTGGACTGTGAAGAGAGCTGAGCACTGAAGAATTGATGCTTTTGAACTGTGGTGTTGGAGAAGACTCTTGAGAGTCCCTTGGACTGCAAGGAGATCCAACCAGTCCATTCTGAAGGAGGTCAGTCCTGGGTGTTCATTGGAAGGACTGATGCTAAAGCTGAAACTCCAGTACTTTGGCCACCTCATGAGAAGTGTTGACTCACTGGAAAAGACCCTGATGCTGGGAGGGATTGAGGGCAGGAGGAGAAGGGGACGACAGAGGATGAGATGGTTGGATGGCATCACCGACTCAATGGACATGAGTTTGAGTGAACTCCAGGAGTTGGTGATGGACAGGGAGGCTTGGCGTGCTGCGATTCATGGGGTCACAAAGAGTCGGACACGACTGAGTGACTGAACTGAACTGAACTGAAACTGCGCAGTCATTTTGGATACAAGATTGGAAAAATAGATAAAATTTTATGTGTTCAGCACACTAAATAATTTTCAAAAAGACTTAAATTTGTGTTTGACATGTATCCTTTTATATGCTCTGTCAGAAGCAGCTACAGGATGGAACAAAGGAGAGGCCCAGGACAACAAAGTTTTCTCTACTCACAGGGACAGTCACATAAGGAGGCCACAGGGGAGAGCTCAGCCAGGCAGTGGGCTCCGTGAAGTAGGTGGGCAGGAGAGGGGGAGAAGGGGCGGATGATCTGAGGGCCAGTGCCTGTCCTGTGGTTCTGTGAGAGCACAGACCAAAGCGTGAAGGGGGATCTCACTGGCCACTCTGAGTGCCCGGTGGTCACAGTGAGGGGAGGCGAAGACAGCAACTGGTGGCAGAGCCAGCCTTCACGCTGGTGCACCTGGCCATCTTGGGGGGACGTTTACACCCTGTCTGTGAGGATGTTCAGGCAGCAGGAAAGTATGACGTTTTAAAATTTACAATAGAGACAGCCAGGGTTAGGGTGTTTTTTTTAATTTTTCATTTTTTTGTTGCACTGCACAGCATACGGAATATTCACTGGACCGACAGGGACGTCCAAGCCATTTTTGTTTTTTTTTCTACAAACTCTAAAGTTTAAACCATAGTTGATTAGGATATTGATAGAAAAGATAGATAATGTAATTCTTTATTAGAGGACTTGGCCCTAAAATGAAATTTCAGCATTCATATGTGTATATATGAATCATTCAGTGCCCTTTTCAATATAATTTGGCCTTTTTTGGTGTTTATGAGAAAATCATATTTTATAATGTGTGATTTCTATAAATTGCTTATTCTTATCTAGTTCCCCCAAAAGCACTGAGGTTATAATCACCTCGTGGTTTTCTATATATTTAAATATATTTTCATTGAACTTTTAAAAATAAGTGATTGCTGTTTTATTAATGAGTGATAAATTATTCCTATATGATTTTGTTGACTCTTCCTTATTTGAACTCAATCTGGGTGAAGATGGTTGGTGGCTTCTCGCCAGCGAGGGTGGGAGGACAGGCCTGCTGCTCCTGCAGAAGCAGGGCTGTGTACTTTGGCTGCTCCCAGGGCTGCTGCGCCAGGCGCTGCCCCAGGGGAGCCCCATGAGGGCCGCCTGGTTTCCTGAGCACCACCCTACCCCACAGGTGCCCCAGCAGGACGTCCCCCACCCACCCCCCTGGGCCCAGAAGTGTCTGAGGCCGAGGTCAGGCCGGGGAGCAGCCCCTGAAGGCCCTGGGCGTTGCTGGGGACTCCTGCAGCTGGGCACCAGGGGTCATTGGCATTAAATAGTTTCATAGAGCCTTATATTCTTTGTTTTAGGAATCTTTCGGCACAGGATAATGTAAAAATGAAAAAAGTTATAGTTTTTATAAATACAAATGTGCGAAAAATGTTTTAAATCCTGAAGTTCAGTACATGCATAGTAATACTTTGCCCAGGCAACATTATGAGGATATATTGCAATATTTTTACCTAAGACATTAACAATTCCTTATCTGCAGATCTAGTATTTATTTTCTCTCAAAGATTAAAGTTGGAAATATAGCTCTAATGTCCTAATTAAATCCAATACCATATATTAAATAAGTAATTGCTCTAATATAATTCATGAATTTTTATCAAATACAAAATTCTATATAGACTTACCATATAAATACCTGCAACCATAGATAACTTGCAAGCTCCTTGCTCTGTTCTGCTTTTTTCTATTGTCAGTGGCAATGTGTAATTATTATCCTACTTTATGTAAGGCAAGTTCATTTTGTTAAACTAAATTTTTTTTCTACAAAATTTGTGTTTTGCTGTTAGTATTCAGTTTTCTTTTTTTTAATAATTTGTATTTTTAGTTTTGGCTGTGGTGGGTTTCATGGCTGAGCGTGGGCTTTCTCTAGTTGTGGAGAGTGGCGGCTACTCTCTAGCTGCAGGTCACAAGTCTCTCACTGTGGAGCGTGGGCTCAGTAGCTGTGGCACACGGGCTTAGTTGCCCCATCATACGTGGAATCTTCCTGGACTGGGGATCGAACCTGTGTCCCCTGCATTGGCAGGCGGATCCTTAACCTCTGGACCACCAGGGAAGTCCTAGTATTCAACTTTCATCGGAATTTTATTCAGTAACATAATTTTTAGTGAGAACTGAATTAGTCACGGAACTATTTAGTGAGAACTGAATTATGGTCAACACCAAAATCAGATTGATTATATTCTTTCTTTGCAGGCAAAGATGGAGAAGTCAGCAAAAACAAGATCAGGAGCTGGCTGTGGCTCAGATCATGAGCTCCTTATTGCTAAATTCAGACTGAAATTGAAGAAAGTAGGGAAAACCACTTCTTCGCTTCCGGGTCCGTTGCCAGCTGCACACGCGCAAAACATATATATCAATATATCAATAGGAACATATATATCAATAATTACTTTAAATGTAAATGGATTATATGCTCCAACCAAAAGACACAGACTGGCTAAATGGATACAAAAAAGACCCATATATATGCTGTCTACAAGAAACCCACTTCAGACCTTAAGACACATGCAGACTGAAAGTGAGAGGATGGAAAAATATATTCCATGCAAATGCGAAGCAAAAGAAAGCTGGAGTAGCAACCCTAACATCAGACAACATAGACCTTAAAATAAAGAAGATTACAAGAGATAAGAAAGAACACTCCATAATGATCAACGGATCAATCCAAGAGAAAGACATAATAATTGTAAGTATCTATGCACCCAACACAGGAACACCTCAATACATATGAAAAACACTAACAGGCATAAAAGGAGAAACTAACAGTAACACAAAAATAGTAGGAGACTTCAACACCCCACTCACACAAATGGATAGATCATCAAAACAGAAAATTAATAAGGAAACACAAGTCTTAAATGATACGTTAGATGAGATGGCTCTCACTGATATCTTCAGGACATTCCATCCAAATGCAGAAGAATACACCTTCTTTTCAAATACACATGGAACACTCTCCAGGATGGACCACATCTTGGGTCACAAATCAAACCTCAGTAAATTTAAGAAAATTGAAATTGTATCAAGCGTCTTCTCCGACCACAATGCTATCAGACTAGATATCAATTACAAGAAAAAAACTGCAAGAAACA
The DNA here is from genome assembly GCF_027580195.1 of Bos mutus. Lineage (NCBI taxonomy): Eukaryota > Metazoa > Chordata > Mammalia > Artiodactyla > Bovidae > Bos > Bos mutus. The sequence continues at coordinate 990,886 of NC_091634.1, forward strand.
CAAACACATGGAGATTAAACAACACGTTTCTAAATAACCAACAGGTTATTAAAGAAGTCAAAAGGGAAATAAAAAAAATTCTAGCATCAAATGACAATGAGAACACGACAACTCAAAACCTATCAGTTCAGTTCAGTACAGTTGCTCAGTCGTGTCCGACTCTTTGCGACCCCATGAATCACAGCAGGCCAGGCCTCCCTGTCTATCACCAACTCCCAGAGTCCACCCAAACCTATGTCCATTGAGTCGGTGATGCCATCCAACCATCTCAACCTCTGTCGTCCCCTTCTCCTCCTGCCCTCAATCTTTCCCAGCATCAAGGTCTTTTCCAATGAGTCAGCTCTTCGCATCAGGTGGCCAAAGTATTAGAGTTTCAGCTTCAACATCAGTCCTTCCAATGAACACCCAGGACTGATCTCCTTTAGGATGGACTGGTTGGATCTCCTTGCAGTCCAAGGGACTCTCAAGAGTCTTCTCCAACACCACAGTTCAAAAGCATCCATTCTTCTGCACTCAGCTTTCTTTATAGTCCAACTCTCACATCCATACATGACCACAGGAAAAACCATAGCCTTGACTAGATGGACCTTTGTTGGCAAAGTAATGTCTCTGCTTTTGAATACGCTATCTAGGTTGGTCATAACTTTTCTTCCAAGGAGTAAGCATCTTTTAATTTCACGGCTGCAATCACCATCTGCAGTGATTTTGGACCCCAGAAAAATAAAGTCAGCCACTATTTCCACTATTTCCCCATCTATTTGCCATGAAGTGATGGGACCAGATGCCATGATCTTCGTTTTCTGAATGTTGAGCTTTAAGCCAACTTTTTCACTCTCCACTTTCACTTCCATCAAGAGACTCTTTAGTTCTTCTTTACTTTCTGCCATAAGGGTGGTGTCATCTGCATATCTGACGTTATTGATATTTCTCCCAGCAATCTTGATTCCAGCTTGTGCTTCTTCCAGCCCAGCATTTCTGACGATGTACTCTGCATGTAAGTTAAATAAGTAGGGTGACAATATACAGCCTTGACGTACTCCTTTTCTTATTTGGAACCAGTCTGTTGTTCCACGTCCAGTTCTAACTGTTGCTTCCTGCATACAGTTTTCTGCATACAGATTTCTCAAGAGGCAGGTCAGGTGGTCTGGTATTCCCATCTTTTGAAGAATTTTCCACAGTTGATTGTGATCCACACAGTCAAAGGCTTTGGCATAGTCAATAAAGCAGAAATAGATGTTTTTCTGGAACTCTCTTGCTTTTTTGATGATCCAGTGGATGTTGGCAATTTGGTCTCTGGTTCCTCTGCCTTTTCTAAAACCAGCTTGAACATCTGGAACTTCACAGTTCACATATTGCTGAAGCCTGGCTTGGAGAATTTTAAGCATTACTTTACTAGCATGTGAGATGAGTGCATTGCGTGGTAGTTTGAGCATTCTTTGGTATTGCCTTTCTTTGGGATTGGAATGAAAACTGACTTTTTCCAGGCCTGTGGCCACTGCTGAGTTTTCCAAATTTGCTGACATATTGAGTGCAGCACTTTCACAGCATCAACTTTCAGGATTTGAAATAGCTCCACCGGAATTCCATCACCTCCACTAGCTTTGCTCAAGTGATGCTTCCTAAGGCCCACTTGACTTCCCATTCCAGGATGTCTGGCTCTAGGTGAGTGGTCACACCATTGTGATTATCTGGGTCGTGAAGATCTTGTTTGTACAGTTCTTCTGTGTATTCTTGCCACCTCTTCTTAATATCTTCTGCTTCTGTTAGGTCCCTACCGTTTCTGTCCTTTATTGAGCCCATCTTTGCATGAAGTGTTCCCTTGGTATCTCTAATTTTCTTGAAGGATCTCTAGTCTTTCCCATTCTATTGTTTTCCTCTATTTCTTTGCATTGATCGCTGAGGAAGGCTTTCTTATCTCTCCTTGCTATTCTTTGGAACTCTGCATTCAAATGGGTATATCTTTCCTTTTCTCCTTTGCTTTTCATTTCCCTCTTTCACAGCTATTTGTAAGGCCTCTTCAGACAGCCATTTTGCTTTTTTGCATTTCTCTTTCTTGGGGATGGTCTTGATTCCTGTGTCCTGTACAATGTCACAAACCTCCATTCATAGTTCATCAGACACTATGTCTATCAGATCTAGTCCCTTAAATCTATTTCTCACTTCTACTATATAGTCATAAGGGATTTGATTTATGTCATACCTGAATGGTCTAGTGGTTTTCTCCACTTTCAGTCTGAATTTGGCAGTAAGGCTTTCATGATCTGAGCCACAGTCAGTACCTGGTCTTGTTTTAGCTGACTGTATAGCGCTTCTCCATCTTTGGCTGCAAAGAATATAATCGATCTGATTTCGATGTCGACCATCTGGTGATGCCCATGTGTAGAGTCTTCTCTTGTGTTGTTGGAAAAGGGTGTTGCTGTGACCAGTGTGTTCTCTTGGCAGAACTCTATTAGCCTTTGCTAATAGAGTTGTGTATTCCAAGGCCAAATTTGCCTGTTACTCCAGGTATTTCTTGACTTCCTACTTTTGCATTCCAGTCCCCTATAATGAAAAGGACATCTTTTTTGGGTGTTAGTTCTTGAAGGTCTTGTAGGTCTTCATAGAACTGTTCAACTTCAGCTTCTTTAGTGTTACTGGTCGTGGCATAGACTTGGATTACTGTAATATTGAATGGTTTGCCTTGGAAACGTACAGAGATCATTCTGTCGTTTTTGAGACTGCATCCAAGTAAAACCTATGGGATACAGCAAAAGGAGTTCTAAGAGGGAAGTTTAAGCAATACAATTATACCTTAAGAAACAAGAAAAACATCCAATAGATATCCTAACTTTGCACCTAAAGTAACTGGAAAAAGAAGAAGAAAAAAAAATTAGTAGAAGGAAAGAAATCATAAAGATCCTAGCAGAAATTAATGAAAAAGAAATGAAAGAAAGAATAGTAAAGATTAATAAAACTAAAAGCTGGTTCTTGAGAAGATGAGCAAAGTTGACAAACCCTTAGCCAGACTCATCAAGGAAAAAAGAGAGAAAACTCAAATCAACAGAATTAGAAATGAAAAAGGAGAGATTACAACAGACAATGTAGAAATACAAAGGCTTATAAGAGACTATTATGAACAACTATATGGCAATAAAACAGACAACCTGGAAGAAATGGACACATGCTTAGAAAAGTTCAATCTTCCAAGATTGAACCAGGAAGAAATAGAAATTGTGAACAACCCAATTACAAGCACTGAAATTTAAGCTGTGATAAAAAGTCTTCCAAGAAACAAAAGCCCAGGGCCAGATGGCTTCACCAGAGAATTCTATCAAACATTTAGAGAAGAACTAATGCCTATCCTTCTAAAACTCTTTCAAAAAATGTCAGAAGAAGGAACACTTCCAAATTCATTCTGTGAGTAAATGAATTTGATCTATTCATTTGATACCAAAACCAGACAAAGACAACACAGAAAAAGAAAACTACAGGCCAATATCACTGATGAACATAGATGCAAAAATCCTCACCAAAATTCTAGCAAACAGAATTCACCAACACATCAAAAAGCTCATACACCATAATCAAGTTTGGTTTATTCCAAGGATGAAAGGATTCTTCAATATACAGAAATCAATCAATGTGATACACCATATTAACAAATTGAAAGATAAAAACCATATGATCATCTCAGTAGATATAGAAAAAGCCTTGGACAAAATTCAGCACTTATTTATGATTAAAACTCTTCCAAAAAAATGGGCATAGGAGGAACCTACCTCAACATAATAAAGTCCATATATGATAAGCCTACAGCAAACATTATTCTCAACGGCAAAAAACTGAAAGCATTCCCCATAAGATGAGGAACAAGACAAGGGTGTCCACTTTCACCAGTATTACATAATTCTGGAAGTCCTAGCTACAGCAATCAGAGAAGAAAAAGAAAGAAAATGAATCCAGATTGGAAAATAAGAAGTAAAGCTCTCACTGTTTGCAGATGACATGATACTGTACATAGAAAACCCTAAAGAAAGTATCAGAAAATTACAAGCTAATCAGTGAATTTAGCAAAGTTGCAGGCTACAAAAGCAATACACAGAAATCATTTGCATTTCTATATCCTAACAATGAAAAATCAATAAGAGCAATTAAGGAATCAACCCCATTCCCCATTGCAACAAAAAGAATTAAATATCTAGGAATAAACCTACATAAGGAGACAAAAGAACTGTACACGGAAAATTATAAGACACTAATGAAGGAAATCAAAGATGACATAAACAGATGGAGAAATATTCCACGTTCCTGGGTAGGAAGAATCAATATTGTGGAAAATGACAACACTACCAAGTGTAATCTACAGATGCGGTGTGATCCCTATCAAATTATCAATGGCAGTTTTCACAGAACTAGAACAAAAAAGAATCACAGTTCATATGGAAACACAAAAGACTATGAATAGCCAAAGCAGTCTTGAGGAAGAATAGAGCTGGAGGAATCAAGCTTCCTGACTTCAGGTTATATTACAAAGCTACAGTCATCAAGACAGAATGGTACTGGCACAAAAACAGAAATTTAGATCAATGGAACAAGACAGAAAGCCCAGAAATAAACGCATGCACCTTTGGGTACCTTATTGTTGACAAAGGAGGCAAGAATATACAACGGGACAAAGACAGCCTCCTCAATAAATGGTGCTGGGAGAACTGGACAGCTACACGTAAAAGAATGAAATCAGAACACTTCCTAACACCATACACAACGATAAACTCAAAATGGATTCAAGACCTAAATGTAAGACCAGAAGCTGTAAAACTCTTAGAGGAAAACATAGGAAGAACACTGGATGACATAAATCAAAACGAGATCCTGTATGACCCCCCTCCTAGAGTAATGGAAATAAAAATAAAAGTAAACAAGTGGGACCTGATTAAACTTAAAAGTTTTTGCACAGCAAAGGAAACTATAAGCAAGGTGAAAAGACGACCCTCAGAATGGGAGGAAATAGTAGCAAATGAAACAACTGACAAAGGATTAATTTCCAAAATATACAAGTGGCTCACACAACTCAATACCAGAAAAACAAACAACCCCATCAAAAAATCGGGGAAAAAACCTAAACATACATTTCTCCAAAGAAGACATACAGATGGCTAACAAACACATGAAAAGATGCTCAACATCGCTCATTATTAGAGAAATGCAAATCAAAACTGCAATGAGATATATCCCCTCACACGGGTCAGAATGGCCCTCATCAAAAAGTCTACAAACTATAAATGCTGGAAAGGATGTGGAGAACTGTTGGTGGGAATGTAGATTGATACAACCACTATGGAAGATGGTATGGAGTTTCCTTAAAAAACTAGGAATTAAAAAAACCACCATAGGACCCAGTAACCCCACTCCTAGGCATATACCCTGAGGAAACCAAAATTGAAAGAGACACATGTATCCCATTGCTTATTGCAGCTATTGCTATTTACAATAGCTAGAACGTGGAAGCAACCCAGACATCCATCGACAGATGAACGGATAAGGAAACTGTGGTACATATATACAATGGAATATCACTCAGCCATAAAAGGGAATGCATTTGAGTCAGTTCTAATGAGGTGGATGAACCTAGAACCTATTATACAGAGTGAAGTGAGCCAGAAAGAGAAAGATAACTACTGTATTCTAAGACATACATACAGAATCTAGAAAAATGGTACTGAAGAATTTATTTACAGGGCAACAACGGAGAAACAGACATAGAGAATAGGCTTATGGACATGGGGAGAGGGGAGGAGAGGGTGAGACGTGTGGAAAGAGTAATATGGAAACTTACATTACCATATGTAAAATAGACAGCCAAGAAGAATTTGCTGTAAGGCTCAGGAAACTCAAAGAGGGGCTCTGTATCAACCTAGAGGGGTGGGATGGTGAGGGAAACGGGAGGAAGGTTCAAAAGAGAGGGGATATATGTATACCTATGGCTGATTCTTGTTGAGGTTTGACAGAAAACAGCAAAATTCTGTAAAGCAATTATCCTTCAATAAAAAATAAATTAATCTTTTTTTTAAGTTCATGAAGGTTTGAAGTACTCTAACAGGAAAATTTTGGGGGGAATTTGGACAAAAATCTCTCACTTGCAGCTTTTTTAGTGTGCGTATATATAGTGTTTAATTATATACAACAAGAAATTTGCTATTTTACTACAAGTATACAATTAAGTGGCATTAAATATAATTGAAACGTTTTGCATCTACCACCACTAGCTTGAGAAAAAGATCAAGCCAAATGGAAAATACATACCCATAAAGCAATTACTGCCCCATCTTCCCTTGGTTCAGGCTCAGGAAAATCTCTAATCTACTTTCAGTTGGTGCAAGTTTGTCTATTAAAGATATTTCTGATAAGAGGCATCATACATTATCTTTCCTTTTATGTCTTGCTTTAATTGTTTAGGCTGTTTTCAAGGTTTATCATATTGCAGCTTGTGTCAGAACTACACTGCTTTTTATTACCAAATGATATTCCATTGTATGTATGTACCACATGTTAGAAATCCATTCATGTGCCAATGGACACTTGAGTTGTTTACACTTTTTGGCTATCATAAATAACACTGCTATGAACACTGGTGAACAGGAATGTGTTTGAATCTGGGCTTTCAATTCTTTCAGGTGTATCCCCAGCAATGAGGTTCCAGCTCTGGAGCCTGAAGTGACCCATGAACCAGCTCCAGCCTATCTTGGCTGCTATTAGGAGCCCCTGGAAAACGTTGATTTAGAGAAACACCCATGGAGGAGAGGGTCTTTGTGGGAACATAACAGTCCAGAAGGGAAATTCCAGCTCATCACTGGAGAAAAGAAAAATGAACACTGAGCACATTGAAGAGAGTAAGAGAATCAGTTTGACTCTCCTGTCAACCCACCCCGTAAGTAGGACAACCAAGTTCCAAGAGAGGCCTTCTCAGTTGCAATTTCTCCTGTAGGGGGGGAGGAGAGCATGTGAGGAAGTGCCTGCTCCCCCAGCTGCTCAGGATGCTCAGTTCTTATTCCAAGGAGGCTCATGTCTCTCTCATCTTAATCAGAGTGTTAAGGTGTGAAGCTACAAGATTAAGGGCTGGGGAGTGTCTGGGAGAACAGCTCAGGACACAACATATAAAAAGGGACTCAAGGATTTCCCTGGGGGTCCAGTGGTTAACACTCCACACTTCAAAAGCAGGGTGCATGGGTCCAATCCTGGTCAGGGAACTAAGATCCCACATGCCACGGGCAGCAAGTACAAACAATTTTCAATAAAAGCCCTCATATCCCCCATCTTATATAACATTTCTATGTAAAATGTTATATTTCTACTGTGTGCACTACACCATGCTCACCACCAAAATTTAAAATCCATTTATCACACACTGTGGATCCCTTTTACCCATCTCTCCCTCCCACCCCACCTCTTCCCTTCTGGTAATTGCTAATCTGTTCTCTGTCTATGCATTTTTGTTTTTCTTTGGTGTGTTAATTTATTTTTTTTCCCATTCCATATGTGAGAAGAATCTTATTTTATTGTCTTTCTCCATCTGAATTATTTCACTTAGTACAAAATCCTCAAGGTCATCCAAGTCATCACAAGTGACAATATTTCAAATTTTTATGGCTTACTATTAGTAGTATTCCATTGTGTGTGTGGCTTTTCAGAGTCTATTGTGTTTCCATACAATCCTAGTGTTTTTTTTTTTTAACAAAGAACTTATACAGCCTTGCAGGGGGGGTTTGCCTGTAGAAGCCCCCTTCCCAATTTTGTAGTCTGGCAGAACACCATTCAAGTACCTCTTGGATCAGTGCCACCCCTGCCACAGTTCTAATCAACCCCAAATAAACATCTCTTTATTTCAATCAGGTCTCTGTTCGTGAAAATTTGGATTAGCACTCCTCACCTCCTTAAAATATTTGCTGAACTATCGTCTTCCCTATCTCCTAAGTTGTAGTCCTCAGTTCGGCTTGAATAAAACTGTTTCCTGTTCCCACTGTGTGCTGTGTGTGCTAAGTCACTTCAGTCATGTCCGACTCTTTGCAACTCTCTGGACTGTAGCCTGCCAGGCTCCACGGTCCTTGGGATTCTCCAGGCAAGAATGAGCGGATTGCCATTTCCTTCTCAAGGGGATCTTCCCAACCCACGGATCAAATCTGCGTCTCTTATGTCTCCTTAACTGGTAGCCAGTTCTTCACCAGGGGCACCAGTGATTATTTCTGTTGACACTAGATAATGAGACAACAGCATTGTTTTTCACTTGTTAGATCTCAGTTTTTCTGTCCTGCTCCATGTTGGGTGAGTCTTTAAAAAATATTTCATAGGAAAATTGTTCCCAAGGTATTTCTGTAATTTTCAATAGAAACATTATAATCAATATTAATTGCTTTCAATGAATTATACAATCTGCAACTATTTTTCAAAGATAATTTCAACTCCCTCTGAAAGTATTGTCACTGAAATGACAGGTGGCAGGATAATCACTTCCCAGTAAGGAGATGACATCACGGTATTCCAAACCTTTATCTTGGTTGGGCTCAGATGCCCTTTCCACATCTGCACAGATGTTGTCTGGGAGCACACAGTCCTGATTGAGAATGTTACTTGGTAAGTGTCTCTTTTATAGTCAAGGGTCAGATTCACAGGATAACCATAGCACAGAAAATTCAGTTTAAAACACCAATATAAATCAGCTTCTCTCTCATGTTTCCTGGGGTTGGAACACAAGTATACCTCTGTATCCAGCGAGGAATTATGCTTCCTGCACACATTTGATGCATTCCTCCTCTACCCACTCCTCTGCTGCCTGATGTCTCTCCCCTTTCCTCGCATTTTCAGTTTCTATGAAATCTTCCTTCGTGTTTCTTTGACTAAAGATGCCGAAGCTCTCACCATCCACTAAAGACTTCACTCAGCAGGCAAGTGCCCAGCAACTGGATAACAATGCTGATCTCCGAGCTCTGAGTAGTGAATTGCCTGAGGTCTGACTGAGAGGATGGAATGCACAGGTGGTTTTGTTGTATTTTCTTGTTAGCCTGTGTGGTAAAGGGGGGGTCTTTATAATAGAGTTCTCTCATCAGCTAGAGTGCTCACATTTATCTCCTGTTTAGAGAACTGAAAGCTTTATCATTCTTCATGTAAGGAAATGAAATCTTTATCTTAAAAGAAATTATCTCTAATGATTGTAGGATATGGACAAAAAAGATGAATGAAAGCATTCACTATCTTAGGATAGTAACATTACCCTGACATGTAATGTGACTGTTCCAGGAAGGGGGACCATTTCCAGGACCTGAAACTGGGCTCTTGTCTAACACTTGGAAATGAATTGTCCGAGGAGACACATATGCTGACAAAGCAAGAGATTTTATTGGGAAAGGGTGTCCGGGTGGAGAGCAGTAGGGTAAGGGAACCCAGGAGAACCGCTCTGTCGCATGGCTCACAGTCTCAGGTTTCATGGTGATGGGATTAGTTTCCCGGTTGTCTTTAGCCAATCCATCTAACTCAGAGTCCTTCCTGCTGGTGTGCGCCTTGTTCAGCCAAGATGGATGTCAGCAAGAAGGACTCTGGAACGTGGTCAGACATGTGGTGTCTTCTTTTGACCTGGCCGTCTTGGGGGGACGTTTACACCCTGTCTGTGAGGATGTTCAGGCAGCAGGAAAGTATGAAGTTTTAAAATTTACAATAGAGACAGCCAGGTTTAGGGTGTTTTTTTTAAGTTTTCTTTTTTGTTGTTGTTGTTGCACTGCACAGCATATGGAATATTCACTGGACTGACAGGGACGTCCGAGCCATTTTGTTTGTTTGTTTGTTTTTACAAACTCCAAAGTTTAAATCATATTTGACTAGGATCTTGATAGAAAAGATAGATTCTGTAATTCTTTATTAGAGGACTTGACCCTAAAATGAAATTTCAGCATTTATATGTGTACATATGAATCATTCCGTGTCCTTTTCAATATAATTTGGCTTTTTTTGGTGTTTATGGAAGATCATATTTTATAATGTGTGATTTCTAGAAGTTGGTTATTCCTATCTAGTTCCCCCCAAAAGCACTGAGGTTATAATCACCTCTCGGTGTCCTACATATTTAAATATTTTCATTGAGCTTTTATTTGTATTGAATAAGTAGTTGCTGTTTTACTAACGAGTGATAAATTATTCCTATATGATTTTGTTGACTCTTTCTTATTTGAAATCAATCTGGAATTGAGATGGTTAACGGCATCTCACCAGCGACGGTGGGAGGACAGGCCCGCTGCTCCTGGAGAAGCAGGGCCCTGTACTTTGGCTGCTCCCAGGGTTGCTGCGCCAGGCGCTGCCCCAGGGTGAGACCAGGAGGGTGGCCTGGTTTTCGGAGCAGCCCCACACCCCATAGGTGCCCCAGCAGGAGGTCCCCCACCGGTCCCCCTGGGCCCAGAAGTGCCTGAGGCCGAGGTCAGGCCGTGGAGCAGCCCCTGAAAGCCCTGGGCATCGCTGGGCACCTAGGCACCAGGGGCCACCTGCATTAAATGTTTTCATTGAGCTTTATTTTCTTTGCTTTAGGAATTTTTCAGCACAGGATATTATAAAAGTGAAATAAGTTATAATTTTTATAAACACAAATATGCGAAAAATATTTTAAATCCTCAGGTTTGGTACATGCGTAGTAATACTTTGTCCAGGCAACATTGTGAGGATATATTGCAACATTTTTACCTAAGACAGTAAAAATTTCTTATATGCAGATCTAGTATTTATTTTTTTCTCTGAGATTAAAGTTGTTAAAGTTGGAAATATAGCTCTAATGTCCTAATTAAATCTAATACCATATATTAAATAAGTAATTGCTCTAATATAATTCATGAACTTTTATCATACATAAATTTCTATATAGACTTACCATATGCTGCTATTGCTAAGTCACTTCAGTCATGTCGGACTCTGTGTGACCCCATAGACGGCAGCCCACCAGGCTCCCCCGTCCCTGGGATTCTCCAGGGAAGAACACTGGAGTGGGTTGCCATTTCCTTCTCCAGTGCATGAAAGTGAAAAGTGAAAGTGAAGTCGATCAGTCATGTCCGACTTTTAGCGACCCCATGGACTGCAGCCCACCAGGCTCCTCTGTCCATGGGATTTTCCAGGCAAGAGTACTGGAGTGGGGTGCCATTGCCTTCTCCGGACTTACCATATAAATAGCTGCAAACATAGACAACGTGCAAGCTCCTTGCTCTGTTCTGCTTTTTTCTATTGTCAGTGGCAATGTGTAATTATTACCATACTTTATGTAAGGCAAGTTCACTTTGCTAAATTTTTTTTTTACAAAATTTGTGTTGTTTTGATATTAGTATTCAATTTTCATTGGAATTTGTATTCAGTAACATATTTCTTAGCGAGAACTGAATTATTCACACTGGGAAAATTTCCATCCAGGGCAACAGTTTTCTCTGCTGTTACTTAAAATGAATCCTATGGCTTAAATATAGATTTTGGTTTTCACTCACTGTTTTCTGCACGTTAGTTAATTTTAATATTGTTTTCCAAAATTTTACTTATTTATTTTCCTTATACATTTAAAGGAGACTCTTGCCACAAAAGAAAAAAAAATTGGCTATCTTGATTTATGGATATTCTGAATTGTATTACTATCATAATAACAATTCCTTGATTTCTCAAGTGTAAAACCATTTCAGTTCTTGATCATGGAAATGGAAATTCATATCATAGCTGTTATTCTGGACATAATGAAATGGCCATGCCAGGAAAGTGGTGACTCAATAACACCCTGTCCAGCATCGTGGATTTGTGTCTTCACCATTTGAAAATGTCCTCTTATCTCATTACCCAATACTGAAACATCGGTTCATCTGGAAGAAAGAATTGTCCTCATGGTGGGGAAGTCTCCATGGTGTTGTTGAATTAATTTTTCTATTTAATCTTGCATCACTGTATCTTTTCCCATGATGGACAATGTATTATGTGCATCTGCAGGTCTTATCCAAACCAGTCCACTTTATGTGTCAGTTCAAAGATTTCCTACTGTGAAATACTGTCTATGCAGTTACTGTAGGAGAAATGCTTGATATTTACCCTTAATAAGTTTTCTGAACAATGAACTGTTTCCTTAAGCTCTTCTAGCATTAACTTTTGCAATTAATTTTATATCATTTAGAGATATTTAGTTTACCTGAGTCCACTTTTTAGAGTTACTACTGTATGAAAACTGTGCAAAAGTAGCTTCTTTAGTGGGATTTGGTGACATCTGAGTTCTGTTTCCCTCCATCCTGTGTATGACAAGCAGCTTCAGGATTGTCTTGGAAAGTTCCTGTCCTAAGGGTTAAGTAAGCTTGCTTTTCCCCCTCCCCTCAAGACATTGTGTTTACTTATACTGGGACATATATTGAGTCCATAAACTGGGTGTTAGAGTTAGGCATTGTTGTAGGGTTGTCCAAAATTTCCAGATTCTTTTGAATAGCAAGTGAAATGAAATACATGTCAGTTTAAAATCTAATACTGTATGTGTATTTCCTGTTGTTACCAAATGTCAATTTTAACTTTTATTCAAATTCGTTGGCTTTTTATTGGCATTTATTTTGTTGTTGTTCAGTCACTCAGTTGTGTCTGACTCTTTGTGGCCCCGTAGACTGCAGCACGCCAGCTTCCTTGTCCTTCATCATTTCCTGGAGCTTGTTCAAACTCGTGTCCATCGGTTCAGTGATACCGTCCAACCATCTCCTTCTCTTTCACCCCTTTCTGCTCCTGCCTTCAATCTTTCCCAGCATCAGGGTCTTTTCCAATGACTTGGCTCTTCACATCAGGAGGCCAAAGTATTGGAGCTTCAGCCTCAACATCGGTCCCTCCAGTGAATATTTAGCATTGATTTCCTTTCGGATCATCTGGTTTGATCTCCTTGCAGCCCAAGGGAATCTCAAGATTCTTCTCCAACACCACAGTTTAAAAGCACCAATTCTTCAGTGCTCAGCCTTCTTTATGGTCCAACTTTCACATCCATACATGACTATGGGAAAAACCATAGCTTTGACTATAGGGACCTTTGTCGGCAAAGATTTTATCTCCCATAAATACTTGTTCCCATTGATACTAAGTATTTGATTCCGAGATATTCTGCCACTACATTATAGTGAAGTATAGAGGTAATATGTAATGTTTATTTGCAAGTAGTTTTACCTTCATACTATCTCCTTAAGGATATACAGTCAAACTTTTGTTATTTTTAAGTCACTTGAGGTGTTACCCTTACACATAGAGACCACAATTCATTTTTTTAAATTTGTAAACTTAGTGTCTTTAAAACATCTACTTTACTTTAATCGGAGAAGGCAATGGCACCCCACTCCAGTACTTTTGCCTGGAAAATCCCATGGATGGAGGAGCCTGGTGGGCTGCAATCCATGGGGTCGCTAGAGTCGGACATGACTGAGCGACTTCACTTTCACTTTTCACTTTCCTGCACTGGAGAAGGAAATGGCAACCCACTCCAGTGTTCTTGCCTGGAGAATCCCAGGGACGGAGAAGCCTGGTGGGCTGCCGTCTATGGGGTCGCACAGAGTCGGACACGACTAAAGCGACGCAGCAGCACTTTGCTTTAATATTGTTTTATAACTATGTGAAATATGCACACTTGTACAAACAAAACATTCTAACCAATTTTTTTTTCCGTCAACGTCTAGCTTTAGGATTTGCCTGGTGGTCCAGTGGTTATGATCCACCTGCCAATGTCGGGGACACAGCTACAATCTCTGGTCCAGGAAGATCCCAATGCTGTGGAGTAACTAAGCCCATACAACTACTGAATCCCACAACCTAAACCTGTTCTCCTCAAGAAGAGAAGACGCTACAATGAGAAACCCCTGGGCCACAATTAAGACCCAGTGCAGCCAAAAATAAAAAAAATTAAAAAAAAAACAAACTTCTGGTGAATGAGAAAAAAAGGTCTAGCTTTAAATTCTCCCCTACTCTATACAAATACATGTTCCTTGTCTGTATAGTCATTACTCCATGCACTTGGGAATACTCAAGTACACTCTACACACAGTTTTGTACCCAGTTTTTCAATGCATCCGGGTCATAACTATAGATAAGAGGGGTAGAGAACCTTTTCACTCAAACATGTACAAAACTCCGTTGCTCATTCAGGGCCTAATGTATTCACCCATATCCTAGAAATAGACATTACACATTACCAAGTAGAACCAGGATCTTCAGGAGTAAAATCTCCACCCATAAACAGATATTTGATGCTCATCTAAACTGGAAAAGGATGTATCAGCCTTAGCATTGGAGAATACTGGGCATGGTGGTGGTGGGAATAGATTTGTTTTTTTTGTTGTTGTTGAGCTACTCATTTCTCAGGTTCCAACTAAAATAAGTGTCCCATAGATACCAATATGATGGCTTATTCAAAGTGGGAAATGGGAATTGTGTTAGTCATTCAGATGGGAGTGGGGTTCCTTGGGAACTCATTCCTCCTTTGTCTTTATAACTTCATTCTGCTCAGTGGATGCAAGGTGAGACCCACAGACTTGATTCTCAATCAACTCGTCTTAGCCAACTCCTTGGTGCTTTTGTCCAGAGGGATCCCTCATACAATGGCAACTTTTGGATCCAGGAATTTCCTGAACGAGGCTGGATGTAAATTTCTCTTCTATTTTCAAAGAGTGGCCAGAGGGATTTGCCTTAACATGACCTGCCTCCTCAGTGGCTTCCAAGCCATTAGGCTTTGTTCCCATTTCTCTAGGCGGCTGGAGCTCAGTAAGAGATCACCAAAGTGTATTGCATTCTGCTGCTTCCTTTGCTGGATCCTGAATCTTTTAATAAATGTCTGTATTCCTTTCCATGTGACTAGTCCAACTCACAATGAAAACCTTAGTGTAAAGGTAAACTATGGATACTGTTCCACATTGAGTCCAAACAGAAATGTAAGGCTTGTATATCCGGCCATATTCTTCACAATAGACTTTATATGTTTGAGTCTTCTAGTCTGGACTAGTGGCACAATGGTGGTTTTCCTGCTCAGGCACAAGCAGCGAGTCCAACACATTCACGGCAACAGCCATTCTTCCAGAGCTTGTGCTGAGGCGAGAGCCACATCTACCATCTTGATCCTTGCGAGCTCCTTTTGCTCATTGTACTCACTGTCTGCTCTTTTGTCCATTTGGATGAGTCTAGTTGCTATTCCAGGCCAGTGGCTGGTAGACATCTCTATATTTTTGTCTATGTGTTTCCCAACAGTCAGCCCCTTTGTGCTTATTTGCAGTGATACTCGTGTGACTCATAATATATTTACTTCATCTTCTAGGCAAGGAAAACACTTTTTGCTAATTTGGCTGTAGCCAGTTGACTCTATTCTCTACAGAAAATTCAATTTCTTTCCCTCGTCTGTTTATATTTAGTATACTAAAATTTTTCAGACTGCGCTTCCCAGTTTTTTCCCTGAATTTTATTTTGAAGCTTCTAGCACTAGAATTGGAAATTATGCTCGATATGTTTTCAATGTTCTTAAAATTACTCAGTATCAATTTGTGTTCCAGCATGTGGTCCATACTAGAAAATGTTCCACGTGCATATGAGAAGGTGTGATTTGTTGCTTTTGGATAAAATGCTCAATAAATATCAATGAAGTACACCTGGTCTAATGTGTCATTAAAAGTATATGTTTCCTTATTGATTTTCTGTCTGGATGATCTGCCCATTGATGAAAGTGGGGTGATAAACAACCCCCATTATTACTGCATTAATGTCAAGTTCTCCCTTTATGGCTGTTAGTATTCACCTTGTATATTGAGGTCCTCCTATACTGGTGCATCTATATTTACAATTGTTATATATTCTTAAATTGATCCCTTAGTAATTATGTAGTGCCCTCCTTGGTCTCTATACCAGTCTTTAATTTAAATTCTATTTTGTCTGATATCAATATTGCTACTCCAGCTTTTTTTTTAGTTTTCATTTGTGTGGAATACTTTTTTCAATCCCATCACTTTCAGCCTATGTGTACATCCTTAGATCTAATGTGTGTCTCATAGACAGCATATATATGGGTCTTGTTTCTGTATCCATTCAACTAGTCTACGTGTTTTGGTTGGAACATTAAATCCACTTACATTTAATGTATTTATTGGTATGCCTGTTATTATTGCAACAATTTTCGGATTATTTATAAAAGAGTATATTTTATGCAGATGGAACCAGTTAGGTCCTAAATGTTTATGTGTGTAAGAGGTCTAATATTGTTGGTGAATATTTATACACTCAAAACTAGCTGTGCTAGCTTCATAAACAGAAAAGTTCATGAAGAAGGGAGAAAAAGATGGCAGAGGAGTAGGTGGACATGGAGTACATCTCTCTCCATGGATACATGAGAAATACACCTTCAGACACAGATGTGCAGGCAGAACACCAGCTGAGAGCAGACAAGAGTACTTGACCAGTGGAAAAGACTATACAGAACCATGCAAAACTTGGTAGGACAAAAGTACTAGGCAGGGAAACAGAGGTGTTAGTAGGACTTGACCTGCCCTTGGCAGGTGGGGAACTAAGGCAGGGGTCTGATCCCCACAGCGGGGCAATTGTCTGAGTCAGAGGAGAAACATTTAAGGTTGAGAGTGAAACACCTAAATTTAAGGTTTAGGTGAGCACCTAAATGGAATGAGAATCAGACAGTCCTTGCCACAGCCATACATACACCAGGCAGGAACGCGGGTCTCCTGGAAGGGACAGAGATTGGGAGCTGAAGTTTAGGGATCGTGGAGCAATCCCAGAGTGAGGGCTGCTGCTGACTGTGGAAAGACAGGTCGAGGGGATGTGAGGGAAGAGATCGTGGTGGGAAATGCTTGGTGGGCTACCTGGAAACAAGGCGATACTGCTGAGTCATGCGTAGGGGGTGGAGCCATCACCATAGCCTCTCTCCACACACCAGCATCAGCAGCTGAACAATGGAGAGGCTGTCCCATCAAACGTCTGATGCACTGAACTACAGAGTAGGACCCCACCCAGGGTGCCCCTTTAAGTGCCTAATGCACCGATTTACAGAGTAGGACCCCAGTCAGGGCATCCCCTCTATGTGCCTGACGCACCCAACAACAGAGAAGGACCCCAGGCAAGGAAGCCCTCTAAGTGCCTGAATGGGCAGAGTTATAGAGAAAGATTGGCCAAAGAGGCCTTCTGATCGCCAGCTACAAGAGGCTTGAAAAAAGACTCTGATAGGGCCATAACTCCTGCCACGGAGGCAGTCTGTGTCCCTGAACACTTGGCGCCACCAGAGTCCCCACAAGCCAAGCACTGCCACCACCTTCATGCTCAACTCTCACTGGGGCAGAGCTGCCACAGGCAGGAAAAAAAAAAAAAAAAGCCTTGTATTTATGCACTTCAGTAGTGTCACGCGAGTGTATGTTCCTTGGTTCTTTGTCTCATCACAACAAGGATTTGGAGTGATGGACATTAAAGCCCCTCAGCGTGTCACAGCTCTCAGGTCTTGGATAGACCATGATATAACTCTCAGGTCTTGAAAGGACCATGTTATAGCTCTTAGACAAATCAGTGTTACAGCTCAGTGTTACAGTTCTATTTTATTTAGAAGATAGCAGGAAAATCCATCTCTGAGGCGTGAGGGCACGTGGATCCAAAGACGAGAAGAGAAGAGTGCCCCAGCGCGTGGGAGAGAGAGAGCTAGCTTTGGCTCCTCTTTTTATACGTTTTTCTGTCCCTGGGTCTGTCCTATGTAAATTGGGCCAGCCAGGAGTGTTGTTTGTTTTACCTGAGGTCCTCACTCCAGTCCTCGGACCTTCCTTTGTTCTATTTTCGCGGGCTTTTCCCTTCCTTGTCTTTTAGCCACCACCATTTTGGACTCCTTTTCTCTATTCTACCTACCTAACAAGAGTGTGCAACTCTTTGTGACCCCGTAGACTGGCCTGCCAGGCTTCTCTGTCAGAGAGGGGGGTTCTACAGGCAGGAATACTGGAGCATATTGGCCAATATTTGTTGACATATCCATCTAGAGCACTGTATTTCCTGCTGCCCTAGCCGCCAACCTTCCTGAGTACCTGGTGCTGCCAGAAACACTGCCACCCTAGCAGCTGCACCACTTCCACACTTGGCCCTCACAGGGGCAAACCCAAGCCCTTCAGGGCAGCCTCAGAAGCTAAACCCCAGGGGATAACCCACATGCAGAGGTGAAAATAAAACCACAATTGAAACCCAGGGGCAGTGTGGCTACGGAAGAAGATTCAAAACCTTCTGACAAGCTGTACAAGCTGCGGATTAAATCCACACGATCAATTAGGCAGACTCTGTATCTATGACATATATAAAAGGACATCAAGAGCTCCCACAAAAGAAAACACAGTAGCTCTGATAGCTGTGGTCATTGGAGGCAAGAACACACAGGAGTAGGACCAGATTAGAATCTGAGCTGCCCCCACAGCAGGTCCAGAGATAACAGGGTGTTGGAGGGCATCCTAGGGAGGTAAGGTGGACTGTGATTCCCAGAACTGGAAATGACTCTGACAGCAGTGACTCAATAAAAACATTTATTATTCTTATTTTTTGACTGGATGATCTGCCCACTGATGAAAGTGAAGTGATAAACAACCCCCATTATTATTGTGTTAATGTCAATTTCTCCCTTAATAGCTGTTAGCGTTCACCTTATATATTGAGGTCCTCCAATGTTGGGTGCATCTATATTTACCATTGTTATATATTCTTGAATTGATCCCTTATCATTATGTAGTGCCTTCTTTTATCTCTATTTCAGTCTTTAACGTCTGTTTTGTCTGATGTGAACATTGCTACTCCAGCTTTCTTTTAATTTCCATTTGTGTGGAACACTTTTTTCCATCCCATCACTTTCAGTCTATATGCATCCCTAGATCTGATTTTTCTCTCGTAGACAGTATATATATGGGTCTTGTTTCCATTCTACACTGAATCCAGAAAGAATTAGAAGGTTTATATTCGTGGCCGTATTCTTCACAATAGACTTTACATGTTCAGGTCTCATGGTCTAGGCTAGTGGCTCCATGGTTGTTTTCCTGCACAATCACAAGCAGTGAGTCCAACACATTCACAGCAACTTCCAGAGCTTCTGCCACATCTACCATCTTTGTCCTTGTGAACTCCTTTTTCATCATTTACTCACTGTCTTCTCTTCTGTCCATTTGGATGAGTCTATTTGCTATTCCGGGCCAGTGGCTGGTAGATACCTCTATATTTTTGTCTTTATGTTTCCCAACAATCAGCCCCTTTGTGCTTATTTGCAGCGATACTCATATCACTTGTAATATATTTGCTTCATCTTCTAGGCAAGGAAAACCCTTTTTGCTAATTTGACTGTGACCCCTTGACTCTATTCTCTATAGGATTTCAAATTATTTCCCCTTAACTATTAATATTTGGTTGACTAATATTTTTCAGATTCTTGATATGAAAGCAAATTCTATGTTGATAAGAACAACTAGGTCCTAAAATTCATATTCCAATAAAAGGCCTAATACTGTGGGTGAATATTTATACAATCAATCTAGCTGTTCTAACTTCATCAAAAAACAAAAAGTTCATGAAATTTGATATAGTGTAACAGTAAAATTGAACTTAGGAATTTGGACAAAAATCTCTCACTTAGCAGTTTTTTGGTGTGTGTGTATATACAGTGGTAAATTATATATGACAAGCAATTTGCCACTTTAATTTTCAAATATATAATTCAGTGGCACTAAATACATCTACAATGTTTGGTATCTACTACCACTAAATTAAAAAAAATCAAACAAAATGTAAAATATGTTAATACTCATTCCCCTCTGTGGCCAACCCCTGGAAACCTCTAGTCTACTTTCAGTCTGTACAATTTGGCTATTCTAGTTATTTCTTATAAGTAAATTTGTATACTATCTTTTTATGTCTGGTTTTAATCATGTATTACATTTTGAAGGTTCATCATGTTGTGGCATGTATCAGAACTTCATTCCTTTTTATAACTGGATAATACTACACAGTATGAATGAACCACATTTTTAAACGCCATTCATATGTTAATGTACATTTAAGCTGTTTCTGCCTTTTCCCTATCTCGAATAACGCTGCTATGAACATTGCTGCCCACAGATGTGTTTGAGTCTCTGCTTTCAATTCTTCGGGTGTATACCTAGGAGTGGAATTGCTGAACCCAGTGGCATTTCTGTGTTGTTTATGGGGAGCTGCGGAACTGGTTTTCATATTATTAAACTCGTTCTCACATTGCATCATTTTATATTCCCATCAGCAATGGGCAGTTGTTCCAATTTCTCCACAGCCTCATCAATACTTATTTCCCCTCTTTCCCTGGTAGGTGTAGACTGGTATCGCAAAGTTTTAATTGGAATTTCCCTAGTGAACAGTGACGTTGACATATTAAGTAATTCAATCCTGTTTTTCATGATCCGTTTCCTCCCTATTTCCCCCTCTCTTCTGAACTCTCATCAGTGTACAAACGTGGACTGATATATACTTTCCTAACAGGAAAACTCTCTTCTGTCCACTACCTCCTCAAAGTATTATCTATTTCCTGAGGCTCCCTGGCTCCTCTTCCCCACTGCCCATCCCAATCAGGTTAAATTCCTTCTTTCACAATCTCCCTTCCACTCCCCAAAGTCAGGGAGAGCCATCTTTCTTCCTGGAATAAACTGCATATTGCATACAGCAAAATCGATCTCCAACAGGATATGGGTACATCCCATTAGGAACAGAGGTAGTATATAATGTGACTTGAGCCTGTCATTTTGGGATTTTCTGCCCCGCTTTCAGCTCAGAAAACAATGTCCTTAACTCCAGTAAGTCTCTTTGAAGGCGCTTCTACTTCAAACCACATTTCTTCCAGGCTTTAAATTATTTGCAAGTTTCATGCTATACTCTGAATTTCCAAGTAGTCAGAGCTCAGGGCAGAGGATGGTTGCATTCCTGTATGGGCCTGACAGAAAATGGGATGCCAGCAAGGAAGATGTCTCAGAAATCTGCATGGGGCCACCAGGGTGTCTGGAATAAAACTAAACTGTGCCTGGTCAGGGTGAGACTTCAAAAGGAGGCAGAAATTATTGCTTTTAGGGCTGAGAACTGACTGGAGGATGATCTGGCAATATTAGACCCACCAGAGTGGGGACACCTCCCTGAACACCTTAGGTGTGGTCGGTGGAGACCCCAGAGAGGCTTCACTAAGGAGTAACAGGGTGGCATATATATATATATATGGACAGTAAAGAATCCGTCGGCAATGCAGGAGACCTAGGTTTGACCCCTGGTTTGGGAAGATTTCCTTGAGGAAGGCATGGCAACCCACTCCAGTATTCTTGCCTGGAGAAGCCCACGGACAGAGGAGCCTGGTGGGCTACACTTCATGGGGTCGCAAAGAGTCGGACACGACTGAGCGACTAAGCACAGCACCCTAAGTCACACAACACTGCTGAAGCAGGTGGAGGGGTCAGGAGGAAATGAAAGCAGCCCTGGCTCCCTGCATTTAGGTTTTGACGGTGTCCTACTGCCCCACAAGGGTTTCCCTACTTCCTGAATTCTCTTCAGGTACTTTATTATTTTCTCGTTAAATAACGGGAGGAATTATACTTTAACAGAATCCTCTATTGAACCGTATTGCTTTTCCAAACACCCCGACTTTGGGAAAATGTGCAGGTGAGGGAGATGAGGAGGACCACGGGCCGCCCACCCCGTCCACGGCTGGCCTCCCTCAGAAGGCCCCGGGCCCAGGCGCAGGCTGGTCTAGGGCCCTCCCAGCGCTCTACGCCGGGGGTAGGTTCTGGCCCAGGCTGTCCCTGCTATCGTTCCAAGGGAATCTAGTTAGTTCTTTTCTCCGGAAACAGACGCACTTGAAGGTAGGGAAGCCACTTGTGATCTGAGGTTGCATCCTGAAGAGGGCACCGTCGCCTAGGCACAGTGGCGGCGGGAGGAGAGACAGGCTGGAACTTCAGACCCCATGGTGCCCACTGCCCGTGGGCTGACAGTAACTAAGGCAGAGAGCAGCGGGGCGCAGGAGCCCAACGAGACCCCCGGGGGGAATGGGCACTTTCCTCCCTGGCCCGAGTCTGCGTTCCTTTTCACCCAAGGGCTGAATTCCGACTTCCAGGAGCAGCTGCCAGGGGGCGCCCGCGGAGCCCCGCTAGCTGCCTTGGAGGCGTTCCGAGTGAGAGAGCGCAGAGCGGCTGGGACGCCCCGAGGGCCTCCAGACACCGCAGAGGCTCCTCGGTTCTTCACGCTCTTCCTGGGAAGGTTCAGCCTGGAGCCCCCAGAAGGTTTCCCCCGGCCCCTCTGGGCTTCAGGCACGGGCTCTCCTGTGACGAAGGTCCGCACCCCTCCCCGCCCCTCTCAGAGGTCAAGCCCAGACCCCGGCCGCCGGCGACCAGTCCACGCGGCTCTCCGAGGACCGAGTCCACCCCCGCCCCCCGAAGCCCCTGGCAGTCTCAACTTTTCGCCTATGAAGCCAAATCCCAATCCTTTCCAGGATAGCCCCCAGGTGGCGCAGCCAAACCCGCCGCCAACCCTGATCCTGTCAGATCACGAGCCTGTTTTGCCGTCAGGGGTCGGAGAAGGGTGGGAACGGCTCCCACTCCGGGGAGAGACTCAGGACGCTTCACAAAAGATGCAGATGGGGTCTCTCCTCAACCCCCGCTCCCGGGGAGACCTCCCACGTAGCTCAGACCACCCGGCTCCGCGTAGGGGGTCCAGATGTGAGGTCGAAGCGTCGCCAGCCCCTCACCCGGACAGTTCCCGGGAGAGCCTCCGTTCAGGCCCACAGGGAGACAGCCACCCCTCCGGGACTCCGCGGTCTCGGGGTGGGCGCCAGCTTCCGTGGCTGGTGGCGCCGTGGGAACTACGTTACCCACAATGCCGGATGTCGGGCCCAAGGCATGTAGCCAATGAACGCTCGGAATCAGCGCGTTTCCGCGACCCGAGGATCTGGGCGGGACTTCCGGCGCCTCTGTGGCGGCAGTACGGTGATTGCTCAGTGTACAGCTGCCCCCGGAGACCTTTTGGAGTGTGGACGGAGCCTGGGGGATGAACAGAGCGAGGAGCCTCTAGGGGAGAGGTTGTCCCCCAGCCCAGCGACGAGTCTGCAGGGCTGTGGCGGTAGATGATAATTGTACACAAGTTCCGTCTCTGTCGCCTGTCACTTAAAACCCCGCTGCTTTCAGACTCCGATGGCGGCCGCCGCGCTGAGGGACCCGCCTCAGGTAAACGCTCGACCTCCGGGCCCTCACCGTCCTCACCCCACCAGACACTAAAGCCCTGAGTGCGGAGCGCCTACTCGCGTGCCCTCAGCCCGGACCCCCGAGTCCAGGATGGTGAGGCGGTCATGGGTGGGGCCCTGTGTTTTACAGACAGTGTGATGACGCGTGGGAGAGGGTGACAGGCGGAGGGACAGGTTTATGTAAATTCGCGGAGAATCTTTCCCGTTTGGAATGGGAAGGGGAGGAGTTTTTCTCTCAGGACGCTGGAAGCCATGGAGGGATGTGAAAACAAGAGGTGTGAGTTAGGCTTTTCAAGTTTTCCAGAAGTTGCTTTTTGAACAGACTGCAAAGGGGATGAAAACACCGAGGTACAGGGAGGTTGACTCTTTATCCAAGATCACACAGTTTAAGAGCACTGAGGTCTCAGAGATAATGAGATACTCATTATACTCAGAGATAATGCAGTTATCTCAGGTCACCTTGCTTCGGGGCTAGACAGAAGTAGAGGGAGGCCTGAGCCTACTGAGCCTGCCATGGTTACATGCCTGTAATGACCTCCCTCTTCCCACAGACTCCCATGAGGACAGAAGTGCTTAGGGACTCTTCAAAGGTGAGCAGAGGATGTTCCAGGCCCTCAATGGTCCTGACCCCACCCTTTGTCTCTGGAATTCTTCCAGACCGTGCAACTGGGCACCCTGAAGAAACCCAAAGCCCACATTCGGTTATCTCTGGGAGACACAATTCAGGAGTCCAAGGGGAATTACCTGACAAGAGGGTGGATGTCCTAACGCCAGGCTCAGAGTTTAGATGGTGTCTCCCTGCCCACATGCCTGTAGTTGGTGAATAGACGGTGATCTTGATACCGTAAGAGGAGAGCATGGTACTTGTGGCCCCAAGGCCTGATACTTCCTTCAAGGTGGGGACACTGGGAGGAGAGTTAGCAGGGGATGGATGTCTGGGTGAAGGAACTTGGAATCCTAGGAGAGAAATTGATCATGGAATGATCTGTCCCCCTCATGGCAGGCCTGTGTGACCTTTGAGGACGTGGCCATTTACTTCTCCCAGGAGGAATGGGGGCTCCTTGATGAAGTTCAGAGACACCTGTACTGCAAGGTGATGCTAGAGAACTTTGCACTGACAGCCTCGATGGGTAAGGCCCTCACCCCAGTGTACTGATCTGGGTCGTACTTTCTGTCCCCCAGAGGCAGCTCTGCTCTTTCCATAGTCAGACTATGGGCTCTGTTTACTTCCCCACTTGCTTGGCATATGTGGTGTGGGTGCCAGTGCTGAGCTGAGTGCACTGCCCCAAGTAGTTCTAAGTCTGTTGCCCAAGCTTGCAGGTGAGGATCTGGGATGTAGGAATTTGGCAGTCAGGCTAAAACAAGGCATCTTACCTTGTTTACCTCACCCTGGCAGGATGAATATCCCAGGTGTCATGACACCTGGTGTCCCAAGTCCTGATTCAATAATTTTAACAATAGGCATATAATATTTGACAAACTGTATATATGATATATAATTTTTAGTGATGTTATATATGGAGTCCTGATGGATGGGATCACAGCATTCAGTTCAGTTCAGTTCAGTTCTGTTGCTCAGTCATGTCCGACTCTTTGCGACCTGATGAATCACAGCACGCCAGGACTCCCTGTCCATCACCAACTCCTGGAGTTCACTCAAACTCATGTCCACCGAGTCGGTGATGCCATCCAGCCATCTCATCCTCTGTCATCCCCTTCTCTTCCTGCCCCCAATGCCTCCCAGCATCAGGGTCTTTTCCAGTGAGTCAGCTCTTCGCATGAGGTGGCCAAAGTACTGGAGTTTCAGCTTCAGCATCATTCCCTCCAAAGAAATCCCAGGGGTGATCTCCTTCAGAATGGACTGGTTGGATCTCCTTGCAGTCCAAGGGACTCTCAAGAGTCTTCTGCAACACCACAGTTCAAAAGCATCAATTCTTCAGTGCTCAGCTTTCTTCACAGTCCAACTCTCACATCCATACATGACCACTGGAAAAACTATAGCCTTGACTAGACAGATCTTTGTTGGCAAAGTAATATCTCTGCTTTTCAATATACTATCTAGGTTGGTCATAACTTTCCTTCCAAGGTAAGCGTCTTTTAATTTCATGGCCGCAGTCACCATCTGCAGTGATTTTAGAGCCCCAAAATAAAGTCTGACACTGTTTCCAGTTTCCCCATCTATTTCCCATGAAGTGATGGGACCAGATGCCATGATCTTTGTTTTCTGAGTGCTGAGCTTTAAGCCAACTTTTTCACTCTCCTCTTTCACTTTCATCAAGAGGCTTTTTAGTTCCTCTTCACTTTCTGCCATAAGGGTGGTGTCATCTGCCTATCTGAGGTGATTGGTATTTCTCCCAGCAATCTTGATTCCAGCTTCTGCTTCTTCCACCCCAGTATTTCTCATGGTGTACTCTGCATATAAGTGAAATAAGCAGGGTGACAATATTCAGCCTTGGCATGCTCCTTTTCCTATTTGGAACCAGTCTGTTGTTCCATGTCCAGTTCTAACTGTGGCTTCCTGACCTGCATATAGGTTTCTCAAAAGGCAGGTCAGGTGGTCTGGTATTCCCATCTCTTTCAGAATTTTCCACAGTTTATTGTGATCCACACAGTCAAAGGCTTTGGCATAGTCAATAAAGCAGAAATAGATGTTTTTCTAGAACTCTCTTGCTTTTTCCATGATCCAGCGGATGTTGGCAATTTGATCTCTGGTTTCTCTGCCTTTTCTAAAACCGACTTGAACATCTGGAAGTTCACGGTTCATGTATTGCTGAAGCCTGGCTTGGAGAATTTTGAGTGTTACTTTACTAGTGTGTGTGATAAGTGCAATTGTGCAGTACTTTGAGCATTCTTTGGCATTGCCTTTCTTTGGGATTGGGATGAAAACTGACCTTTTCCAGTCTTGTGGCCACGAGTTCTAGTAATCCAACATGAGTCACCTTTTCTTTCTTGCTTGCTTTCTTGTTGCACCTCTAGTTCCTGCAAGTTGGAGCTGCTCTGTAGTTGTAGTGGATGGCATTTCCTTGTGGTGGCTTCTCTTGTTATGGAGCACAGGCTCTAGGGCATGCATGCTTCAGTTGTTGTGTACGTGGGCTCTCTATTTGTGGCACACAGGCTCAGTGATTGTCATGCACAGGCTTAGTTGCCCAGTGGCATGTGGGATCTTAGTTCCAAGACCAGGGATTGACCCCACGTCCCCTGCATTGCAAGACAAATTCGTAACCACCAGACCACCAGAGAGGTCCCTAGCCTGTGATTTTCTTGTGTTGTAGTGTTCTTCTTTGGCTTTGGTATAAGGGTGATACTGGCTTTATAAAATGTGTTCCCTCCTCTTCAGTGTTTGTGTTTTGTTTTGTTTTGTTTTGAGCGTTGGTATTAAATGTAATGTTTCCACTTTCGTTTATAATTTTGAGTCCTCTTTTTTTATTACTCTAGAAGGTTTGTCAATTTTATCTTTTCAAAAAATTCTTAGTTTTCATCTTTTCTATTGTCTTTCTAGTCTCTATTTTATTTCCACTTTAATCTTTATTATTTCCCTCCTTCTGCTAACACTGAGTTCAGTTTGTTCTTCTTTTTTAATCTTTGAAGTGTGAAGGTAGGGTTATTTTAAGATTTTTCTTAGTGTATGTATCTGCTAAAACCTTCCCTTTTAGAACTACTTTTGCTGGGTCCCATAAGTTTTTTATCATATTTTGGTCAGAAAAGAGATTTGATATGATTTCAATTTCCTTAAATTGGTGAAGACTTGTTTTATAGCCTGCTCTATGATCTAATCTGGGGGATTATCCCTGCATTCTTGAGTAGTGTGTATTTTGCTGCTGGTTGATGAAATGTTCTGTATATGTCTGTTAGGTCTATTTGATTTATAGTGTTTAAGTCCAGTGTTTCTCTGGCCATGAAGATTTCTTAAGATATCTAAATGTTGTATTATACAGAAAGTTAAAAGAAAAACAAAACATGATGAATACTCTCCTACCATAATCAGCATAATTCACAAATATTTCTCTTCTTTCAGTTTGTTTGCATGAAACACAGACTAAAGAGACACCTTCTGAGCAAAACGTTTCTCTAGAAGCTTTGTCACAGGTCAGGACTCCAAAGGTAGGTCCATTCACCGAGAATGCTCACCCCTGTGAGAAATGTGTCCCAATCCTGAAAGACATTTTGTACCCTGCTGATCTACCAGGGCAGAAACCATACTTTACTGGGGCATCTGCAAACCTACAACAGCTTCAGAAGCATTTCACTACAGAGAAAAGTGACGTGGATAAGGCAGCATTTGTAAAAAGCTGCATAGTCCAGGTGTCAGGGAATCCCTTCACCTGTAGGAAGGTTGGAATGGACTTACCAGGTACAGTGGGTCTCCTCCAGCACCAGATCACTTCCAATAGTGAGAAACCCAACAAAATCACCAAGTTTGGGGAGACTTTTAATGGTAGAAAAAGTCATTACAAATTGCGTGAATGTGGGAAAGCTACCAGCCACAAACACAATCTTGTTTACCACCTAAGAGTCTCTGCTAGAAAAAGAGTTTATGAGTTTAGCAAATATGGGAAAGCCATGCACTGTAAGTACTCACTTGTTCAGCTCCAGAGAGTCCGCACTGGAGAAAGGTCTTATGAGTGCAGTGAATGTGGAAAATCTTTTAGGCAACGAGCCACTCTTATTATACACCAGAGAGTTCACACTGGAGAAAGGCCTTATAAATGTGGTGAGTGTGGAAAGTCCTTTAGTCAGTGCTCCAATCTTATTGAACACTGCAGAATTCACAGTGGAGAGAGGCCTTTTGAGTGTGAGGAATGTGGGAAAACCTTTGGGTGCAAATCCAATCTTATTCGGCACCGGAGAACCCACACTGGAGAAAAGCCTTATGAATGCAGCGAATGTGGGAAATTCTTTAGACAAAGCTTCACCTTGGTTCAACATCGGAGAATTCACACCACAGCAAGGCCTTATGTTTGTGTCCAGTGTGGGAAATCCTTTAGCCAAAGAGCCACTCTCATTCGACACCAGCGAGTTCACACTACTGAAAGGCCTTATGAGTGTGGGGAATGTGGGAAAGCTTTTGGATCCAAATCCAAACTTGAGCGACACAACAGAAGTCACACTGGAGAAAAGCCTTATGAGTGTGCTGAATGTGAAAAATCTTTCAGACAGAGTTACAGCCTCGTTGAACACCAGCGTATTCACAGTAGAACAAGGCCTTTTGAGTGTGGCCAGTGTGGGAAGTCCTTTAGCAGAAGAGCCATCTTCACTAAACACCAGAGAATTCACACTGGAGAAAGGCCTTATAAATGTGGTGAATGTGGGAAATCCTTTAGTCGAAGCACAAGCCTTATTCAGCACTGCAGTATTCACACTGGAGCCAGGCCTTATGAATGTGGGCAGTGTGGGAAATCCTTTAGGCAAAAGTCTGTTCTCATTCAACACCAGGTAGTTCACACTGGAGAAAGGCCTTACGAATGCAGTAAATGTGGCAAATCCTTTAGTCAACGTTCCAGCCTCAATCTCCACCGAAAATTTCACACTGTGGAGTGGCTCCATGAATGCAGGAAATATGGGAAATCCTTTACTCCAAACAGCTAACATTGTTTAGCACCAAGTAATGGTGACTTCATCCATGAAGTTAAAAGACTCTTACTCCTTGGAAGAAAAGTTATGAGCAACCTAGATAGCATATTGAAAAGCAGAGACATTACTTTGCCAACAAAGGTCCGTCTAGTCAAGGCTATGGTTTTTCCAGTGGTCATGTATGGATGTGAGAGTTGGACTGTGAAGAAAGCTGAGCACCGAAGAATTGATGCTTTTGAACTGTGGTGTTGGAGAAGACTCTTGAGAGTCCCTTGGACTTCAAGGAGATCCAACCAGTCCATTCTGAAGGAGATCAGCCCTGGGATTTCTTTGGAAGGAATGATGCTAAAGCTGAAACTCCAATACTTTGGCCACCTCATGCGAAGAGTTGACTCATTGGAAAAGACTCTGATGCTGGGAGGGATTGGGGGCAGGAGGAGAAGGAGACAACAGAGGATGAGGTGGCTGGATGGCATCACTGACTCGATGGACGTGAGTCTGGGTGAACTCCGGGAGTTGGTGATGGACAGGGAGGCCTGGCTTGCTGTGATTCATGGGGTCACAAAGAGTCAGACATGACTGAGCGACTGAACTGAACTGAACTGAATCCACACTTTGAGAAAGATCTTAGAGCTGAAGAATGTGCTCCCTCCTTTTTCATTATAACAGCACTAGACAGCTTTTGTAAGGGAGCCATCTGCCTGAAATTGAACCTCATACTTGCAAACATCTAATGACTTGAAATTCTCAATGAGTTCCAGGTGTCTGTGAGGCTTACAGGAGCTACATTCCATGTTCTAAACTCCCCAGGGCCGTCATCAGAGTTACATCACTGCCAGTTTCTCTGGTAGAACCCATGTCACCTCTTCCTTGTACAGTATTTCATTAGTCACTCTGATTTGCTGACACAAGGGTGATGTCGGTGTGCCCTAATGTTCCCTGGAGGAAATCTTGAGTAGTATGTGCCCTTACATTTTCCTATTTCAATTGATTAAGTATGAATTTGACCTTCGAATTCGTTGGTTTCACTTGATATTTGTGGTTGGTTTTCCTGCCTCCAGGTCACCAGTTTGAAATTGCCCCCTCTTTCTCTGGTTTATGCAGCAATAAAGGTCTTATTGTTTAATCTACCTTTGATCTTGGGGTTGTATTCACTGTGGAGGTGGGTGGAAAACAGAAGTGGCCTGTTTGTTTGAAAGGATGGACAGCTTTCATGGGTGCTCAGCTTTATGTGCCTCAGCAGGGATGATATAATGCTAGGAGAGTATAATATTATTCCAGTTTTAACCTAATATGAATTCCTCCTCAAGGTCTCTTAGGAACTAAAGCAGTGTTTTGTTTAGTTCCTAAATGTGTGACCTGGAATATATGACCTAATGTGTGATCTGGAAGCTTACATATTGTGTGACCAATAGGTTCCCCCTGGGGCTTCCTAGGTGGCTCAGTGGTGAAGAACCTGCCTGCCAATGCAGGAGACACAAGAGATGCAGGTTCAATCCCTGGATTGGGAAGATCCCCTGAAGTAGGAAATGGCAACCCACTCCAGTATTCTTGCCTGGGAAATCCAGTGGACAGAAGAGCCTGGCGGGCTATAGCCCATGGTGTCACAAAGTCAGACACAACTGATTGACTAGGCAACACAGCATATGTAGGTTACCCTGAGGAATGGTCACTCGTTCCAGCAAGCTCCAGGGCCTTTGGGAAGGTCATGAATTTGTTTTCATATTCCCAGAGGGTATCCCTTAATGCTCAGCACTGTTGAGGGGAAGCGTTCCACCAGGTTCTACAAAGGAGCCAAATGTCCTGGAGTTCATAATTCTGTGGACTAGTATCCCTCCTCAGACATCAGGATCCAGGTTTCAACCTTAATTGGTACTGAAATTCTGTTGTTGAGTCACTAAATCATGCCCCACTCTTTTGCGACCCCATGGATTGTAGCCTGACAGGCCCCTCTGCCCGTGGGATTTCCCTGGCAAGAATATTGGGTTCCCATTTCCCCCTCCAGGGGATCCTCCCAACCCAGGAATTGAACCTGAGTCAATTATGTCTCCTGCATTTTCAGACAGATTCTTTACCACTGAGCCACCAGGGAACCCCCTGAAATTGTGGGTGTGATTAATAATCAGTGGAGGCGCCTGCATCAAATTAAATGGAATGTGCCTCTTCTCATGTGCATCCATAAATCTCCCAGTGACTATGGCTGTGTGGAATCACAGCCCTTCCAGAGCTGTGTATCTCCTGTAGCTGAATTTATTGTTGGCAACGTAATCTAAAGGTTTTGTGAATCCCCATTGTCTTTCTGGGCTGGCCACCTCCAGGTCACTGCTGTACAGACAGGGAAATGAGAACAGAGAATGGAGATCCTGCTGTCCAGGAACGTGGCTTTTCTGGTCCATCCAGTGGTCCTGTTGTCCCACACTGGAACAGCCTCTGTTGCTTGCCAGTATTTCCTGCACTGGTTCAGAGCTACCCTTCTCCAGGAATGGGGGAAAATAGGGTGGGGTTAGTATTGAGTTGAGAGAAGGCAATGGCACCCCACTCCAGTACTCTTGCCTGGAAAATCCCATGGACAGAGGAGCCTGGTAGGCTGCAATCCATGGGGTCGCTAAGAGCCAGGCACGACTGAGCGACTTCACTTTCACTTTTCACTTTCATGCAATGGAGAAGGAAATGGCAACCCACTTCAGTGTTCTTGCCTGGAGAATCCCAGGGACGCCAGAGCCTGGTGGGCTGCCGTCAATGAAGTCGCACAGAGTCGGACATGACTGAAGCGACTTAGCAACAGCAGTATTGAGTTGTTAAACCTTCTGGTTTCCAGAAAGAGTGGGAAGTCTGGGTTTTGTTTTGTTTTTTTTTTTTTAATTTTGAACCATTTTTAAAAGAAATTTTATTGAGGCATAATTGACATACAGTATACATATTTAAGGTATATAGTTTGAAAAGTTTTGCTATAATATAAAGTCATAAAACCATGAGAATCACGATGATGAACACAACCTTGATTTACCTCATGTCCTTTTACAATCTCTCGTTGTCCTTCCCAAGCCTATAGAATGCCACTACCTTCAACAGTAACTTAGTTTGCGTTGTCTAGGATTTATGTTTATCCATCCATCTGCTAATGTGCAGTTGGGTTGTTTCCAGTTTGGTGTTGTTAGAAATAAAGTTCCAATGAACATAAGCATACAGTTCTTTTATGAATATGTGTTTTAGTTCTCTTGTGCCAGTACCTCAGAATATGTGAATTGCAAACTGCCAAATTGTGATCTAAACTGGTTGGATCCTTCTGTGTTCCCATCAACAGTATATGAGAGCTCCTGTTCTTCCCCATCCTGCCGATACTCAGTATTGTCACTCTGTTTAATTTCAGCTGTCTTGGTGGGGTGTAATGGCATCTCACTGTAGTTTTTTAACTGTAGTTCTCTGATGTTTCATGATGTCAAGCACTTTTTTCCTGTTTATTTGCCACTTGTATATCTTCTTTAATGACTGTTAATACCAGTTGCTTATTTTGAAATGGATGTTGACTGATGTTTTCCTTTTTATTAATAAATAAAAGACATTTGTCGAACAAAGATGTGCTGGAACTTCACTTACTCTTCCGCAGTGATGTGTCATCTTTACTAAAAGGAAATACTGTTTTTGATGCTATTGAGCGAGTCATTTCCTAGGCAGGTTGATAGGGAGTCTAGGGGTCCCCAAGGAGAGAGGGGTCTGGAATTCTCAAGGAGGAAGAAAGGACAAACTTTTTTTCTTTCTCCACATTCCTTAGGATTATATAACAATCATGTATCCTGCCTAAGGACAGTCTCTGGATTAAACCTGTTATCTTAAAATGTAAATTATGGGAGTAGACCTGGTTTTTACAAGGATGTATCCTGCCTGAGGACAGTGTTATCTTAAAATGTAAATTATTGCCTGATGAGGTCTTTACAACCTCCAGACATTCTTTGGATTATATAACTTCATTGTTAACACTAGCAAGCGGGTACTCTTTCTGCCCCCTTCTGATGCCTATGTCAGAAGCTTTCTCTGTCTCCTTTATACTTTAATAAAACTTTATTCCACAAAAGCTTTGAGCAGTCAAGCCTCATCTCTGGCCCCGGATTGAATTCTTCTCTTCCGGGGGCCAAGAATCCCAGTGTCTTCGCGTGATTCAACAACAACCTTTCATCTTGGGGGCTCATCCGGGATCCTTCAGGACAAGGTAAGGATGCTTGGAGCTTTAGTTCTTTGTTCTCTTAGCGAACACGTTTTCTGCTGTGCTTTACGAACTCTACCGTGTGCTTGTGTGAATGAATGGCATGCCCTGCGTGAAGCAAGTAAGGAGCCCTGCTCTGCGGTTCCACGGTGATCTCATACGGCTTATGGCAGAAACCTGTTGGGGCGTTATACCGACCTGCCAATGCCAAAGGCACCCAATATCTCCTTCGGGAACCGACCAGAAATGGGCAAAGCGTGTGGACCGAACTCTCCTTTCTCGGTCAAACTTTTTGGTCTCTTTGACCATTTCATAACTCCTTGGGAATTAGAAGTACTAACCTAATCTATCGGATCATAGACTTTCAAGGGACTTGTGATCTATACTGTTACTGTGTACTGCAGCTTAGGTCCCAAACTTGGATTGGTATTCAAGAAAGCACCTAGCCTCGCTAGGAATCGGAAGTTCAGAAACTAGATGGAGCTCTAGCTCCAAGAACATCTCAGAGGTTAAAGGTTACTCAGATTGGGACTGCGATGGGTTTTTTTTTTCTTTGGTAACGCCGGCTTTTAGTGGATCAGAGGAGGCTGTTATACTGGTGTGGTGATGCTTGGAAAGAACATCTCAGTTTTATGTTCCTGTCAGTCTTATTGTAGTCAGGAAATACTCAGGGTCATTCACAGGCACTCAGGTGACGAATGTTTCCCCTAGTAGTCTTAGCTTGGGAGGCATTCTGGAAGGTTACTCTTGATTCACCCCGGGTGACATCAGAGGCAAGCAAGGTGAAGAGCTGGACGTCAAGTAGGGATGCTATCAAGTCTACCCCTGGTACATCCCCACCCCATCTCGGTGGTAGAACCGGGAGGGACGAGTACGGCCCCTGCATCGGTAAGGGACAGACTAAGTCCGACCAGGAAGGAAAAGCTTTTGGTGTAACGTCTGTCTACACCCCCATCTAGAGCAGGGAGGGATGCCTCCAGTAGAAAAAATGGCGCTGGTCGCTTTTTTTCTCTCTTACAGATGGGAGCTAACAATTCCAGCCTCACTCCTTTGAACTGTATCCTGAAAAACTGGGATAGATTTTAATCCCCAGGGCTTAAAGAAGACACACCTGGTCTTCCTATGTGATACTGCATGGCTATGGTATCCATTGGAGGATGGCGAACGGTGGCCAGTTGGAGGGTCTCTTAAGTATAATACTGTTGTACAATTAGACCGGTTCTGTAAGGAACAAGGGAAATGGGTAGAAGTAGCATATGTGTTGCCCTTTTTCTCTCTGCAAAACATGCCCGACTTATGTCCTAAGGGTATAGATTTGGGTGTGAAACCTTCAGCTCCCTCCTGTCCTCTTACTTTGCCCCCGTACCTGGAAATCCAAACTGAGATTCAGACTGCCCACATGGAGGGGGAGGTCCAAACATCTCCTGTCTCAATACGACCTCAGACTACTCTGGTTTCAGTAGAAACTCAGACCATCGAAGTAAGAGATGAGATGGAGGACAGGAGACAAAGAGAAAAAGAAAAACAGGTTTTTCCAATCTATCCCTGGGATCATATGCGCAGAGCAGCCAGAGAGACTGAGGAACAGCCACACAAGCTGTTGCCTCTTTATGAAACACCCACCAGGAGAAATAATCAGTCTGTGAGAGTTAATAAGCCTTTTTCTTGTCAAGAAATACAAAGAATCAAGGAGGATCTGGGAGACTATTTAGAGGACCCAGAAAAATATATTAGAGCCTTTAAAGGTGTTACTCTGCTTTATGACCTCACTTGGAAGGATGTGATGTATATCTTGGGACAAACGCTGACTCCCGAGTCAAAGACTCGAGTTTTGGGAAAAGCGGTTGCTTATGGAGATGAATGGCTTGGTAATGAATCAGTAGGGAAGAGGGAGAACAAGATAGCGGCCTTCCCCACTGGGAATCAGGCGGTCCCAACTATAGAACCAGACTGGGACTACAACACAGCTAAAGGAAGATGGGATCAGAGTCATTTTGTTAGATGTATCCTTGAAGGACTTAGGCAGGCGCATTCTAAGCCTTTAAACTATGGCAAATTGGCAGACATAGAACAGGAGGAGAAGGAAGCTCCTGGTAAATTCCTAGATAGACTGAGAGAAGGCCTTCGCAGATTCACTGAGATTGATCCCGAAAATGAAGAGGGAAAAGTGATCTTAAAGGATAGATTTCTCACTCAGTCGGCTCCAGATATCCGCCGTAAGCTATTAAAACGGGCGTGTAGACCAAATCAGTCTTTAGATACTCTGTTACAACTGGCTCAGACAGTCTATTATGGTAGGGAATACGAGGAAAAGAAAGGCAAGAAAAGACAAAGGAAAAGGCGGAAGCCTTCGCCATGGCTATGAAAAACGTTCTTAAACAGCCTGAGAAAAATGAAACAGCCAGGTGAAAAGGGATGGGCTTGCTGTTACTGTGGAAAGGAGGGGCATCTCAAGCGGGATTGCCCTCAGGCATCTAAGCCACCCCCGGCTCCGTGTCCGGTCTGCAAAGGACCACACTGGAAGAGAGACTACTCCCAGAGGCGTAGGTCTCCGAGGTCGGACTCTCAAGACAATCAGGACTGAAGGTGACCGGGGGTCCCCACACAAGCTCCCATCCTAATAACACCTGAGGAACCCCGGGTATTAATAATTGTGGGGGGCCAATCCGTCAATTTCCTTTTAGATACTGGGGCAAAACTTATTCTGTGCTTACTGAAGCCCCTGGCCCACTTTCTTCCCGATCCGCTTCCGTAATGGGACTGTCTGGATGAGCCAAAAGGTATTATTTCAGTTATTCTTTATCTTGCAACTGGGATTCTGTGCTGTTTTCACACGAGTTTCTGATTGTGCCAGAATCTCCCTCACCCCTTTTGGGAAGGGATGTACTGAGCAAGGTCCATGCCTCTGTTTTCATGAATATGGAGCCCTCCCTTTCTCTCCCTTTAGTTGAACAAAATGTAAATCCTAGAGTATGGGCTGATGGAAAATCTGTGGGTCGAGCACAAAATTCTATTCCTGTAGTTGTTAAGCTTAAAGACCCGCATATATTCCCACATAAGAAGCAGTATCCATTGAAACCTGAGGTTAAGGAAGGGTTAAAACCCATCATCGAAAATTTAAAGGAGCAGGGACTATTAATTCCCTGTAACAGTCCTTGCAACGCTCCTATTTTGGGTATAAAGAAATCGAATGGTAAATGGAGACTAGTTCAAGATTTACAAATAATAA
Organism: Bos mutus; assembly: GCF_027580195.1. Taxonomy (NCBI): domain Eukaryota; kingdom Metazoa; phylum Chordata; class Mammalia; order Artiodactyla; family Bovidae; genus Bos; species Bos mutus. Next base: position 1,027,117 of record NC_091634.1, read on the forward strand.
ATGAGGCTGTAGTTCCTTTACACCCCGTGGTGCCTAATCCTTATACTCTATTGTCTGAAATTCCTGAAAGGGCCAAATATTTCTCAGTAATTGATTTTAAGGATGCCTTCTATTCAGTGCCTTTGGTGGAAGAAAGTCAATTTCTATTTGCTTTTGAAGACCCTACACAGCTAGCTTCTCAGTTAACCTGGACAGTTTTGCCTCAGGGATTTTGTGACAGTCCTCACTTGTTTGGACAAAGTTTGTCACGGGATCTACAAAACTTTAATAGCTCTGAAGCAGTGGTGTTACAATATGTTAATGATATTTTGCTCTGTGCTGAGACAAAGGAAACTTGTTCGCGAGCCTCAGAAGATTTCTTAAACTTTCTGGCAGGCTGTGGTTACAAGGCATCAAGAGAAAAGGCTCAGCTTTGTCAACAATCAGATATCTGGGCCTAATCATATCAGAAGGGAGTAGGGCCATAGGCCCTGAGAGAACTAAACCTATACTAAATCATCCCCTACCTATGACTTTAAGACAATTGAGAGGATTTTGGGGAATCACAGGTTACTGTCGCATTTGGATTCCGGGCTATTGGGAACTTGCCCGGCCTTTATATAAACTTATAGCTGAAACTCAGCAGGCCCAAACCAACAAACTGATTTGGTCTCCAGAAACTCAAAAGGCTTTTAAGTTTCTTCAGACTGCTCTCCTGCAAGCTCCAGCTCTGAGCTTGCCCACAGGCTCAGAATTTAATTTGTCACTGAAAGAAAAGATGTGGCATTGGGAGTTTTGACACAACCCCGAGGGCCTCACCAGCAACCTATTGCTTATCTAAGCAGAGAATTAGATGTAGTTTCACGTGGGTGGCCCCACTGCCTAAGAGTAATTGGGGCAGCGGCCTTATTAGCACCTGAAGCTTTAAAAATAATTAATGGATGAAACCTTACTGTACTGACTTCTCATGATGTGAGTGGGATATTAAATTCTAAGTTTAATATTTGGATGACAGACAGTAGGCTTAAGTATCAGTCATTGTTGTTAGAAGGACCAGTAACTAAGCTTAAAGTTTGTGGAAATTTAAATCCTGCCACTTTCCTTCCTGAGAAGGAAAATGAAACACTTGATCACGATTGTTGTCAATTCCTAACTTTAAACTATGCAGCTCGGGAGGATGTCCAGATTTGGAAATCTACATCAGCAGGTTTCACGGTGTTCCTTGAAGTCTTAAAAAGTGAAAGTCGATCAGTCCTGTATGACTCTTTGCGACCCCATGGACTGTAACCTGCCAGACTCCACTGTCCATGGAATTCTCCAGGCCAGAATCCTGGAGTGGGTAGCCTTTCCCTTCTCCAGGGAATCTTCCTAACCCGGGGATTGAATCCAAGTTTCCGCATTGCAGGCAGATTCTTTGCCAGCTGAGCCACCAGGGAAGCCCAAGAATACTGGAGTGGGTAGACTATCCCTTCTCCAGGGGATCTTCCCGACCCCAGGAATCGAACAGGAGTCTCAGACATTGCAGGTGGATTCTTTACCAGCTGAGCTACCGTGGTGTCCTGAGAGCGGTCAATTTCAGGGGTTCACGGTATCCTAACTCCGTTGCTTAAACATTCCCATGATAGGGAAGCGGCAAGGAGGCCGCAGAAATGCCGGGACCCGCCCGCCACCCTTCTATCACCGCAAAGGTTTCCGTGACGTAGGGGCTCATTCATAAAATGCTGTTATAAACTTAGGCGCCGGCGACTGGTTCTTGCCAACCGCACTGCGAGCAGCCCAGCCGTGGGCGGAAAGGCGAGACCGCCCGCCGCCCCCGGGCTCCGCCCCCGAATTCCTCCGGCCTGTCACCACGTGGCGTCCTCCTGCTTCGCCTGCGCCGGCGGGACCAAGACAGTCTCTCTTGATGCCGTGCCCTGGCTGACTTCCACCGCGGGCTCTCCAGACCACGCTCAGGAAGGTTGGGCTAGAGGGGCCGGCAGCTTGGGGGTCACTCCTTCGCTGGGAAGGGAGGCTTCTCGGAGCGCTGGACGTGCTGGAGGCGCGCGCACTGTTGTCCCAGTGAGAACCGTCCCTTCCTCGCGCCGGCTGTTTCTGAGCGCTTCGGCCCTTGGCTCGGTGGCTGGTGTCCGACGAGAGCCGATCAAACGGGTGCCAAACGGACTCCTCACTGGAGGCCGGCTCCCCGAGGGGACAGCAGAAAGCGGCCAACCTCTCTCCGACGGCCCCCCGGAGCAGGCCGGAGGGGCGGGTGTGGGAAGTTCATTGATAAAAAGCGAGTTCCTTCAGGTGACTCTAGGGGGCTCCTGTGTCAGTGCAGAAGTCGGGGTATGCTTATAAACAACCCCTGCGACTGCGTTCCTAGTATTCCCTCAGTATCCCTGGCTCGAAAGAGGGCCGATGACTCAGCTGGTAAAGAATCCGCCTGCGGATGCAGGAGACACAGAGGAAGTTTCCATCCGTGGGTCGGTAGGATGCACTGAAAGAAAAAATGGCAACCCACTCTAGTATTCTTGCCTGAAGCATCCCATGGACAGAGGAGCCTGACCGGCTACAGTCTATGGAGACCAGCACCTGGGGGTGGGGGTCCCCTAGATGAGTGCTATTACTGGGGATCAGGGCAGTGTACACAGGTAACAGTCATGAGGGGATTTCACTGGTGGGTTGGAATACCACTAGGTCACAGGGGGAGATAAGGGAAGCTTGAATTGGGGCCACAGCTGCATCACTCTTGTGTATCTGGTCACCCGGGCGGGGTTCCTACAGCCAGTCTGCGGGAACGCTGAGGCAGAATATTTAACTTAAATATTTTATAATACAAACATACATTACCATATGTAAAACAGACAGCCACTGGGAATTTGCTTTATGACTTAGAGAACTCAAACCTGTGTTCTGTGACAACCTAGAGGGGTGAGATAGGATGGAAGGAGGGAAGTTTAAGCCAGAGGGGCCATACGTATACCTATGGCCGATTCATGTTGATGTATGGCAGAAACCAACACAATATTGTAAAGCAATTATCCTTCAATTAAAAATAAATTTTAAAAATTTAAGTTTATGTTACAAGGGTCTTAAAAGACAAGACGCAGAAAACACAACAGGGACGCCTTCAGGAACATTCCATGCCTCGCCTGCTTCACTAGAGCCTCTGCAGTTCCTCCGCCAGCTCTTCTCCAGACCTCTGGGCCCCAGGGTCCTCTGGAGACACCTTTCTCCTGGAGGGATGCTGAAAAAGAACTACCCAGAAGCCTCTGCTACGTTTGGGAGCGCCAGGCTGATGACGTCAATGAAAGGGGCGTTGCCGGCTCGCGTGGTCTGAGGCCGGACTTCCTGCGCCGCCAGAGCAGGGTTTTCCTTTCGAGGCTGGTGTCCCCGCACTCGCTAGGATCTGTAAACGGGATTTGGGTTGCTATTTCCACTCCAGGGGACCTTCCTGACTCAAGGGTCGAACCCGCGACTCCTGCATTGGTAAGCGAATTCTTTTTTGTCAGTGATGGGGACGCGGTGTAAAAGGGAGAGGAAGTGTCTTCTAGAATCCCCCTGACACCATGCCGCTGGTGTGGAAGGACTCGTAGGGCAAAGCGCACACCCCACAGTCCGGAGACCGTTCTGTATGTCTCAGCCACACTCCTTCCCAAGTATAGGACCTTGAGCAACTTTCCCTGCTGCCCTTGGCTTTTATATTAAAGTTCCTCCAACTGGATTGAAAGAACTAGAAAACGCGCGTGAGCTACCTGACGTGTATTCCCGTGTCCAGTGCGGTCCAGGGAGCATCACTCTGGCTCTCTTTTCATGGAGGTGCCTCCTGAGCCCATGTTGATGGCAGAGGCTCATCCCTGGGGGAATCTGACCCTTGGGCTTCCGTGTCCTGTATCCTCTATAAAGATAAGGACTGGGATGGGGAAGAACAGCAGTTGTCTGCAGCACTTTGGGGATTGCTGTTCTACTAGGACAGAGGTGTAAGGACAGTCCAGGAGCCCAGGCCAAGGAATTTACCTTTCAGTTTACAGCCAGTGAATCTAGCTTCCCCCTGACAGTCGTGAATCTATCTTCCTGTTTGTGGTTTGGTTGTATTTGACAAGTGAGTCTGTTCAAATGGTCAGGTATGATGGTGTACAGGAATGTGGGTCCTTTTGGACATAAAAACAAAAGAGGTCCTGCAAAAGAGGGTAACTGCATAGCCATCGCCCTGAGTGCCCTCATCATAGTCTTGATCACTGTCAGAACTTGTCGTATTTGTTACTTTCCCACCCACTTGACGCCCTTCTTCACTTTATGTCAGAATCACTCCCATCCGCTGTCCCGAGAGAGGCTTTCCCGGTGCCCAGTCACAAGTAGACAGTCACCTCAGTCGTCTCTGTTTTCTTGAGTTCGGAACCTTTAGGTCCTCTGACATGGCTGTTGTTTAGTCACTCAGTCGTGTCCTACTCTTTGCGACCCCACGGACTGCAGCACGTCAGGCTTCCCTGGCTATCATCAACTCCCGGAGCTTGTTCAAACTCATATCCATCAAGTCGGTGGTGCCATCCAACCATCTCATTCTCTCATTGCCTTCTCCTCCTGCCTTCAGTCTTTCCCAGCATCTGACATGGTGGTGCCCATTTATTTAGTTGCTTGTTTAGGATCTCTTTCCAGTTCCAGAGTGTGAGCACCTGTTGCTGCTCTCTGCTAAGACATAGAGCAGCTGAGCCTGTAAAAGGTGCTCAACAAATGGTTGAGTGACTGAATGGGTGTCCCACTCAGGTGCTCAGGTCACACTTACAATAGTCTTTCTCCCAACTATGGCCCACAGGGCTACCCTAGCTGTGCCCCTCGCTTACCCCCGCACTTCTCCCCCTTGTCTTCCCTTGCTCACTGCATTCGTCCCTGCCCAGTGTACAGCCTTTGCTCTTGCATTTCGTTCTGTCTGATTCCAGATCTCTGCAGGGCTGTCTCTCCCCTCTCCCTGTGCCTCAGTGTCTCCTCTTAGGATAGTCCTTTCCTGGCCATTTTCCTTCCGGCTGAGATACCCCTGGCTCCCACCTGCCCGTCTTCTGGAAACTCTCCGCCATCTTTTGCTGAATGTTCAAATCTCACATCCTTCCTTAAATTTGAGGTTGTAACTGCCTTTCTTTCCCTTCCTTCTTCTCTCCCTCGCTTCCTCCCCCCCCCTTTTTTTTTCTTTTTTTCCTGCAAGGCATGTGGAACCTTAGTTCCCCAAGCAGGGACCAAACCTGTGGCCTCTAGTGGAAGCATGGAGTCCTAACCACTGGGCCATCAGGGAATTGCCTGTGGCTGACTTGCTGGAGCTGCCTGAGACACAGAGTTGATGATGGCCTTTACCTCGTGTGCCGAGTGGGGGCATTAGTAAAAGTCACAAAGGACGTGGAGCACTTCACTGTGCCAGCCCTCCCGCATCTGGTGTGTGAACATGTTATTTTCTCTTTAGTTCTCAGAATCACGGCACAGTGGGAATGAGCATAGTGTTGATGGTGACACTGATGCTTGGAGAAATGATAAGATGTTGTGCCTACGGTCACACTGCCAGCGTCAGACTTCAGACTCTTCATTTGAACCCTGGATCTCTGGCCCAGAGCAAGGGATCTGCAGTCACTTGAACGTCAGCGTGTGAAGCCCTCCACCTGGGCAGGCGCTCAGACAGGGTGAGGGCAGCTCCGGTGCTGTCGCTGCTGTGGCCATTGTTGGAGTTACGTCTCGAGCATTTTTCCCAGAGCACTTCCCTCTGCCCCCAGACCTCGTGGAACACCACTGTCTGTGTCCTCTCCCGTGGCCTCCTGCACCTGGGCTTTCCTCTCAGCCACAACTGCTTTATGTCCCAAGGCTGCATCTGCTTCCCCCTGAACCCAGCACAGAACTTGGCCATCAGAGGCCTCGTGATTCAGGCCTGGGTCTCTGCACCTTCACCAGCACCACGGTGACAGGCCTGATCCCACCCAAGTGCACATCACCAGTGCTGCTGTGTTTGACTCTCCAGGTGGTGGTGACCTTCAAGGATGTGGCCGTGACCTTTACCCGGGAGGAGTGGGGACAACTTGACCTGGATCAGAGGACCCTGTTCCGGGAGGTGATGCTGGAGACCTGCGGGCTCCTGGTCTCCCTGGGTACGTGCTCAGCTCTTAGACCTGTGGGGACCCCAGGCTCCTCCTGGTTTCTGGCTGATCAGAAGGTCACAGGAGTCACCTTTCCTGCTCCCCACGGGCCCTGCAGTTTGCTGGCCCCTCCTCCTCCTGCCTGATCTGTGTATGTAGCAGGGATCAGAGGGATAGAAGCAGTGTCCCTCTGAACACCTGCCCTCGTCCCAGCGCTCAGCACCCTCAGGCTCAGTCTGAGGTCCCTGTTCCTGACTCCTCTGCTGGGAAGCTGATTGACCCAACACGTGGTGGGGTCACGTGTGCTCACAGCTCAGTTAGCAGGGCTATTCTCAGAAGGGGGCGGGGGTCAGGCAGATCCTCATGGCATTTGTCATCAGTACCACAAGAGATCTCCCTGACCAGCACAGTCTCAGCAGAGAGGCCCCCTGGTTGGCATGACCCTTACATGTGTCCGGGGGCCCTGGTGGATTGCGTGGGGCAGTCCTTGGAGGGCCAGGAAGAGCTTTCTCAGGAGGCTGTATATGCTCGGAATCATCAAATGACAGCTCAGACTCTTTGTCCCCTAGCGTGGAAGCAAGTGGCAGACACGTGAGTGGCACCACTGACAGTTAACCACAGCGAGGCATGAGGGGACATGTTTGCTTTCCGTCCCCACGAAGTGCTGATTGTGTAGAGGTCTTCGTTCTAATGGGAGTTGTGCTTCTGCTGCTGCAAAAGAACGACTCCGTTGTCCTGGAAGGTGACCCTGCCCATCAGCCACTTTGTGCTCCTCAGACTTCTGAATCAACAGGGAGAGAGTGACTGTGCTGGCTCCGGTGGTTCAGTCTGATACCAGGAGCAAACTGGACTCTATTTCCCACTGCTGCTTGCACAAAGGAAGTGTGTCTGGAATGCAGAGGCCCCTGAAGGTGTCTTATTGTGACCCATGATTAAGGCCAATGAGAACTGTAACAGCCTTATTTAGGCAGGACAACTCATAGCCCAGACCCTTCAGGAAGGAATGATTGGTCACCTACTAGGGAATAAAAAAGGAATATCTGAAGTGGTACTGAGAACCAAAGGATTTGGAATGGGTTGCAGAAGAGATACATACTGGTTGTGGTTTTTTGACCATATAGAAATGAGGATAGTAACCTGTAATGTCATAATTATTTCTTCCTTCTTTTGCCATGAATATGTGTGTATGTTCAATATCTTTCTCTTCCTTCTTTCATCCCCTTATATAACAAAAGTAGTGTTGGGTAGTTCCTGGTAGTTCAGTGGTTAGGATTCTGCATTTTCCCTGCAGTGACCCAGGTTCAATCCCTGGTTAGGGAACTAATCCTGTAAGTCACCTAGTTCAGTTCAGTTCAGTTCAGTCACTCAGTCATGTCCGACTCTTTGCGACCCCATGAATCGCAGCACGCCAGGCCTCCCTGTCCATCACCATCTCCCGGAGTTCACCCAGACTTACATCCATTGAGTCGGTGAAGCCATCCAGCCATCTCATCCTCTGTCGTCCCCTTTTCCTCCTGCCCGCAATCCCTCGCAGCATCAGAGTCTTTTCCAGTGAGTCAACTCTTCGCATGAGGTGGCCAAAGTACTGGAGTTTCAGCTTTAGCATCATTCCTTCCTAGTACAGCCAAAAAAAACCCCAAAAAGCTGACTTAACATCTTCATATTTATTCACTATATATCATTAAATTTATACTATTTACTTCTGTTTTATGCTTTGGTATTTTGGCCACTAGGCTTGTGGAATCTTAGCTTCCTGATCGTGCATTGAACCCACATCATTGGAAGGTGAAGTCTTAACCACTGGACCACCAGGGAAGCCCCATATATCATAGTATTTGGTTGTAGCATATCAAGCAGAAGAGTGACCATCACCCAAGGAATCTGCATCCTTTCTGTAGAAACTGTTAGTGTATTTTCTGTCGTACATAGGATAGTTGTATCATGTTAGGTGGAAGTATGACCTTGTTGTCTTTATTTGGAGGATAGGAATGGTTTGAGTTTCTGTGGATGCCAAATTGAGAAGAGCTGGACTTGTGATGATTAATTTTATATTCAACTTGACTAGGGTATATGACGTCTAGATGTTATTCAAACACCAGTCTAGCTTTTGCTGTGAAACTTTTTTTTTTTATGGACTGCACCTATATTTTTTATGTATAATTTTTAAATTCATAGATCAAACACATATTCAAAAAGTATGACTTCAACTTAATGGCATATTGTCCCTTAAGTAAGTAGAGGGGAAAAAAGAAAGTAGAAAAGTAAGGCAAATTAAACAAGACTTGGATTCAGTAGCATACTGAAAATTTTAGTAAAACTAGACATCTATTTAATATTGAGATGTAGGTTATAGTCACCATAACGAGGCAATAAAAAGAAATAAAATTACTCCAAGTTAAGGGTAAAATAAAATTGATCTAATTGATCTAGCTGGGCTGGAAGAAGCAAACGCTGGAATCAAGATTGCTGGGAGAAATATCAATAACCTCAGATATGCAGATGACACCACCCTTATGGCAGAAAGTGAAGAACTAAAGAGGCTCTTGATGAAACTGAAAGAGGAGAGTGAAAAGGTTGGCTTAAAGCTCAACATTCAGAAAACTAAGATCATGGCATCTGGTCCCGTCGCTTCATGGCAAATAGATGGGGAAACAGTGTCAGACTTTATGGGCTCCAAAATCACTGCAGATGGTGACTGCAGCCATCAAATTAAAAGACACTCCTTGGAAGAAAAGTTATGACCAACCTAGACAGCATATTAAAAAGCAGAGACATTACTTTGTCAACAAAGCTCCATTTAGCCAAGGCTATGGTTTTTCCAGTAGTCCTGTATGGATGTGAGTTGGACTATAAAGAAAGCTGAGTGCTGAGGAATTGATGCTTTTGAACTGTGGTGTTGCAGAAGACTCTTGAGAGTCCCTTGGACTGCACAGAGATCCACCCAGTCCATCCTAAAGGAAATTAGTCCTGAGTGTTCATTGGAAGGACTCATGTTGAAGCTGAAACTCTAATACTTTGGCCACCTGATGCGAAGAGCTGACTCATTTGAAAAGACCCTGATGCTGGGAAAGATTGAGGGCAGAAGGAGAAGGGGATGACAGAGGGTGAGATGGTTGGATGCCATCACTGACCCAATGGAGATGAGATTGGGTAAACTCTGGGAGTTGGTGACGGACAGGGAGGCCTGGCATGCTGTAGTTCATGGGGTCAGCAAAGAGTTGGACATGACTGAGTGACTGAACTGAAAATTGATCTATGGAGAAAATTTTATGGGGTCTACCAAAACAAAACAAAACAAAAATATACACAGTGGAATACAGAAAGTGAAAGTGAATACTATTCAGCCATCAAACACGATGAAAAATTTCCATTCGCAACACCATGGATAGACTTGGAGAGTATTATGCTCAGCGAAGTAAGTCAGACTCAGAAAGACAAATTCAGTAGGACAGCACTTACTTGTGGATTTTCTTTTTTGGCCATGCTGCATGGCCTAGGGGAATCTTTGTTCACCGGTCAGGGTTTGAACCTGTGCCCCCTGCTGTGGCAGTGTAACATCTCAACCACTGGACTGCCAGCAAAGTTCCCAGGATATATTCTTAAGTGAAAAACTATAGTCTAGAGCAGTGTACAAAGTATACCATATTTTTTGAGTCATGTAGAAGTAAAAATATATAGGACAGAGATTTAACAATTTGGAAAGACAGGAATGTAAGTTATCACATTTTCTTATGTTATAGTTTTGAGTTTGTAGAAATTTAAGTGTTTTCTATAATGTTTAAACAGCATTCAATCAAAATAGAATTTAAAAATCCATAAAATCAGTAGTAAAATTGAAGAAAAAGTGAGAGAGACTGTATGTTATATTGATGGCACATCTAGGACAAAGAAAAGTGGCTTTAAACCTGGAGGAGGGACTTCCTTGGCAGTCCAGTGGTTAAGACTCTGACTTTCACTGTAGAGGGCATTGGTCTGATCCCTGGTCAGGTAACTTAAGACCCTATGTGCCATGTGGTGTGGCCAAGAAATAAAAATAAAAGCCCTGAGGAATAAACACACACACACTTGAGTACAAATCTAACTAGGGGAATCTGAATAAGTTCAGGGGATAGTAACCAAGTCAAACCATTGTGGTGTCATAACACAGTCTTACTGTTAGGGAAACTGGGTAAAGCACACACAGGGTCTCAGCTTGTGAATCACTGATTTTCACCATAAGTATTTCAGTTTAAAAATCCAAGGGAGGAGGGATTCCCTCATGGTCCAGTGGTTAGGATTCTGCTTTCATTCATTTGAATCAACCCCTTTTTAAAAATTTATAATTTATTATTTTTGTTGTGCTGGGTCTAGTCAAGGCTATGGTTTTTCCAGTGGTCATGTATGGATGTGAGAGTTGGACTGTGAAGAAGGCTGAGCGCCGAGGAATTGATGCTTTTGAACTATGGTGTTGGAGAAGACTCTTGAGAGTCCCTTGGACTGCAAGGAAATCCAACCATTCCATTCTGAAGGAGATCAGCCCTGGGATTTCTTTGGAAGGAATGATGCTAAAGCTGAAACTCCAGTACTTCGGGCACCTCATGCGAAGAGTTGACTCACTGGAAAAGACTCTGATGTTGGGCAGGATTGGGGGCAGGAGGAGAAGGGGACGACAGAGGATGAGATGGCTGGATGGCATCACTGACTCAATGGAGGTGAATCTGAGTGAACTCCGGGAGTTGGTGATGGACAGGGAGGCCTGGCGTGCTGCGGTTCATGGGGTTGCAAAGAGTCAGACACGACCGAGTGACTGAACTGAACTGAACCTCAGTAAGTAAAATTTAAAGAACAGTTAATCTTGGGTTTCCTGAGATAAACATCTTCTAAGAATCAGATACCTGAAATGAAGAGATACTTACCAAATGTGTTTGCTCCCAGGACAAGGTCTGCCATGGCAACCTCTGTGCGTCTGCAGTGAGGGCACATAAGCCTGAGATAAAGGTTTAGACCCCCTGTGATGTGATCTGGCCCTGGCAAAGTGATCACCTGTAAGTGCACCAACAGTTGTTTGTGTAGGGCATGGAGACAAATTCTGAAAAATGGGGCTTGTAACTACCAAGAGTTATGGAAAATGCTTCGTGTGATAGATATCTGTCATCAGTGGAAGAAATTGATGGTGGGAAACTGATTTTTGAAATAATCAAAATCCCACGGGAATGTATGGGGGAAAAACCCCTGAGTTCTAATCAGTGAGGGAAGGAAAATGCCTACTGGGGATTTTTTAATTGATTTAAAGGCTTTTTGCAAAACATGATTTCTTCCCATAACTCAGCACTGAGGGCAGGGAAACTGAAGGAAAAAGCAGAGTGAGGAGAGTTAGAAAGCATATTCACAGTTGTACAAATGAATAAGTATGTATTTTCAATTTGTTCTATATTTCAAGACATTAATATATATCCTAGGAGTTTCAGACATGTTTCTAGAAATATGGAATATGTCAATGCACAACATTTAAATACATATTTCCCTGCTGGAATTTAGTATTTGATAGAAAAATACAATAAGCAGTTCTTCTATTTAAGTTGCATAGTGTCATAGAAGGTGATAGTTCCTAAGGAAGTATCCTAAGGGCAGCAAATGGGTGACAAAAAAGTAAGGAGTTTATGGTGAGTCCAGTCATTAAATTGAGTGTCCATATTTGGACCACTAGTGAAGATGAAAACTAAGGACATACTATAGATGGTTTATTTCCTCATTTCCAATTGCTTCGTATTTATTATTTTGCTTTATAGTGAAATTGGAACTCCAGGATAATGCTGAATTGAGAACAATGAGCAGCTGTCCTTCTTTTATGCTAATAGGAATATTTTAATAATGGTTCAAAAATACAGTATTTATAATAATTTTTGTAGGTGTTATTTATAAAATAATTAAGAAGGATTGCTTCTGTCTGCAGTTTGATATCTCTCTCGGTGTACTAGCACTGAACAATTCACAAAGAAAATTTAATTCCCATTCACAGTATTACCAGATTTAGAAAACACATATGCAAGACCAATAGAAAGAAATCTAAAAAACTGTTAACAAAAATTAAGATCTAAATAGAAGGAAATGTATCATGTTTATGGATTGAGACGGACACTCAGTATTTCTTCCTAAATTGAAAATTAAGGAAATGTTCTGATGGTCCACTGGTTTAGAACTCTTGTGTTTTCACTGCCATTGCCTCGGTTGAGGGACTCTAGATCCTGTAAGCCACACAGCATGGCCAAAAATCAAAAATAAAAAACAAATCAATGCAATCCCAGTCAAATTCCTAGTAGGATTTTTGTACTGTATAAACTAGAAGGTGGATTCTAAACTTCATATGAAAAGCAAAGATCCAAGAATGGCTATGAAGAATTTGAAGAATAAAAAAGGGAAGTCAAAGGAGTACACAACCTTGATTTCAAGACATATTATGAAAACAAATTAGTCAATACATGAAAATACTGATATAAATAAAGTAGGTAAATGCAACAGAATAGAAATTCCAAAAATAAACATACATAAATGATTGACCTTCAATGAAGTACTAAAGCAATTCAGGGGGAAAGGTATAATCTTTAAATTACTATCATGGCAGGAATTGGGTGTCCATATTTTAAAAAATAATCTCCACAATAAACTGAAAATAATTCCCTTACATCAGTAAAATCCCCAAACCATAAAAGTTACAGGAGGAAGCAAGAGAAAAAGTAAAGAGAAAAAATGAACAAATTAGACCACAATAAAATTAAAAACTTTTTCTCTGGATAAGCGATTGAAAAGACAAAACCAATTCTTGAAGATTGTATTGCTAAGTATTTCCATTAGAGTACCTTAATCAGTAAGCAATGACAAAATGTCAAAACTCAGTAATTAGAACAAGTTGTATGAACAGAAATTTCAAGAATGATATGTGGTTGGAGATCAACACATGGAAGACCACTTGGCATCATATCATTAGAGAAATGCAAATTAAAATCACTTGGTCCCACTATGCAACTATGGTGTCACTAAAACGGGAAAGCCTGAACATACCAACTAAGAATGTAAAGAACAGGAACTTGGCTTATGGTGCTTCTGATGAGACTATAAAAGGACACCACCACTTTTGGAAGAGTTGGACTGACCCTACATGAGTTTAACATTCACTTACTCTATGACAAGGAGTTGTGCTACTAGATATTAACTCAAGTGAAGGAAAGCATGAGTCCAGAAGGCATTTCTCCAGTGTGAACATTGGTGGCGCAGTGGTAAAGAGTCCGCCTGCCAATGCAAGAGGCATGGGTTCAATCCCTTGGGCCGGAAGATCCCATGGAGTAGGAAATGGCAACCCAATCCAATAGTCTTGTCTGGAGAGTCCCATGGACAGAGGACCCTGGCAGGCTATAGTTCACAGGGTTGCAAAGAGTTGGACATGATAGAGTGACTGAATGTGCACGCGTGCGCACACACACACATTGGATCATGACCTTGGAGCTGTGTACAAAGAACTACACGCATAAGGCCTTTCTCCACTGTGGGTTCTCTGGTGGACAATTAGACTTGTTTTGTAACTGTAAGGCTTCCCACACTCATTGCACTGAAAAGGCTTCACTCCAGTGTGGATCCTCTGATGGACAATAAGACTTGTTTTGTTACTGTAGGGCTTCCCACATTCACTGCACTGGAAAGGCTTTGCTCTAGTGTGGACATTTTGGTGGCTAATTAGTGTGTTCTTTAGCTTGAAGGCTTTCCCACATTCATTGCACACATAGGGTCTTTCTCCAGTGTGGATTCTCTGGTGCTCATCGAGTGTGATTTTCCTCTTGAACCCTTTCCCACATTCACTGCACTCATAACGCCTCTGTGAGGTGTGAACATTCTGGTGTTTGTTGAGGGCAAAGCTGCTCATAAACAAATTCCCACATTTCTTACAGGCATAAACTTTTTCTCCACTGTGGATTCTCTGGTGGACAATAAGACTCTTTTTGTTGACATAAGCTTTCCCACACTCACCACACATATAAGGCCTTTCTCCAGTGTGAGTTCTCTGGTGAATAATAAGACTTGTTTTGTAACTAAAGGACTTCCCACATTCAGTGCACTTAAAAGGCTTTTCTCCAGTGTGGATTCTCTGGTGCACAAGGAGTTTATTTCTGTACAGGAAGAGCTTCCCACATTCACTGCACTTATGAGGTTTCTCTCCAGTGTGGACTTTTTGGTGCTGGACAAGTGAATCCTTGCGGGCATAGGCTTTCCCACATTCCTGACACTCATAGGGTCTTTCTCCAGTGTGGACTCTTTGGTGCTGAACAAGCTTACATTTGTAGATGAAGACTTTCCCACATTTACCGCAATCGAAAGGCTTTTCTCCTGTGTGCACTCTCCGATGATGAGAGAGACCCCCCCGGAGTCTAAAGAATTTCCCGCAGTCATTGCACTTGTATGGTTTTTCTCCAGTGTGAACTCTCAGGTGCTCTGTGAATTTGTACTTCTTACTGAAGCCTTTGCCACATTCGCTGCACTTGTAATGCCCTTGCCCAGGGTGAGAGCCCCCCCTGCTCTGCCCGCTTCTGTTTGGATGCTCTCCATCGTGGGAGGGCTGGTGTTGGAGAAAGCCAAGGCTACCGAGGAGATCCTGCTCAACCGCTCCACATGTGAACACAGTGTCAGGTACAAAGATCTTGCAGCTTGTCACGAGCAAGGCCCCGCTCTCATCCCTCCTGAGCCGCTGCTCTGCACTTGGCTGTGTCTGGCACTGCTGCAAGTGAGAAGTGAGCATTTTCCCAGAAGCTCCAGAAAAGGGCAGGGTTTTCTCCACCAGGGCACACATGTCAGTGGAAGTGACAGCCTTCAGGATAGATGAGTCCACCTGTGGATTCCTGTCTCGTGTCACTTGTTCTACAGAAACACATTGGTCAGAACGGGCCTCTTCGGTATCTCCTCCACGCCAACACCCTGAAACCATAAAAAGTGCTGATAAAGTGTATGGAGACTCTGGTGGGGAAGGACACATGTAGGAATAAGCCCATGGGTTTGTGTTCAAAACAAGGTAGGAAGGGTGAAGTGGTAGAAGGGGATACTGTGCATTTCTCGGCCCCTGGTGGTCACAGAAATAGAAATGTTTCAAACCAAGGAGAACACGGGATATGGAGCTGTGCCAGGAGGAGACACTGGAGCAACTCAGTCCTTGGCCAGTGGCAGTCAGCAGGGTTTTCTGGTGGAGACAAGTGTCAGCTCTGTAGAACGTGTGTCCTAATCCAGGAAAATGCAATTATACCTGTTTGCCTGGTGTTCAAAAACCATACAAGTAAACATGCAACTTTAAAAATACATTAAACATATAAGATATACTAAACACATAATACTGGAGAACGTTTCAAAGAGAGAGGGAACAGGGAGATGTGGAGGACACTGAGGGAGAAGTCACAGTGAGAGGAAACTGAGGGAGAAGTCACAGTGAGAGGCCAAGTGGGCCGAGTGTCGAAACAGGGAGGAAAAGAAAGAAAAGAGCGTGACCATGAGGAATCGGGCACTAAAACCCTAGTGAGCAAAGGGCATTTCCCTGTAGGATAGAAATGACCTATGATGTGCAGTCCTGCAGCCCCTGCGCACCAGGCCCAGGATCCAGGAACCCTCTTCCAGTGACTAGAGAAGTGTCTGCCTCATCAGGCACCCAGGGCCACCTCCATCCCCAGGTCAGGGTGGGTGACCATGGAACTTACTAGATCCAAGGCCTGAAGGGAAAATGGGGCCGTTATGAGAAACACTGGCCTAGGGTCAATCAACCAATGACAGACCTCAGGAAAAAAAAAAACATATATATATACATATATATAGTACTAGAACCTTAAGTAGTCTCCTACAAATAACCTAGTGTTGACCATAAATGCTGACCACATGTCTCTAATTCCTGAGACAGGCAGTACACAGGTTAAAACCTGTGATACAGATCTTCCACTCAGCAGAACAGTCAACACACAAGTGATGGCAAAGCAAACTGCAAGTGGACAGTTAACAAGCCTCCAAGACCAAACTCTTCTGTGAAAGGCATCAGGGCATGTGATACAGGACTAGACATGCAGAGGTTGGGGCACAAAGCTCAAACGCCAGGAAGCCAGGGAAGGAAGCAGTCAGCGTCCACGGCCCAGCCTGGGGAGGCTGGAGTGAGCCAAGCAGAGAGCAGGGCCGAGCCCAGCACAGCGGTGTGTGTGGATGCAGTTCTTACCCAGGGAGGCTATCAGGGACAGGTTCTCCAGCATGACGTCATAGTATAGGAGTCTCTGAGCCTCGCCGAGGAGCCCCCACTCCTCCTGGGAGAAGGACACCGCCACATCCTCAAAGGTCACATGGCCCTGTCAGGAGGGGGACATGAGTTCACAGCGGCCTCTGTAACCAAAACACCCTCCCCACCCACCCCAAGCTTCATGGCACCAACACTGTGACCTCAGGGCCTGGAATCTGACATGGTCCACCTGCTGTCCACCTGCTCAGGAGTATCTTCACACCTGGACCCCGCCCCCACCTGATCTCCAGATGTGTGTCTAGTTGTACACCTGACACCTCCCGTGAGACACCCCTGCCACATCTCAGACTCAGCACAAGAATACGTAATTTTGGACAGTCCTTCTCATCACTCCTACTTTTTGTTGGCTGCAACAGCTCTTATTTGTGGCATGTGGGATCTAGTTCCCCGACCAGGGATCGAACCCTGGGCCCCCTACATTGGGAGCGCAGAGTCTTAGCCGCTGGACCACGAAGGAAGTCCCATCACTCCTACTTCTCACTTCCCGTCTCAGACACAGTGTCCCTACTCTCACCTAAAGGCAAACGTCAGGGTGTTATGTCAGACGACTGTCTCTCATCCTGCACAGCAGAAAATCATCCAGCTCCTCAGGCTGCTACCCCAGGAAAGGCTCTGCTGTCTTTATCCACCCATGTCCTGGGTCCTGCAGTTTGCTGGACATGCCCCACTTGGTCTCACCTCCAGGCACACGGACAGGCTGGCTCCAGTCCCAGGAACATCTCACCACCTCACCTTCTCCAGTGGATACAGGAGACCACCTCAGTACCACTTCACGGGTCCTGTGCCTGAGGTGACCCCAGGGCCAGAACTAAAGCCCAACAACCCCAGGATAACTGTGTCTCCTGTATCTGTGTGTCAATACCAGGGGTGGGATGACGTCAGGAGAGGTACTGGGGCTTCTTCCACTTACCTGTCCAGGGACCGTAAAGGTTGCTGCTACCATGGGAACCTGTAAAAAGAGGGAGGACCTGAGATCAGGGTCATCTTGGTGAGGATGGAAAGGCGGAACTGTGTACTCCCTTCCCTTTCCTGCAGATGAGTCATCTCAGGCTGACCTCTGACCTCAGAGCTATAACCTGACAACTCAGATAGTCTTTGATAAAGACTCAACCTCCTTGAGTCTCAGTGTCTTCAGGTGTAAAAGGGCAACACTTAAGAGGTCTATCTCCTAATGTGTAAACATCAAATGCATTATTAACCTCTCCCAGGCTAAGATTCACTATGACATAACACAGGATTAAGATTTCTATAATTTTTTTTTTTAATCAGGATTTCCTTACATGTCTTTCAAGGCTTTCTGAGACAAAGTATCTCTTTTCCACCACCAATTATTTGATTTCATGATAGAATTCACTCCTATTATTACACTCCCTAAAATACGTGACCATAAGTTTAAGAGCTCAGTCCCATAAATTGCCCTCTTCTGAGAAGCCAGTTCCAATCCCTGGCCCCCAGGCTACCGGTACTTCTGTCCCACCAGCTACAAATTCAGGGATTCCCCTGAATCCATCAGTATTGATAATTTGATAAAATAACACATGAAAGCTAGGAAAACACTTTTCTTCCTTCTGGATTACTGTAATGGATATAACTTAGAACAGCGCAATGGAAGGGATGTGTAGGTCTAGGTAGTGGGGGTGCAGGGCAGGAAGGGGTTTTAGGCCCTTTCAGTACATGCCACCCTCCCAGCATTTCCATCATTTCAAGGTGTTCCGCGATCTTGAGGCTCCTTGAATTTCATTCCTCAGCAATTTTTATACGTAATCTCCAGTTCCCCTCTGATTCTTGGGAACTTCCACATGGGGCTGAGAATTTAACCTTCTATTCTTCCTGGTGACCAGTCCAATCCTAAGTCACCTAAATTATAAATAAACGCCTGTGCGAAACAGGGGCAAGTTGTAACAAAGACTAGTCCTAAAGCTAGGAAATTCCAAGGAGGCCAAGATAAAACCTAAACATATGTATATTATTATAGCACGGATATTCATTCTCATTTTAAACAGTTAGTACTTGTTTACACAAGATTAACTTGTTAAATCTATACATTTTTAACCTTGTAGTTTCCTGGAAGAGCTGAGGCACCTGTGCCCTTGACTGAACCTAAGATTGACTGGTCAGCATCACCCAATTTTTGTGGCTCCAAAAGGAACGGACAGTCAGCTGGCTGAGTATTCATCACAGTCAATGTACACAACCTCACCCCTCCTTTTCCACCTCCTACCCACCCTTGCTTTCTTAGAAAGCCCTAGAGCCTCAGGATCCTCCCATTTTCAGGCAGCATCTGAAAGTCCTACCCACTCTGCTCTCCAGCCCCACCTCTTCTTTCATCTCAGGTCCCCTTTCACCGGAAAGTGAAAAGATTTTCCCACCTAAATTTGAGATCCAGACTCAGGTGTCACCACAAGGACATCCTTGAGCCAGTGACCTCCTCCCTCGATTCCAGACTATAGATTCTACCAGCCTCTACATTACCTCAATTTTGGAATCTCAGAAATAGCATGAATCAAATTCAATTTTTCTTCTCCCCCTAAAACTGACTTCTCACATCAGTGCGGCCTCAGGTCGTAAAGAAAACCTTTACTGTCCTTTACTCTGTCTTTAGCTCAGAGCCACATTTACTTCACCAGGCAATCGTGCCAAATACCTGTAAGGCTTATTAGGAATATTATCTGTTACGTTCCTTTGGGGGGAAAAATTAATAATTAATAAACAGAAACCTCAATGAGAGTTGGCACACCAGAAGGGGGAGCCCTCACTGACCAGAGACAAGAATGGTATTCCAAAGGAAGAAGAGTCTCCTCTTTCCTGGAAAGGACTCAGCCAAGGAAAAGCCATGCGCTCTTTGGTGCCTACGACCCTTTTAACTTCCCTTTGTAATCTCTATAAAAGTGTTAGCTCCCCCATAGTCACATACCCCAATTGCAATTCCCCAAATGATCCTGGGAGAAAAAAAATTTTAAGCCCATTTTTGTGTGCTAAATACAGGGCAGGCTATTTGTTTCAGGTCAGCAACTTCCATACCCACCACTCTAGTCCATACAACACCTTATTCTTCGGTTTCTAACTCAGAAGCCTCCCCCAGGTCTCCCCGCCTCCACTCTCATCTCCTCCCCAATCTGTACTCCTCGGAGCTGGCTTTGAAATACTTTAAAACTCAAATGTCTTCCTAATTTATTCGCAACCCTCCATGCCTCCCAGAATGCTGTCGGCCCAACTGACCCAGACGATTGACTCTTTATATGCCCGGTCCCTGCAGTTCAGTTCAGTTCAGTTGCTCAGTCCTGTCCGACTCTTTGTAACCCCATGAATCTCTGCACGCCAGGCCTCTCTGTCCATCACCAACTCCCGGAGTTCACTCAGACTCTGCAGAGAGGACTCCAACCCCAAGTTTCCCTAATGCTCTGGCTCGTGTGCCCCTCCAAGGATCAGCACGTGCCGGGCCCACGGCCTTTAACACTCCACACTTCAGCACACACAGTGTCAGAAATGGGACCGCCACACACGCAGGCCTAAAGTTCTGCAGACGGGCCTAAGCCGCGGCGCCGTGAGCAGGAGACCCTCATGGGGGCTTGAGGATCCGGGGACAGAAGTGTCACCTGGGCCGGGTCCTGCAGCGCGTCGGTTGCCATAGGACCCTGTGGGCGCAGTGGTGCCAGCAGACGCGCGGGATAATGGCGGAGACTTGGGCCGAAACTCCTGAAAGTGTCCTGAAATCCGCTCACTCCTGTGCACTGTGGACGGCGCCCCTTGGGTTCTTCCCAGTTTCTCTAAGGCCGGCTGCACCCAGTTATCTAGAGTCTCCGGTTTTGCAGTCGGCAGCAACAGCCGTCAAACGACCGCCATCAAAAAGACGCCGGAAATCCCACCCCTTCCTATTTCACAATCCCGGAAGAGCCCGAGTTTGGGGGGCTTCATTGGTGCGGAGATCAGGGCTGGCCGGCGCGTGGTCTTCTGGGTAGTGTAGTTCCCTCGCTTCCGGTTTGAGTTACAAAACCCTCCGGGTCTCGCCTTACCATATTCTGACGAAAGTACAGATTAAAAAGTAGACCTAAGAAAGTCTCTAGGTATCATCTTTAGAAAATTCTGATTTAACTACCATTTCTCAGCTAAAAGTTAATACAGGTTTAGCAAACAAGCGTTTCCCTCGTGAAAAGACTGAGAGTAGCCACAGTCCTCAGTTTCTATTGCTTTTTATGAAAATCTTGGAGAAATTTTAAAGTAAGTAAAATCAAGTCAGTATGATTTGAAGGGAAAAAAACTTAAAGGGAATTATATGAAACAAAATATCTCGGTGTTTTTCATTACTGGCGAACAGGAAAACCATATGGTCAGATAATAAAGTCTGTAACGGGTGCTGTGGACCTAAATAAACCCCAGAGGCAATAATGTTGCCCAACACGTTTACATAGATAGGATCAAAGAGTTACAATTGCGAACACATTCAAATAGCCACACTAAAGGTGTCCTGATAGGGAATAAACGTCAGGAGCTTTTAAAGGCAAAGAGAGGTTTGTATCACAAAGAATTTTAATTGCAGCTGGACTCAGAAGCTAGAGTATGGTAGCCTAACAGGGTAGAACGGGGTTGAGTGCCAAGGCCGTCACTAGAGGAAGATGTAAGCCCTTTATTGTGGCAAGTTTCAGGCATTCTTTCTGAGTCCTTGGAATATTTACCCTTTGGACCTGGTCAAAGTTCATAGTTTTACCTGGTAGGGAGGTGCAAAGGGTGCACTAATTAACATGTTCAGTTCAGCTCAGTCACTCAGTCGTGTCCAACTCTTTGCAACCCCATGGACTGCAGCACACCAGGCTTCCCTGTCCATCACTAACTCCCAGAGCTTGCTCAAACCCATGTCCATCGAGTTGGTGATGCCATCCAACCATCTCATCCTTTGTTGACCCCTTCTCCTATCACCTTCAATCTTTCCCAGCATCAGGGTCTTTTCAAATGAGTCAGCTCTTTGCATCAGGTGGCCAAAGTATTGGAGTCTGAACTTCAACATCAGTCCTTCCAATGAATATTCAGGACTGATCTCCTTTAGGATGGAATGGTTGGATCTCCTTGCAGTCCAAGGGACTCTCAAGAGTCTTCTCCAATACCACAGCTCAAAAGCACCAATTCTTCAAAGAAAGCGCTCAGCTTTCTTTATGGTCCAACTCTCTCATACGTACATGACTACTGGAAAAACCAGAGCTTTGACTAGATGGACCGTTGTTGACAAAGTAATGTCTTTGCTTTTTAATATGCTGTTTAGGTTCGTCATAACTTTTCTTCCAAGGAGCAAGCATCTTCTAATTCCATGCTGCAGTCACCATCTGCCGTGATTTTGGAGCCCCCCAAAATAAAGTCTGTCACTATTTCCCCATCTATTTGCCATGGAGTGATGGGACCAGATGCCATGATCTTAGTTTTCTGAACATTGAGTTTTAAGCCAAATTTTTCACTCTCCTCTTTCACTTTCATCAAGAGGCTCTTTAGTTCTTCACTTTCTGCCATAAGGGTGGTGTCATCTGCATATCTGAGGTTATTGATATTTCTCCCAGTAATCTTGATTCCAGCCTGTGCTTCATCCATTCCAGCATTTCTCATGGTGTACTCTGCATATAAGTTAAATAAGCAGGATGACAATATACAGCCTTGACATACTCCTTTCTGAATTTGGAACCACACGGTTGTTCCATGTCCAGTTCTAACTCTTCTTGACCTGCATACAGGTTTTGCAGGAGGCATGTCAGATGGTCTAGTATTCCCATCTCTTTAAGAATTTTCCACAGTGTGTTGTGATCTACACAGTCAAAGGCTTTGGCATAGTCAAGAAACCAGACGTCAAGAATAAAGCAGTGGCCACAGGACTGGAAAAGGTCAGTTTTCATTCCAATCCCAAAGAAAAGCAATGCCAATGAATGGTCAAACTACTGCACAATTGCACTCACCTCACACGCTAGCAAAGTAATGCTCAAAGTTATCCAAGCCAGGCTTCAACTGTACATGAACCCTAAAATTCCAGATGTTCAAGCTGGATTTAGAAAAGGCAGAGGAACCAGAGATCAAATTGCCAACATCCGTTGGATCATTGAAAAAGCAAGAGAGTTTCAGAAAACCATCTACTTCTGCTTTATTGACTATGCCAAAGCCTTTGATTGTGTGGATCACAACAAACTGTGAAATTAATGTTAGTTAATTAGTTAACTAACCAGCTCCATGTTAGTGTTAGTCACTCGGTCGTGTGTGACTCTTTGCAACCCCATGGACTGTAGCCTGCCAGGCTCCTCTGTCCATGGGATTCTCCAGGCAAGAATACTGGAGTGGGTTGCCATGCGCTACTCCAGGGAGCTCCATGTTAATCTCTACCCAACCCCCCGTTTTTTTGTTTGTTTGTTTTTGTTTTTGTTTTTTTGCCTAATTGCCCTGTATGCAGGATCCTAGCTCCCCAACCAAGGATCAAACCCTTGCCCTCTGTACTGGGAGCATGGAGTCTTAACCACTGGACAACCAAGGAAATCCTAGATAAAAGATATTCTTGATTGCTGTATTTGGTTGCATTGTTTCACATATTATACTTTAAATTCACTTACAAATGGTTGTCAAGTCAGAGACCTCTATCAACTAAATTTCATTAGGTTGAGAGGCCACAGAGCCCTACCCCTGGAAAGCAGCATAGAATTCATCCCTCAGGAAGCCTCAGTGATTCAAGATTGGGACTCTCTCCACCTTTCCCAGTGAGCAATAGATTTCAGTATCAGTATCAGTTCAGTCCCTCAGTCGTGTCTGACTCTTTGTGACCCCATGAGTCGCAGCACGCCAGGCCTCCCTGTCCATCACCAGCTCCCAGAGTCCACCCAAACCCATGTCCATCGAGTCAGTGATGCCATCCAACCATCTCATCCTCTGTCGTCCCCTTCTCCTCCTGCCCTCAATCTTTCCCAGCATCAGGGTCTTTTCAAATGAGTCGGCTCTTTGCATTAGGTAGCCAAAGTATTGGAGTTTCAGCTTCAGCATCAGTCCTTCCAATGAACACCCAGGACTTATCTCTTTTAGGGTGGACTGGTTGGATCTCCTTGCAGTCCAAGGGACTCTCAAGAGTCTTCTCCAACACCACAGTTCAAAAGCATCAATTCTTCGGCGCTCAGCTTTCTTCACAGTCCAACTCTCACATCCATACATGACCACTGGAAAAACCATAGCCTTGACTAGACGGACCTTTGTTGACAAAGTAATGTCTCTGCTTTTTAACATACTGTCTAGGTTGGTCATAACTCTCCTCCTAAGGAGTAAGCATCTTTTAATTTGATGGCTGCAGTCACCATCTGCAATGATTTTGGAGCCCAGAAAAATAAAGTCAGCCACTGTTTCCACTGTTTCCCTATATATTTGCCACGAAGTGATGGGACCAGATGCCATGATCTTCGTTGTCTGAATGTTGAGCTTTAAGCCAACTTTTTTTCACTTTCATCAAGAGGCTTTTTAGTTCCTCTTCACTTTCTGCCATAAGGGTGGTGTCATCTGCATATCTGAGGTTATTGATGTTTGTCCCGGCAATCTTGACTCCAGCTTGTGCTTCATCCAGCCCAGCGTTTCTCATGATGTACTCTGCATATAAGTTAAATAAGCAGGGTGACAATATACAGCCTTGATGTACTCCTTTTCCTATTTGTAACCAGTCTATTTTTCCATGTCCATTTCTAACTGTTGCTTTCAATCTCATATAAAACCTCAAGATCAACTGGCTGACTCTGGCTCTCAAGCCATTGATGACCTTAAAGAACATGACTGGGTTGTGATGGAAGATTCTAAACTCCTAGTCTTATTTGGTAAGAACCTCTATGCCATGTGGACAACCCAAAGCTCTCTCCTTTGCTGCACCTTTTCCCTCTTTCCTCGCTGATGTCAACTACAAATTGGCACTTGCCAAGAGCATTTGCCAGAGACGAGGAACAACAACAACAAAGGCATTTACCATCTGCCTTCCCTGGTGATTCAGATGGTAAAGAATCTGCCTGAAATGCAGGAGACCCAGGTTTAATCTCTGGGTGGGGAAGATCCCCCTGGAGAAGGAAATGGCAACCCACTCCAGTATTCTTGCCTGGAGAATTCCATGGACAGAGGAGCCTGATGGGCTACAGTTTCAGTTCAGTTCAGTTCAGTCACTCAGTTGTGTCCAACTCTTTGTGACCGCATGGACTGCAGCATGCCAGTCTTCCCTGTCCAGCATCAACTCCCAGTTCAGTTCAGTTCAGTTCATTTGCCCAGTCGTGTCCGACTCTTTGCGACCCCATGAATCACAGCATGCCAGGCCTCCCTGTCCATCACCAACTCCAGGAGTTCACCCAGACTCACGTCCATCGAGTCAGTGATGCCATCCAGCCATCTCATCCTCTGGCGTCCCATTCTTCTCCTGCCCCCAATCCCTCCCAGCATCAGAGTCTTTTCCAATGAGTCGACTCTTCGCATGAGGTGGCCACAGTACTGGAGTTTCAGCTTCAGCATCATTCCCTTCAAAGAAATCCCAGGGCTGATCTCCTTCAGAATGGACTGGTTGGATCTCCTTGTAGTCCAAGGGACTCTCAAGAGTCTTCTCCAACACCACAGTTCAAAAGCATCAATTCTTCGGCACTCAGCCTTCTTCACAGTCCAACTCTCACATCCATACATGACCACTGGAAAAACCATAGCCTTGACTAGATGGACCTTTGTTGGCAAAGTAATCAACTCCCAGAGCTTGCTCAAACTCACGTCTATCGAGTCGGTGATGCTATCCAACTGTAACAGGAGGGAAAGGGGCAGGCAGGGCACAAATTTTAAAAGAATGACATAGCCCAAGGACACAACATAAACGTATCTGACTCTTTGCGACCCCATGGACTGTAGCCTATCAGGCTCCTCCTTCCATGAGATTTTCCAGGCAAGAGTGTTAGAGTAGATTGCCATTTCCTTCTCCAGGGGATCTTCCCCACCCAGGGATCAAACCCTGGTCTCCCACATTGCAGGCAGATGCTTTACCGGTCTGAGCCACCAGGGAGCCCTCAACATAAACCGATTAGAATCAAATGGGACCAAGATTTCAGACAAGATTAGACCTTGATCCTCAATCAGCAAGTGAAATGACACACCCAGAGGTGCCACACGAGTGTTCCAAGGCACTGTCAAAAGACCAAGGAGTGAGTGGTGGCCCAAATCCTGGAAATCTCCACCCCTTCCCAAAAATAGTTGGAATAATCTTCCTACTCATTAACATGTGAAATTATCAAGCCTATAAAAACTAACCACGCCACATTTCAGGACCACACTCACCCTCTGCGATGGCCCACACTCTGTCTGTGGAGTGTGCTTCTCTCTGAATCTGAATAAATCCACTTCTTACCTATCACTTTGTCATCACTGAATTCTTTCTGTCATGAGACATCAAGAACCTGAGCTTCATTAGATCCTGAAACCAGCTACAGTGGGTTTTGGCTGGGTTTGAGTCCCAGTCACATGGGTTTGAATCTCAAGCAAGGTTTTGGCTGGGTTTGAGTCCTAGCCACGTGGGTTCAAGTACCAAACTGGGTTTTGGCTGGGTTCAAGTCCCAATCTGAGGTAAACGAACTCACAATCATCTCATCCTCTGTTGGCCCCTTCTCCTGCCTTCAGTCTTTCCCAGTACCAGGGTCTTTTCCAGTGAGTCAGTTCTTCACATCAGTGGCCAAAGTACTGGTGTTTCCGCTTCAGCATCAGTGCTTCCAATGAATATTCAGAACTGAATTTCCTTTAGGATGGGCTGATTGAATCTCCTTGCTGTCCAAGGGACTCTCAAGAGTCTTCCCCAGCACTACAGCTCAAAAGCATCAATTCTCCAGCACTCAGCCTTCTTTATGGTCCAACTCTTACATCCATATATGACTACTGGGAAAACCATGGCTTTGGCTATAACAGACCTTTGTTGGCAAAGTAATGTCTCTGCTTTATAATATGCTGTCTAGTTTGAGCATAGCTTTTCTTCCAAGGAGCAAGCATCTTTTAATTTCATGGCTGCAGTCACTATCTGCAGTAATTTTGGAGACCAAGAAAATGAAGCCTCTCACTGTTTCCACTGTTTCCCCATCTATTTGCCATGAAGTGACAGGACCGGATGCCATGGTCTTAGCTTTTTGAATGTTGAGTTTCAAGCCAGCTTTTTCACCCTGCACTTAGTGAAAGCACAGGTGGAGCGCAGGTTCTAGGCGCTTCCTTCAGTAACTGCAGCTTGAGGGCTCTAGAGCACAGGCTCAGTAGTTGTGGTACACTGGCTTGGTTGCCTTGCGCATGTGGAATTTTCTCAGATTAGGGATCGCACCCATGTCCCCTGCATTGACAAGTGGATTCTTAAACACTGGATCACCAGGGAAGTGGGGATAAGTTGCCCCCTTTGCACACATGCTCAGACTGTGATCATGCGGTCACTGTCCTAGTAGGAAACAGCATTTAGTAAGTTGCTCTTCTCTTCAGATGTCTCGTTGTTTGTTTTTTTTTTAAATTGTATCTGTCCCAATCCATTTGAAACTAGTTTAGGTCGCCTGCCCACGCCCTCGGTGGCACTTTCGGCAGGGCTCATGCATAGCGCCCTGCTTTTGCTGCAGACACCTCAGAAGAGATACCTGGGTGTTTGGTTTTTTGGCATCTTACTGTTTATAACTTGTCCTAACTTCACATGTACACAGTTATTTTTAGTCCCCTATAGCTTCTTTGTGGGCTTCCCTGATGGCTCAGTGGGTAAGGAATCTGCTTGCAATTCAGGAGACAGCAGAAGACTCAGGTTGGAACCCTGGGTGGGGAAGATCTTCTGGAGAAATAAATGGCAACCCACTCCAGTATTCTATCTGGAGAATTCCATGGACAGAGGAGCCTGATGGGCCACAGTCCATGGGGTCACAAGAGTCAGACATGGCTGAAGCAACTGAGCTCTCACACACATGATATCCTGGGAGCCCGCTCAACTTAGTAGAAGGAAAGCCCAGAGACAAAGAGGGCCCCTAGACAACCACCGTTATTGTTGGATCCTGAGGGCTACAGGCAAATGCCATGAAGGGACTTCACTGGTGCACTGGAATGTCACTCGTCACAAGCGAGAACAAGAAGGGAAGCTAGTTCCGGGAGCCACGGCCTCATCACGCTGGTGTACCCTGAATGAGGGTGTACCCTGAGTGGCGTGCCTGAGCTCAGTCATCACTTGAGCGGGGTGCTCACAGACTGTGGGGATGGTGAAGCAGCAGAACGCAAAGTTTAAAAAATTTACAGTAAGTACGTCCACTTGCTTAGAAACATGCAATGCCTCGTCTCCTTGGTTGGAGTCTCTGTAGGCCCTTTGCCCGCTTCAGTCTCCAGGCCTCTGGGCCATTGGCTCCCAGAAGGAGTGGATTCCTCTTCCCGGCAGAGAAGGCAATGGCACCCCACTCCAGTGCTCTTGCCTGGAAAATCCCATGGACGGAGGAGCCTGGTAGGCTGCAGTCCATGGGGTCGCTCAGAGTCGGACACAACTGAGCGACTTCCCTTTCACTTTTCACTTTCATGCACTGGAGAAGGAAATGGCACCCCACTCCAGTGCTCTTGCCTGGAAAATCCCATGGACAGAGGAGCCTGGTGGGCTGCCGTCTATGGGGTCGCACAGAGTCGGACACGACTGAAGCGATTTAGCAGCAGCCCCTTCACGGACGGAAGCAGGACTACATTACCCAGAAGGCTATGCTCTACGGGGGCTGGGAGGGACGCGAGGATAATATCACAGAAGGGGGCGTTGCCGGCCCGCGTTTTCTGGGGCAGGACTTCCTGCGTCGCCAGGGAGGCTGTTGGTTGTTGATGGGGAGGTTTTGTCTGTCTTTGGTGACTGTTTCCCGGGCTTTGGGGACGGAGCGGCGAGGACAGCAAGGCAGGCCCACGTACGCCTCTGTGCGACCTGGCGGAGGCTCAGCTAAGCCGTCTGGACCCGCCGCTCGCCGGCGTCGTCGCGGGATCCTGCACTCCCCGCGGTGCCATGGCGGCGCTCTTGACCCCGGCGCAGGTGAGTGGACGACGCGCACCCGTTCGGACCTACCCACTGCGGTGCTGGACGGCGGTGTCCTGTGTCTCGTCGCCTTGTCCTCTGCAGGACACTGTCTCGGAGCCTCGGGAGAGGGTCGCTTGTGCTCCGTGTGGGAGCCCAGGTTAGGGCCTCCGTACGGTGGATCCTATTTCTGTCAGTCACTGGGACGCCGAGTAAAAGGGAGAGAGGTGCCTTCTAGAATTCCTCCCTCCAAGCCCACTCCAGTGGCGTGGAAGGACCCGCAGGGCGGAGCGCAGGCCGCACAGTCCCGAGACTTTTCTGCGTGATGAGGCCGCGCCCCTTCCCGAGTCTAGGACCTTGAGTAACTTTCGTTGCTGCCCTTGACTTTTTTTTTTTGGCTGAGTCGTGAGGCATGTGAGATCCTAGTTCCTCGAGCAGGGATCGAACTGGTGTCCCCTGAATAGGGGATTATTAACCACTGGCCCGCCAGGATAGTTCCTGTGCTTGGCTTTTATATTAAAGTTCCTCCACCTGGGATTAGGGAACTAGAAAAGGCACGTGGATGACATGTATTACCAAGTGCCCAGCATGGTCCAGGGAGCATCACTCTGGCTCTCTTTTCATGGAGGTGCCTCCTGAGCCCGTGTTGATGGCAGAGGCTCATCCCTGGGGGAATCTGATCCTTGGCTTCCCTGTCCTGTATCCTCTATAAAGATAAGGGCTGGGCTGCGGAAAAGGCAGCAGTAGCCTGCAGCAGTTAGGGGATTGCTGCTCTGCTAGGACAGAAAAGGTGTCAGGACCAGCTGGGAGCCCAAAAGGCCAAGGAATTTACCTTTAAGCTTCCCGGGTGGCTCTAGAATCTGCTTGCTAGTGCAGGAGATGTAAGGGATGTAGGTTCAATCCTCAGGTTGGGAAGATCCCTTGGAAGAGGGCATGGCAACCCACTCTAGTATTCTGGCCTAGAGAATCCCATGGACAGAAGAGCCTGGCAGGCTACAGTCCACAGGGTCTCACAGAGTCGCTCTAAGCCTGACATAGGACACACACACTTCAGAAGTGGCAGTTGGGTTTTGGTTGGTTTACAGCCAGAGTGAGTCCTTTCAAATGGTCAGGTATGATGGTGTACAGGAATGTGGGGTTCCTTTGGACATAAAAGCACATGAGGTCCTGGGTAACTGCATAGCCATTGCCCTGAGTGCCCGCTTCACAGCCCTGATCACTGTCAGGACTCGTCCTATTTGTTAATTTCCCATCCACTTGGTTCCCTTCTTTACTTTATTTCAGACTCACTCCCGTCGGCTGTCCTGAGAGAGGCTCTCCCTGGTGCCCAATCACAAGCAGGCGGTCACCTTCTCAACCTTCCGGCTCGGTTTCCTTGAGTTTGGAGCCCTTTGGTCCCTCTGACATTGTTGTTCATTTACTTAGTTGTTCATTTAACATCTGTTTCCAGCCCTAGAACTCGAGTGCCTGTAGTGCTCTCTGCCAAGACCTGGAATGGCCCAGGCGTATAAACGCTGCTCAGGAAATGGTGGAATGAACGAGCCTCCCACTCAGGTGCTCTCAGCACAGCTACGATACGTACAGTCTCTGCCCTGGCCCACACGGCTCTACTGGATGTGCCCTGTGGGCCCCTCCACGCGTCTCCCCCTTCCCTACTTCCCTTGCTCACTGCACTCATTTCTGCCTGGTGTGCAGCTTTTGCCCTTGCGTTTCCCCTTGTCTGGGGCCCTGGTCCCGGATCTCTCCCCTCTCCCTGTGCCTCGTGTCTCCTCTTAGGATAGTCCTTTCCTGGC
Source organism: Bos mutus (assembly GCF_027580195.1). Classification (NCBI taxonomy): domain Eukaryota; kingdom Metazoa; phylum Chordata; class Mammalia; order Artiodactyla; family Bovidae; genus Bos; species Bos mutus. The sequence continues at coordinate 1,057,261 of NC_091634.1, forward strand.
CATTTTCCTTCTGGCTGAGGTACCCCTGGCTCCCACCTGCCCATCTTCTGGTAACTCTCTGCTTTCTTTTGCTGGATGGATGTTCAGTTCCCAGTTCTGTTCCTTTTTTTTTTTTTTTTTACCATGCAACGTGGCTTGTGGGATCTTAGTTCCGCAACCAACAATCGAACCCTGGGCTTTGGCAGTGAAAGCATGGAGTCCTAACCACTGGGCCACCAGGGCATTTCCCTACTTCTGTAACTTAAATCTGAGGTTATGGGTGCCTTTCTAGGGCTCCCTGGACCTAGAGATCTGGCTGAGACAGGGAGGTGATGATAACCTTTCCCTCGAGGGCTGTGGGGGGATTAGTAAAGTCACAAAGGACGTGGAGCACTTCACTGTGCCGGTCCTCCCGCATCTGTTATTATCTCTTTAGTTCTCAGAATCACGGCACAGTGGGAATGAGCATAGTGTTGATGGTGACACTGATGCTTGGAGAAATGAAAAGATGTTGTGCCTACGGTCACACTGCCAGCGTCAGACTTCAGACTCTTCATTTGAACCCTGGATCTCTGGCCCAGAGCAAGGGATCTGCAGTCACTTGAACGTCAGCGTGTGAAGCCCTCCGCCTGGGCAGGCGCTCAGACAGGGTGAGGGCAGCTCCGGTGCTGTCGCTGCTGTGGCCATTGTTGGAGTTACGTCTCGAGCATTTTTCCCAGAGCACTTCCCTCTGCCCCCAGACCTCGTGGAACACCACTGTCTGTGTCCTCTCCCGTGGCCTCCTGCACCTGAGGCTTTCCTCTCAGCCACAACTGCTTTATGTCCCAAGGCTGCATCTGCTTCCCCCTGAACCCAGCACAGAACTTGGCCATCAGAGGCCTCGTGATTCAGGCCTGGGTCTCTGCACCTTCGCCAGCACCACGGTGACAGGCCTGATCCCACCCAAGTGCACATCACCAGTGCTGCTGTGTTTGACTCTCCAGGTGGTGGTGACCTTCAAGGATGTGGCCGTGACCTTTACCCCGGAGGAGTGGGGACAACTTGACCTAGACCAGAGGACCTTGTTCCGGGAGGTGATGCTGGAGACCTGCGGGCTCCTGGTCTCCCTGGGTACGTGCTCAGCTCTTAGACCTGTGGGGACCCCAGGCTCCTCCTGGTTTCTGGCTGATCAGAAGGTCACAGGAGTCACCTTTCCTGCTCCCCACGGGCCCTGCAGTTTGCTGGCCCCTCCTCCTCCTGCCTGATCTGTGTATGTAGCAGGGATCAGAGGGATAGAAGCAGTGTCCCTCTGAACACCAGCCCTCGTCCCAGTGCTCAGCACCCTCAGGCTCAGTCTGAGGTCAGTCCCTGTTCTTGACTCCTCTGCTGGGAAACTGATTGCCCCAACCTGGTGGGGTCACACGTCCCCACAGTTAGCAGGGCTGTTCTCTGAACAGAAGGTGAGTCAGGCAGGCCCTCCATAGCGTTTGACATCACTGCCACCCGGGACTTGAGAACTATTGATGCCTCGATGTGACCCTGAGCAGTTTTGTTTCTTTTGGTTTAAGGTTGGGCTTAGGCATCCTTGGGTGGTTCTGAAGCACAGGGTGACTTAGAGGAATCATCAAAGACGTTCCAGAAGGAGCGTCCCCTTCCCAGGGTCCTGTCCTGTGCCCCTGCGTGGGGCCGGCTTCCAGTGATGACGTTCAAGGGCACAGGTGTTGTGCAGACAGACAACCCCACCCTCTACGGCAGTGGCAGCCCTGGAGTGGTGTGTGCGCCCTTGGTTCCAGGTCACAGATCAACACTTTATTTACTTTGGGAGCAGCTACATTCGTGGTCTTCCTTTTCCTGTCACAGAGTCCCAGACAGGGTGGAGGTTTTCATTCTTCTCATCAAACACCTGTATCCTGTTTCTTGCTCCATCCACAGGGCATCCAATTCCCAAACCAGAGCTGATCCACCTGCTGGAGCACGGGCAGAAGCTGTGGACAGGAACCAGAGGCCTCCCGCATAGCACCAGCCCAGGTAGGAACTGGTAGCTGCTGGCCAGTTTGGCTCATGGCAGCCTTCAGAACGTGCGGGGACCGGTGCCTCTGAGCTGCCATGTGAAGCCCTTCATGGGGTCTGGAGGTTTCTCTCACATTGAGGTTTAGTGTGCGTCAGCTGGCCAGCTTGGGACCACACCATTGTTTAGAGATCCAGACACCGCCTCCTCCTTATTTTTTTCTTCCTTAATTTTCTCTATTAAATTGAGTACAGTTGATTTCCAGTGTTGTGCTAGTTATGCTGTACAGCAAAGTGACTCAGTTACACACATCTGTATATTCTTTCTTTATATTCTTTTCCACTATGGTTTATCCCAGAACATCCGATATAGTTCGCGGTGTTACAGTAGGGCTTGTTGCTTATCCATCCTATATGTAATAGTTTGCATCTGCTGATCCCAAACTCCCAGTCTTCCCCCTCATCACTGCCCCACTTGGCAACAACAAGTCTGTTCTCCACGTCTGTGAATCTTTCTGTTTCATAGACAAGTTCTTTTGTGTCGTATAGTTAGATTTCACATATAAGCGATACCATACGGCATTTGTTTTTCTCTGTCTGACTTATTTCACTAAAGCATAATATCAACACGGTTCCATCTGTGTTCCTGCAAATGGCATAATTTCATCCTTTTTACGGCTGAGTAATATTCCGCTGTATTTAAGCAGCACGTCTTCATCCATTCATCAGCCGATGGACATCAGGCTGCTTCCGTGTCTTGGCTGTTGTGAGCAGTGCCGCTGTGAACACAGGGGGTGTGTCTGACAGCCTGCGGTGAGCGGTGGACACGGGGGTGTGTCTGACAGCCTGCAGCGAGCGATGTCACATTCACGACCTCCAAAGATTTAGCTTCAGGACCAGGGACCAGGCTTGATCACTCAAAAGCTTTTGTGTAGCAGAATTTTATTAAAATGAAAAACTGACAGAGAAAGCTTCTGACGTAGAGATATCAGAAGCAGGACAGTGAGTGCCCCTCTTGCCAGTCTTAGCAAGAGAGCTATATACTTTTTAATTGGTTATTACAGTGAATCAAAAGAATGTCTCATCTCATTCAAAATTGGTGGAGAAATCAAAAGCTTTTCAGACAAGCAAAAGTTAGAATTCAGTGCCACCAAACCAGCTTTACAACAAATACTAAAGGGACTTATATAGTAAGAAATACAAGAGAAGAAAAAGATCTGCAAAAGAATGTCTCAAGGTTGTAAAGATCTTACTAGACCTGCTCCCACAATTTGCATTTTAAGATGACAGGATTCAGATCAGATCAGATCAGTCGCTTGGTTGTGTCCAACTCTTTGCGACCCCATGAATCGCAGCACGCCAGGCCTCCCTGTCCATCACCAACTCCCGGAGTTCACAGAGACTCACGTCCATTGAGTCAGTGATGCCATCCAGCCATCTCATCCTTTGTCGTCCCCTTCTCCTCCTGCCCCCATCCCTCCCAGGATCAGAGTCTTTTCTAATGAGTCAACTCTTCACATGAGGTGGCCAAACTACTGGAGTTTCAGCTTCAGCATCATTCCTTCCAAAGAAATCCCAGGGTTGATCTCCTTCAGAATGGACTGGTTGGATCTCCTTGCAGTCCAAGGGACTCTCAAGAGTCTTCTCCAACACCACAGTTCAAAAGCATCAATTCTTCGGTGCTCAGCTTTCTTCACAGTCCAACTCTCACATCCATACATGACCACAGGAAAAACCATAGCCTTGACTAGACGAACCTTTGTTGGCAAAGTAATGTCTCTGCTTTTGAATATGCTATCTAGGTTAGTCATAACTTTCCTTCCAAGGACTAAGTGTCTTTTAATTTCATGGCTGCAGTCACCATCTGTAGTGATTTTGGAGCCCCAAAAAATAAAGTCTGACACTGTTTCCACTGTTTCCCCATCTATTTCCCATGAAGTGATGGGACCGGATACCATGATCTTCATTTTCTGAATGTTGAGCTGTAAGCCAACTTTTTTACTCTCCACTTTCCCATTCATCAAGAGTCTTTTTAGTTCCTCTTCACTTTCTGCCATAAGAGTGGTGTCATCTGCATATCTGAGGTTATTGATATTTCTCCCGGCAATCTTGATTCCAGCTTGTGCTTCTTCCAGCCCAGCGTTTCTCATGATGTACTCTGCATATAAGTTAAATAAGCAGGGTGACAATATACAGCCTTGACATACTCCTTTTCCTATTTGGAACCAGTCTGTTGTTCCATGTCCAGTTCTAACTGTTGTTTCCTGACCTGCATACAAATTTCTCAAGAGGCAGATCAGGTGGTCTGATATTCCCATCTCTTTCAGAATTTTCCACAGTTTATTGTGATCCACACAGTCAAAGGCTTTGGCATAGTCAATAAAGCAGAAATAGATGTTTTTCTGGAACTCTCTTGCTTTTTCTGTGATCCAGCGAATGTTGGCAATTTGGTCTCTGGTTCCTCTGCCTTTTCTAAAACCATCTTGAACATCAGGAAGTTCACGGTTCACATATTGCTGAAGTCTGGCTCGGAGAATTTTGAGCATTACTTTACTAGCGTGTGAGATGAGTGCATTATGCGGTAGTTTGAGCATTCTTTGGCATTGCCTTTCTTTGGGATTGGAATGAAAACTGACCTTTTGCAGTCCTGTGGCCACTGCTGAGTTTTCCAAATTTGCTGGCATATTGAGTACAGCACTTTCACAGCATCATCTTTCAGGATTTGAAGTAGCTCCACTGGAATTCCATCACCTCCACTAGCTTTGTTCGTAGTGATGCTTTCTAAGGCCCACTTGACTTCCCATTCCAGGATGTCTGGCTCTACGTCAGTGATCACACCATCGTGATTATCTGGGTCGTGAAGATCTTTTTTGTACAGTTCTTCTGTGTATTCTTGTCATCTCTTCTTAATATCTTCTGCTTCTGTTAGGATTAGACTAACAATAGACTAACAATAGAACTAATGACAGGATTAGAACTAACAATAGAAAGATCTTTAGTTCAGTTCAGTCACTCAGTCGTCTCTGACTCTTTTCGACCCCATGAATCGCAGCACGCCAGGCCTCCCTGTCCATCACCAACTCCCGGAGTTCACTCACACTCATGTCCATCGAGTCAGTAATGTCATCCAGCCGTCTCATCCTCTGTCGTCCCCTTCTCCTCCTGCCCCCAACCCCTCCCAGCATCAGGGTCTTTTCCAATGAGTCAGCTCTTCGCATGAGGTGGCCACAGTATTGGAGTTTCAGCTTTAGCATCATTCCTTCCAAAGAACACCCAGGGCTGATCTCCTTTAGAATGGACTGGTTGGATCTCCTTGCAGTCCAAGGGAGTCTCAAGAGTCTTCTCCAACACCACAGTTCAAAAGCATCAATTCTTCGGTGCTCAGCTTTCTTCACAGCCCAACTCTCACATCCATACATGACCACTGGAAAACCATAGCCTTGACTAGACAGACCTTTGTTGGCAAAGTAATGTCTCTGCTTTTGAATATGCTATCTAGGTTGGTCATAAATTTTCTTCCAAGGAGTAAGCATCTTTTAATTTCATGGCTGCAGTCAGCATCTGCAGTGATTTTGGAGCCCCCAAAAATAAAGTCTGACACTGTTTCCACTGTTTCCCCATCTATTTCCCATGAAGTGTTGGGACCAGATGCCAAGATCTTCACTTTCTGAATGTTGAGCTTTAAGCCAACTTTTTCACTCTCCTTTTTCACTTTCATCAAGAGGCTTTTTAGTTCCTCTTCACTTTGTGCCATAATCCATAATATACATTTTAAGATAACAGGATTAGTCAGAAGGTTTTCAAGAAGGAGAAACTCTCCTCAAGCAGAATACATTGTTGTTATACAATCCTTAGTACAGAGTTGAAGCTGAGTTGTTTAGTTGTGTTAAAGAAAAACGTTTTATATGACTAAGACTAAGGAATGTAGAAAAGAAAAGTTTGTTCTTTCTCCTCCTTGAGAACTCCACACCCCTATCTCCTCCTCAGGTACCCCAGAGTTCTTATCAGCCTACCTAAAAATTGACTCTCTCATGTCTTTTCAAACTAGAGTTTTGTCTGGATATGTGCCCAGGAAGAGGATTTCAGCTTCACTTTTTTTTTTTTTTCAGCTTTACTTTTTAATGTACATATAAACTGAAGTATCCTTTACTGCACCTAAAATTTAGAATATTTCCAGGACTGTGGCAGGTTCTGTTGCCCCATCCTTGTCAGTAGCTGCTCCTATAGCGGTCCCCACTGTTGACACTGTCATTGTGGATAGATTTTCTTTTTTTTTTTCTTTCTTCTTTTTTTTTTTTCTTTGGTGCATGGGCCGGGAACGTGGATAGATTTTCTTTGTTTCTTTCTGAGGATGGGAGTGGGTGCCTTGAACAGCAGTTTCGTTTCTCGAGGCTGGGTGTCACCAAGGTTGGTTTCTTCTGAGGCTTCTTTGTTTGGCATGTAGAACAAGATGGCTTGTCCTGGATGGTGGAGTTGCTGTTATCCTAACTGCCCCCTAAAGCAATGAGGATACTGACATTAGACTGCTTCAGAGAATCAGAGCCAAAAGAGATATGTGTCCATTGAGATCTATTCTATTGATCTGGCTTCATATGATTGTAAGAGCTAAGAGATTTTGAAATCTGCAGGGCAGACCAGAAAGCTGGGAGAGTAGATGCTTGCAGCCTTAAGTCTGGAGGCAGAATTCCTTCCCTCCTAGGGCATCTCAGTCTTTTCTCTCTCTCTCTTTTTTTAAAAGAATTTATGTATTTTTAATTGGAGGATAATTGCTTTACAATGTTGTGTTGGCTTCTGCCATACATTAACATGTATCAGCCATTGGCACACATACCTCTCCTCCCTCTTGGCCTTCCCTCCTACCTCCCGCCCCTGTCTTTGCTCTTCAGTTCAGTTCAGTTCAGTCACTCAGTCGTGTCCGACTCTTTGCAACCCCATGAATCGCAGCACGCCAGGCCTCCCTGTCCATCACCAATTCCTGGAGTTCACTCAGACTCAAGTCCATCGAGTCAGTGATGCCATCCAGCCATCTCATCCTCTGTCTTCCCCTTCTCCTCCTGCCCCCAATCCCTCCCACCATCAGAGTCTTTTCCAATGAGTCAGCTCTTCGCATGAGGTGGCCAAAGTACTGGAGTTTCAGCTTCAGCATCATTCCCTCCAAAGAAATCCCAGGGCTGATCTCCTTCAGAATGGACTGGTTGGATCTCCTTGCAGTCCAAGGGATTCTCAAGAGTCTTCTCCAACACCACAGTTCAAAAGCATCAATTCTTCAGCGCTCAGCCTTCTTCACAGTCCAACTCTCACATCCATACATGACCACTGGAAAACCATAGCCTTGACTAGACAGACCTTTGTTGGCAAAGTAATGTCTCTGCTTTTGAATATGCTATCTAGGTTGGTCATAACTTTTCTTCCAAGGAGTAAGCATCTTTTAATTTCATCGCTGCAATCACCATCTGCAGTGATTTTGGAGCCCCAAAAAATAAAGTCTGACAGTGTTTCCACTGTTTCCCCATCTATTTCCCATGAAGTGATGGGACCAGATGCCATGATCTTCATTTTCTGAATGTTGAGCTTGAAGCCAACTTTTTCACTCTCTACTTTCCCATTCATCAAGAGGCTTTTTAGTTCCTCTTCACTTTCTGCCATAAGGGTGGTGTCATCTGCATATCTGAGGTTATTGATATTTCTCCCGGCAATCTTTTTTTTTTTCTCCCGGCAATCTTGATTCCAGCTTGTGTTTCTTCCAGTCCAGCGTTTCTCATGATGTACTCTGCATATAAGTTAAATAAGCAGGGTGACAATATCCAGCCTTGACGTACTCCTTTTCCTATTTGGAACCAGTCTGTTGTTCCATGTCCAGTTCTAACTGTTGCTCCCTGACCTGCATACAAATTTCTCAAGAGGCAGGTCAGGGGGTCTGGTATTCCCATCTCTTTCAGAATTTTCCACAGTTTATTGTGATCCACACAGTCAAAGGCTTTGGCATAGTCAATAAAGCAGAAATAGATGTTTTTCTGGAACTCTTGCTTTTTCCATGATCCAGCGGATGTTGGCAATTTGATCTCTGGTTCCTCTGCCTTTTCTAAAACTAGCTTGAACATCAGGAAGTTCATGGTTCACGTATTGCTGAAGTCTGGCTTGGAGAATTTTGAGCATTACTTTACTAGCATGTGAGATGAGTGCAATTGTATGGTAGTTTGAGCATTCTTTGGCATTGCCTGTCTTTGGGATTGGAAGGCTACTAATTAATGGATTTGGCCCAACATATGAAGGGGAACCTGCTTTTCTCAAAGTCTGAGAATTTCACTGTCAGTAGTACCTAAAAAGTACCTTCACAGCAGCATGCCAAATGGTATTCGGACAAAGAGCTCGGCACAACCATCAGGCCAACTTGAAGTACAAAGTTAACCACCGAAAACACTCATACGGCGCCAAGAAGTGTGCCAAGAGCTTTGCAGGCATTTTCTCATTTAACCCTCACGACAGCTGGAGAAACAGTCTTCTCGTCTCTCAGGTGAGAAAATCGTAAGTCAGAGAAGAGAGAAGGGACTTCCCTGGCGGGCCAGTGGCGAGAGCTGTGTGCTTCCACTGCACGCGGCAAGGCCTTGATCCCTGGTCAGGGAACTAACGTCCCACAAACCACACCTGGACCCGAGGCGTTCTGACTCCGGAGCCCTTCCTGCTGACACCACATTAATGCCCCTTAGCAGTGGAAAATTGGGTTTCCTACCATTTGGCCTGGTGTGTCCCTCTGCCCCTTCTGAGATTTTCACTGTCTCCTTCCTGTAACCGCCCCTGTAGTGTTGCCTTCATCAGGCTTCTCTTGCTGTTTTCTTTTTCTAACTCTTTTTTTCCTTTTGGTGACATCACAAAGGCTTGTGGGATCTCCAGAGATTGAACCCAGTCCTCAGCAGTGAGGACATGGAGCCGTAATCACTGGGCCGCCAGGGAATTCTTTCTCTTTTTTTTAGGCACTGTTTTCAGTGTTCTGTGTATCAACCACTTGTTTTAGTTCTTGTTAACTCAATAAATTGTGTCTGACTCTTTGTGACCCCATGGACTGTAGCCCGCTGGGCTCCTCTGTCCGTGGGATTCTCCAGGCAAGAATACTGGAGTGGGTTTCCATTTCCTTCTCCAGGGGATCTTCCTGACCCAGGGATCGAACCCATTTCTCTTGCATTAGCAGATGGATTCTTTACCACTGAGCCATCAGGGAAGCATCAGCTACTTAGACAACACTTATTACCTCCCGGGTCATCTTCTTGGCACCTGTTTTTAAAAATCGGAGTAGAGTTGATTTACACCGTCGTGGTAGTTTCAGATGTACAGCAAAGTGAGTGAGTTATACACACGTATATGTGCTTTTTCAGATTCTCTTCCTGTATTGGGTATTGCAAGATATTGAGTATAATCCCTGTGTTATACAGGAGGTCTTTGTTGTTTATCTATTTCATATATAGTAGTGCGTATCAAGTAATCCCAGACTCCTATATATCCTTCCCTCCTCACCCTTTCCCCTTTGGTAACCATAGTTGTTTTCTGTCTGTGGGTCTGTTTCTGTTTTGTAAATAAGTTGAATTTTATCTTTTGGGGTTTTTTTTAGGTTCCACATATAAGTGATATGATATTTATCTTTCTGTGTCTGACTTACTTCACTTAGTATGATCGTCTCTACGTTCATCCATGTTGCTGTAAATGCTTTCATTCTTTTTTTATGGCTGAGTAACATTCCATTTTCTTATAATTCTTAAGCAGTTTCTAGGGGTGAATCTACTCACACTTACTCTTCTATTTCAACCCAGTACCCATCCTTCTTTCTGGCAACTCCCATGTCTGCGTTAGGACCCAGCTTACAGGCTTCCCAGGTGGCACAGTGGTAAAGACTCTGCCTGCCAGTATAGGAGACACAGGAGATGTAGGTTCGACCCCTGAGTCAGGAAGACCCCCTGGAGAAGGAAATGGCAACTCACTTCAGTATTCTTGCCTGGGAAATCCCATGGACAGAGGAGCTTGGTGGGCTACAGTCCATGGGGGTCATAAAGAGTCAGCCATGACCAAGCACGCACGCCCGCATGCACGCGCGCACACACACACACACACCATGTCTCAGGGAAGATGGGCTATTTCTTCCCAGCGTCGCAAGGTGGCATATTTCTGCACTCTCACAGAACCAAGGCGTCAATCCTCGGGGCACATGCTCTCCAGACAGTGTTATTGAAACTGGTCCTCCCTCCCTTGCTCCAGGTCCTCTGTCTCCCAGCCCAGCTTGCCCTTGGCCCACCCCTTTTGTGCTGTCAGGTACAAGGATCGTAAAAGGCAATTGGAAATCTAGGTTATGTTGGCGTAAAGCTACAGCGGGTGTCAGGGGTGCTGCTCTCATTCTCGTTTGTCCACTGAAGTGTTGCTTTAGTTCCTTCCCTGTTGCAGCACTAAAATCCGCCTTCATGTATCGGCTTCTTTCCAGGTGACAGACCAAAATGTCAGACCAGAGACTCAAGCAGTTCTCAGCCAGTTTTATCTGAGGAAGCCTTGCTCCAGGGAAGCCTGACTCTGGGATCTTCCTGGGACTCCAGGTTGGGGCGAGCCGGGGCTCCACAAGGGCTCTTGGAAACGCGGAGAGTTCCAGAGACGCCAGAGATGGATGCTGGCAAGGAGGCCCATCCGGGGAAGGTGAGCCTTGAGGATGACGGTTTAGGGGCAGGTGATGGTCTGCACTTAGGGGCGTTCCAGAAGAGCGTCTCTCAGGGGGATGTTCTCCATGAACGTGACCCGCAGCGACCTGGAAAAGGCCCCCCCAGCCATCACCTCTACAAGTGCAAGCAGTGCGGGAAGGCTTTCAACAGGAAATGGTACCTCGTGCGCCACCAGCGGATTCACACGGGCATGAAGCCCTATGAGTGCAACGCGTGTGGGAAAGCCTTCAGCCAGAGCTCCACGCTGATCCGCCACTACCTCATCCACACCGGGGAGAAGCCATTCCAGTGCGCCGAGTGCGGCAAGGCCTTCAAGCGCAGGTCCTACCTCCGGCAGCACCAGCCGGCGCACACCGGGGAGAAGCCCTACACGTGCAGCCAGTGCCGCAAGGCCTTCACCCACCGCTCCACCTTCATCCGCCACCATCGGACCCACTCCGGCGAAAAACCCTTCGAGTGCAAGGACTGTGAGAAGGCGTTCAGCAGCCGAGCGCACCTCATCCAGCACTACGTCATCCACACTGGGGAGAAGCCCTACGAGTGCGCGGAGTGCGCCAAGGCCTTCCGCTGCAGCTCGGAGCTGCAGCAGCACCAGCGCGTCCACACCGGCGAGAAGCCCTACAGCTGCACCCAGTGCGGCAAGGCCTTCCACCGGAGCACCTACCTCCTGCAGCACTCGGTCATCCATACGCCGGAGACGCCGTTCAAGTGCGCCCAGTGCGGCAAGGCCTTCAAGCGCAGGTCACACCTCCTGCAGCACCGGAGGGTCCACACTTGAGAAGGCGGCCTTCACCCGCCGCTCGCCCGTGGTCTCTAAGGACGAGGTCCAGGCTGGAGGGAAAAGTTCTTCCCAGCAGAGAACGCCGGAGAAGGCTTTTTGGTCCCCTCTTCAAACCCACAGGCGGTCACGTGGGAGAGACGCCTGTGAACGCAGTAAATATCCGGGGCCTTCAGCCCCCGTCATGGGAGGATTCAGGCTGTAGAGAAACTCAGCGAGAAGCCTGGGCACCCGTGGGTCCCCCTCTGTCACCTTCAGGGCACACACCAGGAAGAGACAGCCTGCAGATAACCTGAGCCAAAGAGAAGGGTCTCCTTCCACCTGAGGTGGTGTAGTGAAGAGGCACCACGCGATCATTGCCTTGAGAAAACCTTCTGTGTCAGGTCATCCACCACTCGTGACGCTAGAGCCACGTCAGAACCTCACAGAGCTCGGGCTTTTCCTGTGAGGAAGCATAGAGGGGACAAACTCAGGGGCGTTTTCAGGTACAGCAACCTCCAGCCCTGGGGCTCCCTTGGGTTTGCACTTAAGAGGCAATCTCAGCATTATGTTGAAAAGGAAAATAACAAGGCAACTCCCATGTGGTCCAGGGGTTGCGATTCTGTGCTCTCACTGCTCAGGGCGTGGATTCAATCCCTGGTCAGGGAACTAAGATTCTGCAAGCCCCACAGTGTGGCCAAAAAGAAAAATAGCAAGGAGGTGGAGGGGATGAAAAGGAAGACTATAAACATGAAAAGTGGAAATGTTCGTCACTTAGTCATGTCAGACTCTTTGTGCCCTCATGGGCTTCTCTGTCCATAGAATTCTCCAGACAAGAATACTAGAGTAGGTGGCCATTCCCTTCTCCAAGGGACCTTCCTGACCCAGGGATTGAACCCAGATCTCCTGCATTGCAGGCAGATTCTTTCCCATCTGAGCCACCAGGGAGTCACAAACAAACAACAAAACTGCCTTTGCAAGTTCTTTCAGACTTTCCTGCCAAGGCTGCTGCTGTTTTTGGTCAGTTCTGTTTTTGAGGGGCAGTACTTGGGAGAGAAAAAGGTTGCAGCCCTTTATTTTTATATGTTCACTGCTGTCCCCAGCCATTAGGCACTTAAGTATTTGTGAGAAATATGAAGGCTTGAGTCATGAGCTACTTGAACTAGTAAGAAATTGGAATACTAAAAATATCATTCAGTTCAGTTCAGTCGCTCAGTCGTGTCCGACTCTTTGCGACCCCATGAATCGCAGCACACCAGGCCTCCCTGTCCATCACCAATTCCTGGAGTTCACTCAGACTCACATCCATTGAGTCGGTGATGCCATCCAGCCATCTCATCCTCTGTCGTCCCTTTCTCCTCCTGCCCCCAATCCCTCCCAGCATCAGAGTCTTTTCCAAGGAGTCAACTCTTCACACGAGGTGGCCAAAGTACTGGAGTTTCTGCTTTAGCATCATTCCTTCCAAAGAACACTCAGGACCGATCTTCAGAATGGACTGGTTGGATCTCCTTGCAGTCCAAGGGACTCTCAAGAGTCTTCTCCAACACCACAGTTCAAAAGCATCAATTCTTCAGCGCTCAGCTTTCTTCACAGTCCAACTCTCACATCCATACATGACCACTGGAAAAACCATAGCCTTGACTAGACGAACCTTTGTTGGCAAAGTAATGTCTCTGCTTTTGAATATGCTATCTAGGTTGGTCATAACTTTCCTTCCAAGGAGTAAGTGTCTTTTAATTTCATGGCTGCAGTCACCATCCACAGTGATTTTGGAGCCCCAAAAAATAAAGTCTGACACTGTTTCCACTGTTTCCCCATCTATTTCCCATGAAGTGATGGAATCAGATGCCATGATCTTCATTTTCTGAATGTTGAGCTTTAAGCCAATTTTTCACTCTCTTTCACTTTCATCAAGAGTCTTTTTAGTTCCTCTTCACTTTCTGCCATAAGGGTGGTGTCATCTGCATATCTGAGGTTATTGATATTTCTCCCGGCAGTCTTGATTCCAGCTTGTGCTTCTTCCAGTCCAGCGTTTCTCATGATGTACTCTGCATATAAGTTAAATAAGCAGGGTGACAATATACAGCCTTGACGTACTCCTTTTCCTATTTGGAACCATTCTGTTGTTCCATGTCCAGTCCTAACTGTTGCTTCCTGACCTGCAAAGAGGTTTCTCAAGAGGCAGGTCAGGTGGTCTGGTATTCCCACCTCTTTCAGAATTTTCCACAGTTTATTGTGATCCACACAGTCAAAGGCTTTGGCATAGTCAATAAAGCAGAAATAGATGTTTTTCTGGAACTCTCTTGCTTTTTCTGTGATCCAGCGGATGTTGGCAATTTGGTCTCTGGTTCCTCTGCCTTTTCTAAAACCAGCTTGAATAACTGGAAGTTCACGGTTCACGTGTTGCTGAAGCCTGGCTTGGAGAATTTTGAGCATTACTTTACTAGCGTGTGAGATGAGTGCATTATGCGGTAGTTTGAGCATTCTTTAGCATTGCCTTTCTTTGGGATTGGAATGAAAACGGACCTTTTCCAGTCCTGTGGCCACTGCTGAGTTTTCTAAATTTGCTTGCATATTGAATGCAGCACTTTCACAGCATCATCTTTCAGGATTTGAAGTAGCTCAACTGGAATTCCATCACCTCCACTAGCTTTGTTCGTAGTGATGCTTTCTAAGGCCCACTTGACTTCCCATTCCAGGATGTCTGGCTCTAGGTCAGTGATCACACCATCGTGATTATCTTGGTTGTGATGATCTTGTTTGTACAGTTCTTCTGTGTATTCTTGCCACCTCTTCTTAATATCTTCTGCTTCTGTTAGGTGCATACCATTTCTGTCCTTTATCGAGCCCATCTTTGCATGAAATGTTCCCTTGGTATCTCTAATTTTCTTGAAGAGATCTCTAGTCTTTCCCATTCTGTTGTTTTCCTCTATTTCTTTGCATTGATCACTGAGGAAGGCTTTCTTCTCTCTTCTTGCTATTCTTTGGAACTCTGCATTCAGATGCTTATATCTTTCCTTTTCTCCTTTGCTTTTCGCTTCTCTTCTTTTCACAGCTGTTTGTAAGGCCTCCCCAGACAGCCATTTTGCTTTTTTGCATTTCTTTTCCATGGGGATGGTCCTAATCCCTGTCTCCTGTACAATGTCACAAACCTCAGTCCATAGTTCATCAGGCACTCTATCTATCAGATCTAGTCCCTTAAATCTATTTCTCATTTCCACTGTATAATCATAAGGGATTTGATTTAGGTCATACCTAAATGGTCTAGTGGTTTTCCCTACTTTCTTCAATTTAAGTCTGAATTTGGCAATAAGGAATTCATGATCTGAGCCACAGTCAGCTCCTGGTCTTGTTTTTGCTGATTGTATAGAGCTTCTCCATCTTTGGCTGCAAAGAATATAATCAATCTGATTTCGGTGTTGACCATCTGGTCATGTCAGTGTTTATAATGTATATTTAAGGAGAAAATGGTCCGCATAAGGATCACCACATTAAATCTGCACCCAAAAGGCTTTTGAATTTTTTTTTCTAATAAATATACTTGTTTGTCTGGTTCTAAATGCCCAATACTCTCACTCTTCTTATGTTTTTAAGTTTAAAAATAAGTACATTTATTAACATGCACACATTTTGCAAAAATAGCAACAGCTAGTGTATTTAGGGAAATTCACTCCAAAATTCATCAAACCTCAGTGAAAAGAAGTTGCATGCAAATCAGTTACTCAAGGCTGTTAGTAGACTGCATTTTCAGTCTTCACCAGGGTCTTTTTAAAAATATTTAGCAATGTGGAAAATAAATTGATCCACATCACTTAGGGGCTTTATTTTTATTGGAATATAGTTGATTTTCAATGTTGTGTTTCAGATGTACAGAAAAGTGATTTAATTATTCATATACATACATTCATTCTTTTTCAGATTATTTTTCCTTGCAGGTTATTACAAAATATTGAGTATAGCTCCTTGTACTATACAGTAGGTTGTTCTTGGCTATCTATTTTATATATAGTAGTTTGTGTATCTTAATCCTAATCACACAATTTATCTTCCCTCCCCCAACTCTCTTTAAAAAAAAAAATTGTATTTATTTATTTATTTTTAATTGGCGGATGATTCCTTTACAATATTGTGTCTGTTTCTACCATACATCGGCATGAACTAGCCGTAGGTATACATGTGTCCCCTCCCTCTTGAACCTCTCTCCCGCTTCCTACTGCGTCGCTCTTTCTTGATTCCATTCTCAGGTGGGTTTTTTTTAATCATTCTTTTTTCACTTAGATGCCTAAATCACTGTTCTGGGCACTTGAAAGGCATCATTGAACCAAAAAAGTTGAAAAAAAAAAATCTTGCCCTGCAGAGGTAACATAAACAGCATGATAAACTGTAAAAAACTGGATGGTCATAAGTATTACTGAAGGAAAAAACTGGAGCGGGGTAAGTTGAACCATACACACCAAGCTATGAGGGGATAAGGACAGGTCATAAGTGTATCAAACAAAGTTGGGACATCTTCAGGAAGGTGGCTGTTATACAAAGACTTGGAAGAGAAGGCACAGGCTCTGTGGGTATCAGGAGAAATTTTCTCCACATAGAGGGAATGTCCAGTTCAAGGGTTTTCTGGCTGGAATATATCCTGGAATGTTTGAGGCATATCAGGGAGGTTATGCACCTGAATCAGTGATGAAGAGGGAATAACAGGAGATTATTTCAGAGAGGTTTGGGGTTCTGTTTGCAGGCAAACACTGCATAACACTATGAGGGTCTTGGCTTTGACTCTAAATGAAGTGGGGAGACATTGCAGGATTTGAAACAGAAATGGCTTCATCTGCAACGTCTTTGAAGGGCCACACTGCCTGATGTATTGAATGTGGTTTGTCGGTGTGTTTGTTTTCTTTATTGTCTCTTGACAGCAAGGTGATCGTCCTGTACAGGTGTGACCTTCTGAGGTGAGTACTAGTGTTTTCCTCTTTCTGCTGTTTCAGGCTCTCTAATCCTGGGGAGAGGACCAGACATTTCCAAGTCCCCTCTCTGCAGCTTTCTACGGAGAGTGAAAGAGTTAGTCTCTCAGTCATGTCTGACTCTCTGTGACCCCATGGACTGTAGTCCACCCGGCTCCTCTGTCCATGGGATTCTCCAGGCAAGAACACTGGAGTGGGTAGCCATTCCCTTCTCCAGGGGAATCTTCCTGATCCAGGGATCAAATCCGGGTCTCCTGCACTGCAGGCAGATTCTATACCATCTGAGCCATTCAGTAAAATAAAACACATCTGAGTTAAGATGACTATAAAGGGGAAGGAGTCTCCTTGTCCAGTCTTGTTTGTGTGAAGTTTTTTTTGTTTGTTTGTTTGTTTTTTAATAGAAGTGCCAGGGATGTTAGGTGAGTCCAGATGTAAACATGTAGGTATGTTTATGTGGGTTTCACAGTTGGAACCATGAACTTACTTCTTTGCTCTGGCATTGGATGTGAGTGCTTAAAATTTGTCCTGAAGGTTTTTTTTAATCAGTACTAACTTAAAAATTGAGCCATACAAGGACTACCTTGGCAGTCCAGTGGTTAAGGTTCTACACTTCTACTGCAGGGGGCACAGACAATTTCCAACATCAGTAGACTTCACATTAGGACTAAGATGGATGGTAACATTCTAGCACATATTTCAAGGTGAGAGAAGACAGTTTATGTCTTCCTTTCTAATGCAAATATATATATATACATATATATTTTTTTCTCATGTAGAATTAAGTAGTTCCCATGGAGTACTGCTGAAGGACAGAGAAGATACCAGTTATATTTCTTTAGTCCCTGATCTTAAGAGAAATATAACATCATGTATATGGTATATGTTGTAGAATTTTTTTATAGATTAGATGTTTAAGGAAATCCAGTCTATATTTTGCTTTTAAAAAATGGGTGAATTAGCATCAAGTTATACTTTACGCATCTTTTGAATTGATTATATGATATTTTTTTAAAATTTTTCATATAGCTTCAAACTTAGAAAAGTTGCAAGAATAGCAAAAGACATTCTTGCATAAATTTTACCCAGGTTAAACAAGTATCTGTTCTGCACCTTTTTCTTGATCATTGTCTCCACGTACACACTATTGTGTATTTCTGAGCAATTTGCGTTTAATTTGGAAGTATTTTGCCTACAAGTGAATACTTCAATGTATGTTATACCTAAGAGCACATTTTATGTTAGAGTAGTATCATAATCAAGGAAGTTCAATATTGATAAAATACTAATTAAAAAAAAAAATTTGGGCCATGTTAAATGGCTTGTAGGATCCTAGTTACCCAACCAGGGCTCAGACCTGTGCCCCCTGCAGTGGAGTCACACAGTCCTAACCACTGGACCACCAGGGACTTCCAATACTATTATCTAATCCATAGTCCATATTCAAATGTCATCATTCATCCCAATATTGTCCCTTAGCATTTTTCCTGGTCTGTGACCAAATTCAAAATTGCATGTTACATTTAGTTATCATTACCCTCTGCATTCCTTTAATGAAACAGTTTATCAGTGTTTCACTGAGTTCCTTAGACTTGATTATCTGGACAAATATAGGTCATTTATTTTGTAAAATTTCCTTTTATTTTTCTGATGTTCCCTAATGATTGTATTTCATCTCTGTATTATTTAACAGAGAAACCACAGGAGTGATATGTTATATTTCACAGTACTTCTTATCAGGAGGCATGTGGTGTCCATGCCTCTCAATGTTTATATTCATTTTAGGCACTTATTTAAGTTTGTGTTCTTGACTTTAGAATTACTATTTTCCTTTCCAATAAATATTCAGAAGATATTTTGAAACTTTGTAAATACACTGATCCATATCAATATTTCATCCCTTAGTTTTAGCCACCGCTGATGACTTTGAGATTCCATCAGTTTTCTTATTTATTTATTTGACGGCACTGGGTCTTAGTTGTGACATGCAGCATATGGAATCTAGTTCCTTGACCAGGGGTTGAACCCAGGCACCCTGCACTGGGCGCACAGAGTATTAGCCACTGGATCACCAGAGAAGTCTTCCTTCAATTTTCCATAGTCGTTGGCATTCTACTTTGAAATTCAGCTTCCCAAGTGAGTTGCCCGTTAATCTGTATCAATATCAGTGGATTTTTAAATATTTAAGTCATTATTAAGCAGGTTAAAGTCTAGCACTGTCATTTGGTTTGAAACTTAAAATTTCCCAGAGTTAAGTCCATGGGGTTTCCTTCATGCTGGCTGGTTTGTCTCATTTTCATGTCAATATCATATTTTGTGCACTTAGCTGTGGTACAAAAGATATTAACAGTTTTATCCTGCAAGTTGCCTTTTTCCACAAGGAATCTATTTATATAGATTTATATGGTCTGATGGTGATTGCAGCCATGAAATTAAAAGACGCTTACTCCTTGAAAGGAAAGTTATGACCAACCTAGATAGCATATTCAAAAGCAGAGATATTACTTTGCAATAAACGTCCGTCTAGTCAAGGCTATGGTTTTTCCAGTGGTCACATATAGGTGTGAGAGTTGGACTGTGAAGAAAGCTGAGCGCTGAAGAATTGATGCTTTTGAACTGTGGTGTTGGAGAAGACTCTTGAGAGTCCCTTGGACTGCAAGGAGATCCAACCAGTCCATCCTAAAGGAGATCAGTCCTGGGTGTCCTTTGGAGGGACTGATGCTAAAGCAGAAACTCCAGTACTTTGGCCACCTGATGTGAATAGTTGACTCATTAGAAAAGACCCTGATGCTGGGAGGGATTGGGGGCAGGAGGAGAAGGGGACGACAGAGGATGAGATGGCTGGATGGCATCACTGACTCAGTGCACATGAGTTTGGGTGAACTCCGGGAGTTGGTGATGGACAGGGAGGCTTGGAGTGCTGCGATTCATGGGGTGGCAAAGAGTCGGACACGACTGAGCGACTGAACTGAACTGATATGGTCTGAATTTTCAAACTTAAGTTTTACATTCCGTTCTTGAAACTCTCCCTTCTTTTTTCATGCTTTCGACAGGCATGGCAAGGCTACTTAGAAATACCTGACATGTTTTCTGACTGGTGCACGGGTTTATGCGGTGCACGCATCAATGGAAGTTTGCACAAAGGAACAAAGGCTCAAAGTAACAGCAGTGAGTGAACGTCGGCTTTCCTTGGTTTGGGGACATGATGAAAGGTGAAAGTTGCTCAGTCGTGTCTGACTCTTTGTGACCCCATGGACTATACAGTCCCTGAAATTCTCCAGGCCAGAATACTGGAATGGGTAGCTATTCCCTTCTCCAGGGGATCTTCCCGACCCAGGAATCGAACTGGGGTCTCCTGCATTGCAGGCAGATTCTTTACCACCTGAGCTATGTAGTACTAAATGCTTTTTGCAAAATAATTTTAATAGATAACCTAATGAAGGTTTATGATATTTATTAATTTCTCTAGTGTTACCGACATTAGATAATATCAGACTTACTTAGGTCTCATCAATCTGATTGGTTGCCTTTTCCTTTTCCTAATGAAAAATAAAATAATTTTTTTTTAATGTTCATGTGTTTTGTAATTCTGATCTCAAGTGGCATACGAGAATTTTGTCTTTGAAGATTTTCAGTCTTTTCCTCGTTAATTTGTAGTACTTGTTGAATTTACTTATTTATATATTAAAAAATTTATAGATAGCTCAGTATCTTAAGTGTTTTCTTGTTTCAGTTTTTATGTGGTTTTTTTTTAAGCCTGCTATTTTCATATAGTTTGTGTATATACTGTGAAAACATTTATATTTGCTTTGAAAACTGTAAGGCATGACAACTCACTAATGTTCGGAAATGTGAAATAAAGTGGACTCATTTATGTCAAAGGGCTTTTAACCTGGATTTAGGGTGTGTTTTTTTTTTTTTTTTAATTCTACCAGTTTATTGCTACCAACCCAATCTCCTTCCACCCTCATGCATGCGTTCTCAGTCATGTAACCCCATGAACTGCAGTCCGCCAGGCTCCTCTGTACTGGAGTGGGTTGCCATTTCCTTCTCCATAGGAGGCTTTTAATTGTGGGTCTCCTGTACCTCCCCATCTTGTGAAACTATGAACTTTTGATCTGGACCAACCTGCAAATATTCCAAGGACTCTGCAAGAACGTCTGCAACTTATCCCACAGGTTACCTCCCTCTAGTGACAGCCATAGCACTCAAGCCTTTTCTTCCAAGACTAGCTTTTGCCTCCAACTCCAATTAAAATCCTTTGTAATGCGAACCTCTTTTTGTCTTTAAAAGCTCCTTTTATTCCCTAGACAACATCTTTTTTTTTATTGCTATTGATACTTTAATGTGCCTGTATGCTCAATCCCCTCCACTCTTTGGGACCAGCGGGCCAAGCTCCTTTCTCCCTGGGATTTCCCAGACGAGAACACTGGAGTGGGTGGCCATTTCCTCCTCCAGGGAATCTTCCTGACCCAGGGATCGAACGCGAGTCTCTTGAATCTCCTACACTGGCGGGCAGATTCTCACTGCCCCACCTGGGAGCCCTGATACTTTAATGTGCACCGAGTTGCAATTCTTTGATCACAAGTGAATGTGCTGTGGTTGATTATTACCTCGGGTTTATTTAGGCAGGCAGTATCCACTATAGAGTTCTGTTATCTAGTTCCATGTATTTTTTTTAGACAATAATACAGAATTGCCTTTTTTATCCCTAAATCTTATTTCCTTACTTGCAAATGCTTCCAAGGTTTTCATAAAAAACAAACAACGACTCTGGCTACTCAGTCTTTTAGACAACTGGAATGCATTTTTTCTAATCTTGTATCATATTTTATGTTGAGAAATGAGAGATCAGAATTTTTAAAAGATTATACATACAGGCTTTGCTGGGTCTATTTTGATGTGTTTTTAAGAGGTTCTTCCGGCGGATTTGACCCATTAGTGCCCTGCAGGGAGGGAGAGGGTCTGGTCCACACAGCAATCCCTGGACGCAGGGGAACTACATTGTCCAGAAGTCTGTGCGCGGCCTGGTACTCATCTGGGGCCTTTCCGGGAATGTGAAATAGGAGGAGGCGGGACTTCTGGCGTCTTTCTGATGGTCGTTTGACCGTTTTTTGCTGCTGTCTGCAGGATCCAGGGCTCTAAATCACTGGGTGGAGTCGAGCCTAAAGAAACTGGCAAGATCCCGAGGGTCGCCGTCCACATTGCACAGGAGTGAACGGGTTGCGGAACCACTTTTAGGATTTTCGGTCCAGGTTTTCCCTGCTGCACCGAATGGGTCCTATGGCAACCGACGCGCGGCAGGACCCGGCCCAGGTGACTGTTCGTCCCCGGATCCTCAAGCCCCCATGAGGGTCACCTGCTCAGGGCACCGCGGTTCAGTCCCCTTAGTGCAGAACTTTAGGCGTGCGTGTGTGGCGGTCCCATTTCTGACACGCTGTGTGATGAAATGTGGCGTGTTAAAGGCCTTGGGCCGATCCTTGGAGGCGCACACGAACCAGAGCATTAGAGAAACTTGGGGTTGGAGTCCTCTCTGCAGGGACAGAACATTAAGGAGGAGTCAACCATCTGGGTCAGCTGGGCCGATAGTCCGCATTCTGGGAACCATGGAGGGCTGTGAACAAGTCAGAAAGATGCTCGACTTTTAAAGTATTTCAGAGGAGGACTGACTGGGGAGGAGGTGATGAGGTGGAGACTGGGAAACCTGGGAGAGGCTTCTGCGTTAGACTCCAGAGAGTCGAGTGGTTTCCGGACGACACTAGTGACTTTGGAAGTTGCCGGCCTGAAACAATTTGACTGCCCCCATTTCTTTTGTAAAGATGTCTCCCCGCTCAGGAGCATCAGGGATTTGCAGTTGGGGTGTGCCGCTATTACAGCAGGCAGGTCACTAGGTATGAGCGGAGAAATGAGGGCAGGGGCGCCTGCGTCTTGTAAATAGCAGGGATCCAAAGGCAGAGGAAAGCAGTAACTTCCAGCCTGATAGGAAATCACAGATCTTGGGTGGTAAGTGTCTGGGTAGCAGACAAAGAAAGGAGGAGAAAGGTGGGAATCTCCTGTGTCCGAAGGTAACTTTGCTCATGATGCCCTCAATACGGTAAGATTAGCCGGACAGATGAAGAAGTACCCATCAGGCACGGACGTCGTAACACTTATGATCGAAGCTAAGCAAGGACAAAAATCCCTTCTCCCCTTGGAAACGGAGCTGGATTAAAATCCAGGAATCTGACCCCCGGACTTCTCCTTCCTCGCGAGCATTCCACCTCTTCATTTCTATCCCCCTCATAACTGCCTTGCCTGAGAAACCGGGGACGCCAGGTTTTCACCTGTCTCTCCTCTCCCGCTGAGAGCATAACCTTGCTTAAATAGACTCTCACTTTACTTTCTTAACCTCTCTATTTGTCTCCAAATTCTTTCGCTGTGAAGAAAGAATTTTAAATTCAAGGGCAATACAACCGTCCTGAGCTAACACTTTATGTAGATTAAAGAAGGAAGTTAGATGGGCTGTAGCCACCAATGAGTCCATGGCTTTTCACTGTCTGAGTCCTTGCCAGGAAAGAAGAGACTCTTCTTTTGAATACCATTACTGTCTCAGGTCAGTAAGGGCTCCCCCTCCAGTGGGCCAACCCTAATTGAGGTTTCTGTTAATTAATTTTTTTTCAAACTTTTTATTTTGTATTGAGATATAAACAATTAACAATGTTTTGTGTTTATTAATTTTTAATAAATGAATTAAATAATAAAAGGAATATGAATGATATTAATTAAAATATAGGCATTAATTATATTATTTATAAGGAACAACAGACTAGTTCCAAACAGGAAAAGGAGTACGTCAAGGCTGGATATCGTCACCCTGCTTATTTAACTTCTATGCAGAGTACATCATGAGAAACGCTGGGCTGGAAGAAGCACAAGTGGAATCAAGATTGCCGGGAGAAATATCAATAACCTCAGATAAGCAGATGACACCACCCTTATGGTAGAAAGTGAAGAGGAACTAAAAAGCCTCTTGATGAAAGTGAAAGAGGAGAGTGAAAAAGTTGGCTTAAAGCTCAACGTTCAGAAAATGAAGATCATGGCATCTGGTCCCATCACTTCATGGGAAATAGATGGGGAAACAGTGTCAGATTTTATTTTTGGGGGCTCCAAAATCACTGCAAGTGGTGATTGCAGCCATGAAATTAAAAGACACTTACTCCTTGGAAGGAAAGTTATGACCAACCTAGATAGTGTATTGAAAAGCAGAGACATTACTTTGCCAACAAAGGTCCTTCTAGTCAAGGCTATGATTTTTCCAGTGGTCATGTATGGCTGTGAGCGTTGGACTGTGAAGAAAGCTGAGCACCGAAGAATTGATGTTTTTGAACTGTGGTGTTGGAGAAGACTCTTGAGAGTCCCTTGGACTGCAACGAGATCCAACCAGTCCATCCTAAAGGAGATCAGTCCTGGGTGTTCGTTGGAAGGACTGATGCTGAAGCTGAAACTCCAATACTTTGGCCACCTCATGCAAAGAGTTGACTCATTGGAAAAGACCCTGATGCTGGGAGGGATTGGGGGCAGGAGGAGAAGAGGATGACAGAGGATGAGATGGCTGGATGACATCACTGACTCTATGGACGTGAGTCTCAGTGAACTCTGGGAGTTGGTGATGGACAGGGAGGCCTGGCATGCTGCAATTCATGGGATCGCAAAGAGTCAGACACGACTGAGTGACTGAACTGAACTAAACTGAAGGAATATAAATAATTGTATTATAAAACCTTAAAGATAATTGGCAGGATTTCCTGGTGCAGTAAATGTGGCTCTGAGTAAAGGACAGTAAAGGTTTTCTTTTGGCTGAGCATCTGTAAGACCTGAGACCACACTGATGTGAGAAGTCAGTTTTAGGGAGATAGTAAAAGTTGAATTAGGGATGTGCTGTTTCTTAGATTCGGAAGTTGAGATAACATAGGGGTTGCTGAAATTTATAGTTTAGAATTGAGGGAGGAGGTCACTGGCTGAAGGATGTCCATGTAGTGATAGCCTAAGTGCTGGACTCCAGCCATGTCTGGATCTCAAATTTAGGAGGGAAAGTCTTGTCACTTTTCAATGAAAGGGAACCTGAGATGAAAGAGAGAGCTAGGGCTGGAGAGCAGAGAGTGGGACTTTCTGAGGTTGCCAGATGGGAGGGTCCTGTGTCTCCAGAGCTTTCTGGGGGAAGCAGGGTATAAGCAGTAAGGAACCTTGACTGGGGTGGAGATGGAGAAGGAGCCGGGCGGTGCACTGACTGCTGTGAACACTCAGACAACTTCTATTCCTTGTGGTGCCAGAACAATTGGGCCATACTGACCAGTGAGTCAAGCTCAGATTCAGCCAAAGCACAGACGCCTCAGGTCTTTCAGGAAACCACACGGTTAAAAATGTATAGATTTAACAAGTTAATCTTGTGTAAGCAAATAATAACTGCTGAAAATGACAATCTCTGTCTGTGTATAATCTTACATATATATTTAACATAGTTTTTGTCTTGGGCTCTTCACATAGATCTCTGAACCCCGTGGAATTTCCTAGGAGTTTAGGACTTTTTTTGTTATTCACAAGTAGCCCCCTTTTCACTCAGGAGTTTTTATGATGAGATGACTTAGGGTGGGTCTCCTAGGTAGCCTTAGCATGGTATCGGTCACCAGAAAAACCAAGCAATTAGTGTAAACCCCCATCCCCACCCTAGGGCCTCCCAAGGATCAGAAGGAAACTAGATTAGGTATAAAAACTGCTGAAGAGTGAAATGAGGTTTCCTTCAGATTGGTGAACACATTGAAATGGTGGAGGTCCTAGGATGGTGGCATGTACTGAAAGGACCTGGAAACCCCCTGCTTCCCTTCACCCACCCCCACCCCGCCTTCCCCACCTAGCCTTCTCTTCCACTGGGCTGTTTCTAAGTTGTATGCATTACAGTGAACCAGAAGAAAGGAAAGTGATTTCTTTACTTTCGTGGGTCACTTTATCAAATTATCAAAACTGAGGAGGGGTTCATGGGAATCCTTGAATTTGTAGGCAAGTGGAACAGAAGTACTGGTAGCCTGGGAACCACAGGTCAGAACTGGCCTCTCTAAAAAGGGATAGTCCAGTGAGACTGAGCCCTTAAACCTTTAAATTTTGTCCCTAACCTCTGGATGCCAGAATACGATTAATGTAGGGCACCCAGTTGGTATCATGGAATCTGATCATTGGTGGTAGGAAAGATATCATATATTTGGTGTCAGATAGGAAATTATATGGAGAAGGCAACGGCAACCCACTCCAGTACTCTTGCCTGGAAAATCCCATGGAAGGAGGAGCCTGGTAGGCTTCAGTCCATGGGGTTGCGAAGAGTCAGACACGCCTGAGCGACTTCACTTTCACTTTTCACTTTCATGCATTGGAGAAGGAAATGGCAACCCACTCCAGTGTTCTTGCCTGGAGAATCCCAGGGACAGGGGAGCCTGGTGGGCTGCCGTCTCTGGGGTCGCACAGAGTCGGACACAACTGAAGTAACTTAGCAGCAGCAGGAAATCATAGAAGGAATCACATAAACTTCAAGGTGTTGATTAAATGTCAGATTTATATAATGACTTAAAAGACATGTAAGAAGTATCAAATTTTCAAAAACATTTGTGAATGTGTTAATCCTGTGTTCTGTTATAGCTCAGTGATAGCCCAGACATACAGTAACAATGCATCTGATGCCTACAGTAACATCATGAGATAGGCACCATAAATGTTGCCATTTTACACATGAAGACACGGAAACTGAAGGAAGTTGAATCTTTGTCGAAGGCTATCTGAGTTGTCAGGTTATTGCTCTGAAGCCTGAGGGTGTAGGGTCAGAGCCTGAAGTGACTCATGTCCAGGAAAGGGAAGGGAGGACACAGCTCCGCCTTTCCATGCTCACCAAGATGACCCTGATCTCAGATCCTCCCTCAGAGCCTGAAGTGACTCATGTCCAGGAAAGGGAAGGAAGGACGAAGCTCCGCCTTTCCATCCTCACCAAGACACCCTTGATCTCAGATCCTCCCTCTTTTCACAGGTTCCCACGGTACCAGCAATGTTTATGGTTCCTGGACAGGTAAGTGGAAGAAGTCGCAGTACCTCCCCAGACATCATCCCACCGCTGGTCCTAACACACAGATACAGGAGACTCAGTTGGCCTGGGGTTGTTGGGCCTTAGTCCTGGCTCTGGGTCACCTCAGGCACAGGACCCTCTTTAGACTGGCCAATTCTGGTCTCTGGTTCCCAGGCTACCAGTACTTCTGTCCCACTTGCCTACAAATTCAGGGATTCCCATGAACCCCCTCCTCAGTTTTGATTGTTGTACTGAGGTGGTCTCCTGTGTCCAGTGGAGAAGGTGAGGTGGTGAGATGTTCCTGGGACAGGAGCCAGCCTGTCCGTGTGCCTGGAGGTGAGACCAAGTGGGGCGTGTCCAGCAAAATGCAGGACCCAGGACGTGGGTGGATAAAGACAGCAGAGCCTTTCCTGGGGTGGCAGCCTGAGGAGCTGAATGATTTTCTGCTGTGCAGGGTGAGAGACAGTCGTCTGACATAACACCCTGACGTTTGCCTTTAGGTGAGAGTAGGGACACTGTGTCTGAGACGGGAAGTGAGAAGTAGGAGTGATGGGACTTCCTTGGTGGCCTAGCGGCTAAGACTCTGCGCTCCCAATGTAGGGGGCCCAGGGTTCGATCCCTGGTCGGGGAACTAGATCCCACATGCCACAAATAAGAGCTGGTGCAGCCAACAAAAAGTAGGAGTGATGAGAAGGACTGTCCAAAATTACGTATTCTTGTGCTGAGTCTGAGATGTGGCAGGGGTGTCTCACGGGAGGTGTCAGGTGTACAACTAGACACACATCTGGAGATCAGGTGGGGGCGGGGTCCAGGTGTGAAGATACTCCTGAGCAGGTGGACAGCAGGGGGACCATGTCAGATTCCAGGCCCTGAGGTCACAGTGTTGGTGCCATGAAGCTTGGGGTGGGTGGGGGAGGGTGTTTTGGTTACAGAGGCCGCTGTGAACTCGTGTCCCCCTCCTGACAGGGCCATGTGACCTTTGAGGATGTGGCGGTGTCCTTCTCCCAGGAGGAGTGGGGGCTCCTCGGCGAGGCTCAGAGACTCCTATACTATGACGTCATGCTGGAGAACCTGTCCCTGATAGCCTCCCTGGGTAAGAACTGCATCCGCACACACCGCCTGTGCTGGGCTCAGCCCTTCTCTCTGCTTGGCTCACTCCAGCCTCCCCAGGCTGGGCCGTGGACGCTGACTGCTTCCTTCCCTGGCTTCCTGGCATTTGAGCTGTGTCCCCCACTCATAGGTGTTCAGTCTGTGTCACACGCCCTGAAGCCTTTCACAGAGGGTTTGCTCTTGGAGGCTTGTTGCCTGCTTGTCCACTTCTTTGCTTTGCCAGTACTTGGTGTATTGACTGTTCTGCTGGGTGGAAGACCTGTGTCACGGGTTCTAACCTTTTTTTGTGTAGCACCTGCCTCAGTGATAACAGACACTTACGTGGTCAGCATTTGTGGTCAACACTAGGTTATTTTTCAAGACTCTCCTCAAGGTTCTCCTAATAAAAGTTTTTTTCCTGAAGTCTGTCACTTTCCTGAAGTTGGGTCACTCTGGGCTGGTGTCTTTGACTGCCCAGTTTGATCTGGTAGGTTCATCAGGCCTTTGATCTGGTAGGTTCCACCTTCACCCATCCTGAGCTGAGGGGCAGAGGCAGCCCTGGGTGCCTGACGAGGTAGACATCTGTCTGGTCATAGGAAGAGGGTTAACAGGATCTAGGGCCTGGTGAGCAGGAGCTGTAGGAAGGCACGATGTCACTGATGAGTTCTAACCCTGCAGGAACAGGTCTTTCCGCCATGACTGGGTTAGTCTTTAGCTTATCCTGGCTGCACCTCGTTTCTATCTTCCCCATTTTGACACTTCCCCCTTCTGTCTGTTTCTCTGAGTTCATACCCCTGTCCTTTTCTACCCCAGTGTCACCTGCGTCTCTCCTTTCCCTCCCTCCCTGAAATCTTCTCCAATAGCAGTCTGGTCTTTTTTGCTAGTTTTTGTGTTTGTTCACTGGTTTTTGCCACACTGCTGGCATGTGGGGTCTTAGTTCCCCAACCAGGGGTGGAACCCCCTCCCACTCCAGCATTGGATGGTGGATTCTTTACCACCAGATCACTGGGGAAGTCCCAGTAGTTGATTCTTTTTTAATTTTAATTGGAAGGTATTACTTTACAATATTGTGATGCCTCCGCCATACATCAACATGAATTGGCAATAGGCATGCGTATGTCCCCTCCTTCTTGAACCCCTCCTCCCACCTTCCTCCCCACCCCATCCCTCCAGGTTGTCACAGAGCACCGGCTTTGGTCATACAGCAAATTTCCATTGGTTATCTGTTTAACATATGGTAATGTATGTTTCAATGCTATTCTCTCAAGTCATCCCACTTTCTCCTCCTTCCACTGTTTCCAAATGTCTGCTGTTTCTGTCTCTGTCTGTTTTGCTACCCTGCACTGTTTACAATAGCTAGCATGTGGGACAACCTAGATGTCCATTGGCAGATGAATGGATAAGGAAGTTGTGGTACATACATACAATGGAATACTGCTCACCTATAAAAGGAACATACTTGAATTAGTTCTAATGAGGTGGATGAACCTGGAACCTATTACACAGAGTGAAATAAGTCAGAAAGAGAAAAACAAATATATTAATGTGTGTATATATATGTGTGTATGTATATATATATATTTGAAATCTAGAAAGACAGTACCAGTAGTCCATTCTTAGTGTATCTTGGGAGGTGCACATTCTTATATAGTCCTCAAACACTGAGTAGTCAGATGTGAATGCATTTTCCTGAAGTGGGACACATTCTACCTGGTACACTTGTCACCACCCCAAAATCCTGCTGAGCACCACTAGCAGAAGAGTGGGTAGTTCCTCTTAGCACAGCACCATATCCCGGCATCCTGTCTTTTTCCCTGTTCTCTGATCACAGAGGCCTAGTATTCGCAGTAGCCCCTTCTGCCACATGTCTGCCTCCCTTTTTTGAATCGTTTGCCGTGGACTTACTCTCTGGTGTCATACAGAAATCTGCAAATGGGTTTCTGTCCGACAAAAGTCTCCACACACTCTATCAGTACTTTCTGTCTTCCTTTCAGGTTGTTGGCAGGGAGGAAAAGCTGAGAAGGCCATTTCCAAACAGTGTGTCTCTGTAGAGCAGGTGACACGGGACAGAAGCCCACAGCCAGACCCTTCTACCTTGAAGACTCTTGCCTCCAGTGTGTGTGCCCTGGTAGAGAGAGACGTTCTCTACCTGGCTGACCCTGCGCTCAGGCGCAGAGAGATTGAGAAGACTTTCCTCGGCAGCCTGGGCTTTCTCCAGAACCATTCTTCCCACGATGGAGAGCATCCATGCAGAAGCAGGCAGAGGAGAGAGGCCCCCCACTCTGGGCAGGGCCATTACAAGTGCAGCGAATGTGGCAAAGCCTTCAGGAAGAAGTACAAATTCACGGAGCACTGGAGAGTTCACACTGGAGAAAAACCGTATTTGTGCAGTGACTGCGGGAAGTTCTTTAGACAGAGCTCCAGTCTTATTCACCATCGGAAAGTTCACACAGGAGAAAGGCCATATGAGTGCTGTGACTGTGGGAAGGTCTTTGTCCACAAATATAAACTTTTTGAACACCAGAGAACCCACACTGGAAAAAGACCCTATGAGTGTAATGAATGTGAGAAAGCCTTTGCCCGCAAGGATTCACTTGTCCAGCATCAAAAAATCCACACTGGAGAGAATCCTCATAAGTGCAGTGAGTGTGGGAAGTGCTTCCTGTACAGAAATAACCTTCTTGCTCACCAAAGGATCCATCCTGGAGAAAAGCCTTATGGGTGTAGCAAATGTGGTCTTTCATCTTCAAAATAAGGCTGCTTTATCACCAGCGAGTCCACACTGGAGAAAAACCTTTCATGTGCAGTGAATGTGGGAAAGCCTATGTCTACAAAGGAAGTCTTGTTGTGCATAAGAGAATTCATACTTTGGAGAAGGCATATGGGTGTAACAAATGTGGGAAACTGTTTACAACCAGCTTTGCCCTCAACAGACATGAGAGTATTCACGCTGCACGAAGGCATTACCAGTGCACCGAATGTGGGAAAGCTCTCAATGGCAAAGTTAAACTCGATAAGCACCAGAGAACCCACACTGGAGAAAGACCCTATAAGTGTAACAAATGTGAGAAAGCCTTCATGCGCAAGGCTACACTTGTTCAGCACCAAAAAGCCCACCCTGGAGTAAAGCCTTTTAAATGCAGTGAATGTGGGAGGCCCTTCACTTACAAAACAAGTCTTGTTGTCCACCAGAGAACTCACACTAGATGAAAGCCTCATAAGCATGGCTCTTTGTAGGCAGCTCCAAGTTCATAAAAAACAGGAAAGTTCACACTTGGGAAGTGCCCTTCTGAATTTAGACTTGCCTTCATTCGAGTTAACATCTGGTAACACAGCTCCTGTGTTACGAGTAGGTGGATGTGCAACTTTTGCAGAGTCACTCAGATTTTTCTAAAGTGGTTAAATCTTTACAGTCTCACTGGAAGCACTAAAATCTGAGTTTCTGTTCTTTCCATTCTTGCCAACACTTGGTGTGTTTGGGCTTTCTCATTTCTGTGATATCATAGCTGTATCCAGTGATTTGAAGTAGCATTTTCCTAATGACATGATGCTGAGTCATTTTCCATGTGTTAATTTCTACGCATATATCATTGAAATTGCTGTTCATATGATTTGCCCTCTTAACTACTGACTTAATCTTTCTTCATGGATTATTGATTAAGGTACTCTGCTGGAAATATTTACCAGTATTCCGCCAGACTTGGTCATCTCAGTTCAGTCACATTTCCAGAGAAAGAGTTTTGTTTTGTTTTGTTTGTTTATTTGTTTATTTATTTTTGGCCATGCTGCTGGGCATGAGGGATCTAGGTCCCCAACCAAGGATCAAACCTGTGCCTCCAGCAGTGGGAGCACAGAGTGCTAACCACTGTACCACCTGAGAATTCCCAAGACGCTTTAATTTTAGTGTAGTTTAATTTGTCCATTTATTCTTTTACTGATTATTCTTTTTGTATTGTAAATAAGAAATGTTTCCCAAATTTAAAGACAGAATTTTTCCTGTATTTCCTTCTGTAACTTTTAAATTTACATATCTTAATATTAATGAGCCATACTCACTTGATTTGGAAAGTTATTTTTTTTTAATATGGATACCCAATTGCTGCAGTGATATTGATTTAAATAGTATAGCTTATTTCTTGAATTGCTTTAGTGTCTTCGTGGAAGGTCAATCTATTTCTGGACTTTCTCTTCAGTTGCATTTATCCACTTTATTTATGCCAATACTTTCATGTGTTGAATAATTTATTTTTAACAATAATATGTCTTGATCTCAAGGTTGTATACTCCTTGGACTTTCTTTATCCAAGTTATTATGGCCATTCTTGGTCCTTTGCCTTTCTGTATGAAGTTTGTTTGGCCGCTCAGCATATGGGATCTTAGTTCTCTGAGGAGGAATTGAACCTGTACCCTTGGCAGTGGAAGTGCAGAGTTCTAACCACTGCATCACCAGGGAATTCCCCCATATAAAGTTTAGAATCCACTTTTCAATTTGTGCATAACAAAAATTCCCACTAGAATTTTGATTGGAATTGCATTTAATCTTCAGTATGGTGAAAGTGAAAGAGGAAAGTGAAAAAGTTGGCTTAAAGCTCAACATTCAGAAAACGAAAATCATAGCATCTGGTCCCATCACTTCATGGGAAATAGATGGGGAAACAGTGGAAACAGTGTCAGATTTTATTTTTGGGGTTTCCAAAATCACTGCAGATGTGAAGTTAAAAGACACTTGCTCCTTGGAAGGAAAGTTATGACCAACCTAGATAGCATATTCAAAAGCAGAGACATTACTTTGCCAACAAAGGTCCGTCTAGTCAAGGCTATGGTTTTTCCAGTGGTCATGTATGGATGTGAGAGTTGGACTGTGAAGAAAGCTGAGCACCGAAGAATTGATGCTTTTGAACTGTGGTGTTGGAGAAGACTCTTGAGAGTCCCTTGGATTGCAAGGAGATCCAACCAGTCCATCCTAAAGGAGATCAGTCCTGGGTGTTCTTTGGAAGGAATGATGCTGAAGCTGAAACTCCAATACTTTGGCCACCTCATGTGAAGAGTTGACTCATTGGAAAAGACTTTGATGCTGGGAGGGATTGGGAGCAGGAGGAAAAGGGGACAACAGAGGATGAGATGGCTGGATGGCATCAGCAACTCGATGGACGTGAGTCTGGGTGAACTCTGGGAGTTGGTGATGGACAGGGAGGCCTGGTGTGCTGCAATTCATGGGGTCGCAAAGAGTCAGACACGACTGAGCGACTGAACTGAACTGATGGTGGTGCAGTGGTAAAGAATCTGCCTGCCAATGCAGGGGACCTAAGAGACTTGGGTTCCATCCCTGGGTTGCGAATATCCCCTGGAGAAGGAAATTGCAACTCTCTCCACTATTCTTGCCTGGGAAATCCCATGGACAGAAGAGCATTTTGTGCTACAGTCCATGGGGTCACAAAGAATCAAACAACTGAGCACACACACACATAGAAGAAAGACTGTGCCCCAATCTATAAACATAATATACCTTTTTATTCAGATCTTTAATTTTGTTAGCTGTGTTTTTTAGTTTTCCCTTTGTAGATCTTAAACGTTTCCAGGTATTTTCTACATGTGATGATATTGAATGGAAAAATCTTCAATTTGTGGACTGTTCATATCTATTACACTTAGATATCAAAGTAAGGATAGAAGTGATCCTTCTTGTTTGTGTGTGTGTGTGTGTGTGTTTTCCCCCCTTGGTTTTTCTCTTTTTTTTTTGGACGGCTTGTGAAATCTCAGTTCCCAACCAGGGATTGAACCCAGGCCACAGCAGTGAAAGTGCTAACCACTAGGCCACCAGGGACCTCCCTAGTAGTGATCTTTCTTAATCTTACAAATAAATAACATCTACATAAAGCTATTACAAAGACTACCTTTGAACCATTGTTAAAATATCCCCATTAGAATAAAAGGAGGACAGTGGGTTCTAGTGTCATCCTGGAGTTCCAGTTTCATTCAGTAAGGCAAAATGACTGCAGCAATTGGAAAGGATGAAATAAATCACCTAAAATACGCCCTCAGTTTCCATCTTCACTAGAAGTCCAAATATGGACACTCGGTTTAGTGCCTCAACCCATCATAAACTAATTTTTTCATCATCCATTTTTTGCCCTTCTTAACTTCCTTAGGACCCATCACCATCCATTATACTATGCAACTTAATGTCGTAGATGAGCTGCTTATTATATTTTCTAACAAATACAGAGTAAGTTCCAGTAGGAAAATATGTGTTTACATCCATATTCCTAGGTACATGTCTGAAACACCAACACATATCAATGTCTTGAAATAGATAAGATGAAAACACACAGTTCATGTTCATTTGCACAACTGTGGATATACTTGCTAACTCTCACCCTGCTTTTCCCTGTATGTTTCTAGAAACTTGTCCATTTCTTCTAGGTTGTTGAATTTATTGGCTTATGACTGTTCATAGTATTTTCTTAGGATTTTTTGTTTGTTTTTCTATAGTATCAGTTGTTACTTCTCTTTGATTTCTTATTTTGTTTATCTGGGTTGTCTCTTTTCTTTTTGGTGAGCCTGACTAGAGGTTTTTGATTTTGTTTATCCTTTCAAAAAATTATCTCCTGGTCTTATGAACCTTGTCTTTGGAAAAAAAAACAAACAAACACCTGTTTTATTTATTTCTTTCACATTTATAATTTTCTTCCTTCTGCTGACTTTGGGTTTTGCTCCACCCCCCCCCACCCCTAATTTTAGGTGGTTGGTTCGGTTGATCTTTTGAGA
The DNA here is from genome assembly GCF_027580195.1 of Bos mutus. Classification (NCBI taxonomy): domain Eukaryota; kingdom Metazoa; phylum Chordata; class Mammalia; order Artiodactyla; family Bovidae; genus Bos; species Bos mutus. The sequence goes on from NC_091634.1 coordinate 1,091,569, forward strand.
TTTTGTTTGTTTCTGGAGGAAGGCCTATATCACTATGAACTTCCCTCTTAGAAGTGCTTTTGCTGCATCCAGTAGATTTTTATAAGGCTGTGTTTTCATTTTCATATTTCTTGAGGTATTTTCTGATTCCCTGCCTGATTTCATCATTGACCCGTAGGTTTTTTAGTAGCATTTTGCTTAGTCTCCATGTAATTGTTTTTTTTTTTTTCCTCATTTTTATTTCTGTGATTGATTTTCTGAGTTTATACTATCATGCTCAGAAAAGATGCTTTAAATTTCTGTCCTCTCAAATTTATCGAGGCTTGTTTTGTGAGATTGTGTGTAGTCCATACTAGAGAATGTTCCATGCACACTTGAAAAGAATATATATTCTGGTTCTTTAAAAAAAAAAAAAAAAACCCAGGAAAAGAAAGTCCAGGATTGGACTGCTTCACAGAGGAGTTTTACTAAACATATAAAGAAGAGCTAATGCGACTTCTCAAACTGTTCCAAAAAACTAAAGAGGATGAAACACACTTAAATTTATTCTACAATGTCATTCACTATTGCCCTGATACCAAAACCAAAGACACTATAAAAAAGAAAAAGAAAATTAAAAGTAGGGACAGGGGACAAATTTTGATCCTGAGTGTTGCTTGAGGTTGATATCTTAATGGTTTGACTGCATGACTTGTGGTTTTGTCCTGTCTTTGAAAAACAACTCAGTATTTTGTTAGAAACAGGGTAGGACCAGATTTAGTCTGAATCTGTAGCTATACATTGCAGGCAGTTTTCCTGGCCTTTGCTTATATTCTTATGGAAGAGAAACCTAATATCACTGACATGATTCACATGATTGATATCTTAGGTTTGACCAAATATATTCTGCCTAAGGTTGGGTTTTGCAGAAGCAGAACCTGACCAGAGTTCAACGACGTACGATTTATCTAGGGGAAATTAATATGAGAAGTTTAATGACTGAGTACAAGGAAAGGGAAAGAGCTGGCAAGGGTGCAGCCTGATATGAAATCTCTTATCTGAAATCTACGTTTTGGAGATCAGGAATGTGAATGGTAGGTACCACATGTTTATTCCACCTTAAGGAAAAGGAGCATCTTTTTGTAGCTCCAGACAATCCTTTAATATTTCCCAGATATCCCGCTGTTTATTTTTTCTAAAACATTAAACTTACCTGTAGCTGCACGAATCCAGGTATGTGACATTTTACTTGGTATTATTTCTGTACATTAATTTCTTCTCTTGGGGAGTCTGGATTGCATAGCTCTGGTTATTCTTTAAAAATCAGCCCATCAAAGAGTAAAACATCTCACTTGTTTTGCCAAAAAAGAGTCAGGGCTTCCCTGGAGGCTCTGGAGTGGTAAAAATCCACCTGCCAAAAAAAAAGAATCTGCCTGCCAGTGAAGGAGACATGGGTTTGACCCCTAACCTGGGAATACTCCACAAGCCATGGAGCAACTAAGCCCGCACACCACAACTGCTGGGCCTATGCTCCCCAACAAGAGAAGCCACTGCAGTGAGAAGCCTGCACACCTCAGCTAGAAGGCAGCCCTACTCACCAAAACTAGAGGAAAGCCCACACAGCAGTGAAGACCCAGCATAGCCAAAAATAAGTAAATAAACAAAGTCATTTTAAAAAAGCAGAGTATCAGAGTCCTATATTCAAATGCCTACAGTTTGCCTCACTTGGGTGTTTGATAGATTCTAAGATAAAATATGTTCAAAAGCGAATTTTAAATATTTCCTTCTAACCTCCTCCATCTACACCACACCACCCTTCCCATCTCAATGACTGATAAATCTATCCTTCCAGCTTAGATAGAAACCTTGAGTCATCTTTTTTTATTGTAGTGTGAGGCTGACTAGGAGATGGAGAAGCCATGTTTTGATCTGATGACATGAAGCTGTGTAAGCACAACCACGTGCAAATCTTCAGTAATAAAGACACTATATAATGAAAACGTGGCATCTTAGAGTGAATTTTCATTGAATAAAGACGAATGTACAGAATGAAGTGATTGTGCATAATCTTGCTACCAGACTGAAACTGGTGGGGAATCACCTTTCACAATCTCAGAGATAATTTCAAATCATTTGGCAAATAGTATTGCCATTACACTAGACTGAAATTCAAAACAAAACAAAAAACATTATGTTTATCTGAGTTCAGGAGGCCACTCTGTACACATTTCTACCACTGCAGGAAATGTCTTGCAGAAAATGAAATTTGGTAAATCTCCTTTTCAAATAGATCCCAGGTGTCACACCACTAAAAGAAATAAACATGCCTTGTAATGTGCAGTGAGAAATACTATATTGATATAACAGGTGGGCTGGATAGGAATACAGTCAGTGAGTATAGAGGCAGGGAAAATGTGTTTTCTGAGGGAGAGAGAGACAGCATCTTGGCCACATGATTCAAGGCTGCCTAATATCTCCGTCTTCCTGTCTCTGAAGTATTTTCACTGTGTGCCATCACAGGTGTTGGAGTTCACAGAATGACCCTCAGGCTTCTGTCTCCCTGTGATTGAAGAGCAGCAAGATAACGTTTATCAGGTCCAATCTTTGAGTGGATGCACCTTTTTTTTCCCCCTGCTGCACCACACGTGGGATCTTAGTTCCCTGATCAGGGATACAGCCGAGCCCTTTGCATTGGGAGCACGGTGGCTCAGTATTTTGGACCACCAGGGAAATCCCTGAATTTGCTTTCACTCTGCTTATCATGGTCCAGCGTATCCCTCTGAGATTTTAGCCTCCTGGCACATGAAATAACACGTTTAAGAATATTCCTTAGCTGCGGAAGATACTACACGGAAACGGGGTGGTGGCCATTTAAGAAGACGCCAAGAGCCGCTTCCTCCCCCGCCACCCCTCTCCTCCCCGCCCGCCGCCGCCCGGAGCCCGAGGATGTCCTTTTCCAGAGCCCTTTCCGCGGGTACTTAGAATCCTCGACAGAAATTCCCAGAATCGCGCCCTTCGAGGTACCAGGCTGGGTTGCGTGGCCGTATTACCCAGGCGGCTCTGCGGCAAGAGGCGGTTGCTCTGGGCCAATGATTGTGCACGACCGGGACCGCGCGCTGCACGAGACTTCCGGCGGCGCCCGCGTCGGGGCCTCGTTGCCTCCGCCTGAGTTGTGCTTGGCTTCGCAGGCGCGTCGGAGCCTGTCCGCATACGCGAGGCTGGAGCAGAGCGAGCGGGGGAGAGCCTTCCTCCCCGCGCTGCCCAGTAGAGTCGAGGGTGGGCGTGGTGGGGGGTTGCGGCGGAGCACAGTTAAGCCCTCGGAGCCCTCCGTGATTCCCCACCTTGCGTGGCCGGGGGACCCTGCGCAGGGCACCATGGCGGCCCTGGCGGCAGAGACCTACCTGGCACCGGTGAGTGGATGGCCCCTTCGGCCCTTTGAACGCCCCGCCACGTCGTCCCAGCGCCTCCATAGAGAGGAAGCTGTTGTCCAGGGTCTCTTCGCTTCCCCTAACTCTGGGGCTTGTGGAGGCTGGTCAGTCCCAGCCGAGTGTCCTAAATCCAGGCCGGGGTTGATAGGGATGGGTTCCCAGTGCAGTTGATCTGTGCAGGGGTGTCCCAAGCCCATGAACCACTAGATGAAAATGCTGGAGGTGAGGCTCAGCGGCGTTAAGTTGTGACTCGCATAGCCTGTTGGAAACCGTGGAGAAAGATCTGGAATGGCGGACTGAAGAAAGGGTCCACTTCTTAGGTTGGCGGGCACCATGGAGAATTTGGAGGCAAGGAGGGAAGGAAGCTGATCCAGATTTTAATAAGTTTCCTCTACGTGTCGAGTGGAGTCGCCAGCGAAGGACAGGGCTCCCTGTAACCCCCACACGTACGTGGAACCCTCTGTGCCATCCTCCATGTGTGTTGCAGGTGTGCAGAACGAACTTTAGAGCCCGCATCCTGGGTTCAGCGCCAGGGTCTGTCCCTGCCCACTAGTGGGGAAGGTTGCTAGGTCCTGACTCCACAGTTTCCTGTGCTGTGAAATGGCGTTAATCCCAGCATATTCTTTCTGCGTTCTGGTGAGAGAGGAGTAGGGCAGGGTGTGAAAACCACTGAATGCAGCACAGTGCACCCAGAGACGCTCAGGAAACGCTAGTTATGGCTGTTCCGCTACTCTGATTTCTAGGGTCGAAGGAGGTCTTTTTCCCTAGGCTTGTCCTAACGGCAGTGTTAGACAAATGGGCTGTCTCAGACCGTCTCTGTCTCTGGACCGCCTGAATGGAGCGCTTTGAGGAAAACACTCAAGCAACAGGATGGAGACTTCAGTGTGTGTTGTGTCTGTGCCCCTCCCAGGGCTGTGACCTTGAGCAGGTCTCATCGCTGCCCTTGTCTCCCACCCTTGGGGTTAATGAGGATATTAACATTTCCTTCTCCTGGCTTATGGTGATCAGAGAGGGTATTGCCCAGGATCCAGCCAGGTAGCATCGCTCCAGACAATTCAGGAGCAGAGCCCCTTGTCCTAGAATGATCTTAGGGACACCCCACCCCACCCCCGCCGGGGAATCAGGTCTTGGGGTTCCCCTGGTCTCAGGCTGTGTCCAGGTGAGGCCTGCAGGAAGAAGGAGAGCCTGGGGACAGATGCACAGTGTGTGCAGCATTTTTAGAGTCAGGATGCTCAGTCATGGCAGACCTCGTTCGCTCCTGTGTCCCCATGGACTGCAGGCCGCCAGGCACCTCTGTCCATGGCATTCTCCAGGCAAAAATCCTGGGATGGGGTGCCATTTCCCACCCCAGGGGATCTTCTCGACCCAGGGTTTGAGCTCGCGTCTTGCGTCTCCTGAGTTGGCAGGCAGGTTCTTTACCACTAGTGCCACCTCACTGCTCCTCTGCTAGGAGGATCCTGGGGTGGGCTGGGAGCCAGGAAGGTCACTGGATTCATCTTGGCAATTGCCATCTGCTTATGCAAAACTAGCTTGCCATTTTCAGCAGCAAATTCATCCTTCTGTTAAAGACATTTCCTTTCATGTGAAAAGTGAGGTGATTAAAGATAGGGTGGTGGTGCCTTGTGGGAGCCTTTGAATGTCAACACTCAGCAGGTCCCAGGATTCTCTCCAGCGTGTGACACTGTTTGCTCTTGTCACAGCCCCAATCACCGCCAGTAATTGTCTTGTGTATTTGCTATTTGTTTGTGTGGCCCTTCATCAGAGAGGGCTTCTCACATTTGCTCCCAACCTATGCGCTTCCGTGATCCCTGATAGCTCAGTTGGTAAAGAATCTGCCTGCAATGCAGGAGACCCCGGCTCGATTCCTGGGTTAGGAAGATCCCCTAGAGAAGGGACAGGCTACCCACTCCAGTATTCTTGGGCTTCCATTGTGACTCAGCTGGTAGAGAATCTGCCCACAATGCAGGAGACCTGGGTTCGATCTCTGGGTTGGGAAGATCCCCTGGAGAAGGGAAAGGCTACCCACTCCAGTATTCTGGCCTGGAGAATTCCATGGACTGTATAGTCCAAGGGGTTGCAAAGAGTCGGACATGATTGAGCGACTTTCACTTTCATTTTCTCTAATCTTCCCACTCTGTTTTCTTTTTTTTTTTTAATAATTTTATTTATTTATTTATTTTTGGCTGTTCTGGGTCTTTGTTGCTGCACAGGCTTTTTCTGCTTGTGGTGAGCCGGAGCTACTCTTTTTTGTGGTGTGCAGGCTTCTTATTGCAAAGGCTTCTGTTGTTGCAGAGCCCAGGCTCCAGGCGCTGGGACTTCTGTAGTTGAAGCACATGAGCTCAGTAGTTGCAGCTCCTGGGCTCTAGAGCACAGACTGAGTGTGACGCCTGGGCCTAGTTGTTCTGAGGCATGTGGGATCCTCTTGGACCAGGGATCAAACGGGTGTCTCCCGCATTGGTAGGTGGATTTTTTACCACTGAACCATGAGGGAAGCCACCCCTCTGCCCCCTACTCCATTTTCTCATCATCAGAATCCTTAGAGCCAGCTGATGTTGTCTTGCTCAGTTATTCAGTTGCTTATTGAGGATCTGTGAATCCCTGTTTGCTGCTTTATCCCTGGGCCTGGAACAGGGCTGGCCCTATATGTAATGAGCTCACTAGCTGCTTGTGAGCTGGTGGGCACTCATGACCCTTGGAATCAGTTCAGACCCCAGCATGGCCCCCTGCAGTTGTCCCTCTGACACCCTCTGTGTGGAGTGTGTGTCCCCTTCCCCTCCCATCCTTCCCCAGCTCACTGCCCTCCAGCTGCACCATCCTCCACTTGCCAGACTCTTACCGACTTCCCAGCCTTTGCCCTTGCAGTCCTCCCCGCTCAGGATGGTCTCCAGTTCATCCCTGTGCATTGCTCAGATCTTTGCTCAAATACCACCTCTTCTTTGAAGCAGTCCTGATCTTTCTAGTTCCAGCTAAAGTACTACCTGCACCCGTTTGCTTGGGATCTAGCTTTTTTGTGCAGAGCTGGGTGCTGGTTGAGATTTTCCAGGGCCTTAGAGGGGCAAAGAGGAGAAATAATCATTAAAAACAATGGTCATAGCGGGCTTTCATGGGGCCCTTGGTTTGCTCTGAGGGACTTTTGTTACCTTTCATCTTCTTCGATCCCCACCTCTTCAAAGTTAGGTTCTGTTATTTTCCTGAATGCTTTATAGACGAGAAACTTGAGGCTCAGAAGTGTTACCTGCACCAGGTTACGCAGCTCTCAAGTTAGTTGAAACTCACACCTTGTCCGTCCGCCACCAGAAGCTGTGCTCCCAACTGCAGCAGGCTGGGAAGGCCTGAGGTGAACACCTGAAGTAAGCAGGCTCTGATCCCACCCAACACCCCAAAGCGCATGATGCTACTCTGTTTGACTTGCCAGGCACCAGTGATCCTCAAGGATGTGGTTGTGACCTTCACCCGGCAGGAGTGGAAATTACTGGACCTGACTCAGAGGACCCTGTACCAGGAGGTGGTGCTGGAGACCTCCAGGCTCCTGGTCTCACTGGGTAAGTTTCTCTTCACCTCCGTGGTGGCAGGGGTGGGAGTTCTGCAGCCTCCTTCTGGGTTCCGTCCTCTCGAGGCCTGGATGGCGGAGCCACCCGCACCCCCCCACCCCAACCAATCTTCCTCGCCATGTTCTGGGCTTGCTTCCTCCCACTTGCTCTCCCTTTGTCTCCAACATGGATGGTTGAGCAAGAAGCCTGGTCCTCCTGGCGGGAGGAAGTGGGGCTCCTGGGAGCAGGGTGTCCTGAGGACCTGTCCCCAGGACCTGGGAGAATCCACAGGCAGATTCGCACCCTGGCTCTGGGTCTCGCCCTGACTTCTCTCTGTGAGTCTGCTCGGTCACTGTCTTTTCACAACAGCTTTGGGTAGGAGTGGGCACCTCAGTGCTTCTCTCTGAGACCCTCAGATTTCTTATCTCTACTCTTTTCAGTGTGTCTATGTCATGCCCTTTCTGTGAAGGTGTTTTTATGACAGAAAGTGACCTCTTGCCCCAGCACTCAGCAGGGGCTCAGCCTGAGGCCCCTGTAAAAGATTCCCATGATAGGGATCTGAGACCTGATTTGAACTGGCCTGTGGTGAGAATCCGGCATCACCTGGTGAGACACATGGACTTAGATTAATCAGAGAACGTCTATGGGAAGAGTGGGTGTCTTTTCCAGGGGTCCCGTGGCTGCACGTGCGCAGGTTTTGGATTCTATAGGATGGAGGCTGTTGTGTAGACGTTGCCCGAGGCTGGTGTTTGTGCCTTGGTTTCAGGACCCGGGGCGGCACTTTTTGTCATGCGTGGGAGTGCCGTTATTCTGAGACCTTCCACCCTAAAAACCACACTCGAGAGAGAGAGTCTTCACAGTCTTTACAAAACACCTTTGTTCTGTATCTCCACAAACAGGGTATCCCGTTTCCAAAACAGAGCTAACCTGCCTCTTGCATCCTGGACGAGAGCTACGGATGGTGAAGAGAGCACTTTCCCCAAGCACTTCCTCAGGTGGATTGCCAAGATCCAGGCAGCGGTGCTCACTGCAGACTGGGAGGGACTGTTGCCTCTGAAATTCTGGGGAAGCTTCTTATTGAGACCTCTCTGGGGATGCAAGTTACACCCAGAAGTTGAAAAGGCCAGAACCAGCTTTGAACAATCATTAGATCCCTTGTGCAGCCCTGCCCAGGTCCTGTTCATTATATGCAAACAATCTAGTTCTTATCCCTTATATACCCCACATCATTCCTGACTCCATCCCCTTCCTGAATGACACCCCAGTCCACCTCTCTCATCTTCTCTTGTCTGCATGATACTGCACACCCCATGATCGCTGCACTTCTGCTCTGTCTCCTACACCAACTCTCCCAGCCACTCACCTCACCTCAAACCCTCACCACTCTCCACCTGCTGACCTCAGCCTATGAGAAAATTCGTGTTGGAAATAAAGACTGCTTGCTTCTCTTTCCCTTCACTCAATCCTTTCAGACTCATCTGCATCTGATTGCCACTTGAAGCCTTTCTTCTCACCTCCCTCTGTCCTTTCCATGACAAATTCCTGAATTAGAAACATCTCCCACCTTCTTGGGCATTCTTATCATCTCTTATTCCCGCCCCCCCCCCCGCCCCCACTCCCTGAGCTCTAGAATGGCCTCTGATCAGTGTGACTATCTGTACAACCAGCTTCTCAGAGGCTGTTTGTAGAAGAAAGGCCTACATTACACTTCCATTCACCCCCCTTATTCTTTTTGTTTTTTTAAACTGAAGTTTAATTTACACATATCAGTGTTCATGACTCTTAAGGCCTTAGCTTGATGAATTTTGACACATGAATAAATCCAAATAACTACCATCAGGTCAAGATCCTGACCTTAGGAGGCTCCTGCAGGCCTTCATAGTCCATACAACCTCTTACAAACATAACCACCAGTACAACAAGGAATTTTTACTATTTATGAGTGGGTGAAACAGAACTTCATAGTGTGTTTTCCGCTTATCTCCTTATTGATCATCGGGATGTCTGTGAGATTCATTCAGTTCAGTTCAGTTGCTTAGTCTCTTTGGGACCCCATGGACTGCAGCATGCCAGGCCTCCCTGTCCATCACCAATGCCCAGAGTTTACTCAAACTCATGTCCATCGAGTCGATGCCATCCAAGCATCTCATCGTCTGTCATCCCCTTTTCCTCCCACCTTCAATCTTTCCCAGCATCAGGGTCTTTTCAGATGAGTCAATTCTTCACATCAGATGGCCAAAGTATTAGAGTTTCAGCTTCAGCATCAGTCCTTCCAATGAATATTCAGGACTGATTTCCTTTAGGATGAACTGGTTGGATCTCCTTGCAGTCCAAGGGACTCTCAAGAGTTTTCTCCAACACCACAATTCAAAGGCATAAATTCTTCGGTGCTAAGCTTTCTTTATAGTCCAACTCTCACATGCATACATGACCACAGGAAAAACCATAGCCTTGACTAGACGGACCTTTGTTGGCAAAGTAACATCTCTGCTTTTTAATATGCTATCTAGGTTGGTCATAACTTTTCTTCCAAGGAGCAAGCATCTTTTAATTTCATGGCTGCAGTCACTGTCTGCAGTGGTTTTGGAGCCCAAAAAATAAAGTCTGACACTGTTTCCACTGTTTCCCCATCTATCTGCCATGAAGTGATGGGATCAGATGCCATGATCTTCGTTTTCTGAACGTTGAGCTTTAAGCCAACTTTTTCACTCTCCTCTTTCACTTTTATCAAGAGGCTCTTTAATTCTTTTTCACTTTCTGCCATAAGGGTGGTGTCATCTGCATATCTGAGGTTATTGATATTTCTCCTAGCAGCCTTTATTCCATCTTGTGCTTCTTCCAGCCCAGCGTTTCTCATGATGTACTCTGCACATAAGTTAAATAAGCAGGGTGACAATATACAGCCTCTACCTACTCCTTTCCCAACTTGGAACCAGTCTGTTGTTCCATGTCCAGTTCTAACTGTTGCTTCCTGACCTGCATACAGATTTCTCAAGAGGCCAGTCAGATGGCCTGGTATTCCCATCCCTTTAAGAATTTTCCCGAGTTTGTTGTAATCCACACAGTCAAAGGCTTTGGCATAGTCAGTAAAGCAGAAATAGATGTTTTTTTCTGGAACTCTCTTGCTTTTTTGATGATCCAGTAGATGTTGGCAATTTGATCTCTGGTTCCTCTGCCTTTTCTAAATCCAGCTTGAACATCTGGAAGTTCACAGTTCACGTACTGTTGAAGCCTGGCTTGGAGAATTTTGAGCATTACTTTACTAACGTGAGATGAGTGCAATTGTGCAGTAGTTTGAGCATTCTTTGGCATTGCCTTTCTTTGGGATTGGAATGAAAACTGACCTTTTCCAGTCCTGTGGCCGCTGCTGAGTTTTCCAAAGTTTGCTTGCATATGGAATGCAGCACTTTCACAGCATCATCGTTCAGGTTTTGAAATAGCTCAACTGGAATTTTATCACCTCCACTAGCTTTGTTCAAAGTGATGCTTCCTAAAGCCCACTTGACTTCAAGTTTCAAGATGTCTGGCTCTAGGTGAGTGATCATACCATCGTGATTATCTGGGTCATGAAGATCTTTTTTGTGTAGTTCTGTGTATTCTTGCCACCTCTTCTTAACATCTTCTGTTTCTGTTAGGTCCATACCATTTCTGTCCTTTATTGTGCCCATCTTCCCTGGTGGCTCAGACGGTAAAAGCGTCTGCCTGCAATGTGGGAGACCTGGGTTCAATCCCTGGGTCGGGAAGATCCCCTGGAGAAGGAAATGGCACCCCACCCAGTATTCTTGCCTGGAGAATCCCATGGATGGAGGAGCCTGGTGGGCTACAGCCCATGGGGTCGCAGAGTCGGACACGACTGAGCGACTTCACTTTTTCTTTCTTTGCATGAAATGTTCCCTCAGTATCTCTAATTTTCTTGAAGAGATCTCTAGTCTTTCCCTTTCTATTATTTTCATCTATTTCTTTGCACTGATCACTACTGAGGAAGGCTTTCTTATCTCTCCTTGCTGTTCTTTGGAACTCTGCATTCAAATGGGTATATTTTTCCTTTTCTCCTTTGCCTTTAGCTTCTCTTCTTTTCACAGCTATTTGTAAGCCCTCCTCAGACAGCCATTTTGCTTTTTTGCATTTCTTTTTCTTGGGGATGATCTTGATCCCTGTCTCCTGTACAATGTCACAAACCTCTGTCCGTAGTTCATCAGGCACTCTATCTCTCAGATCTAATCTCTTGAATCTATTTGTCACTTCCACTGTATAATTGTAAGGGATTTGATTTAGGTTAAGTCAAATTCATGTGGTTGCAGTTGCTTGGAGTGTGATGCTTTCATACTGTATAATATCTCATTGTAGTAATATGTTAAAGTTTATGTTATTTCTTCTCCTGTTGATGAACATCAGTAGTTGTCATTCAGTCGCTAAGTCGTGTCTGACCCTTTGCAACCCCATGGACTGCAGCACACCAGGCTCCTCTGTCCTTCAATGTCTCCCGGAGTTTGTTCAGATTCATGTCTGTTGAATCGGTGGTGCTATCTAACCATTTCATCCTCTGCCGCCCCATTCTCCCATTGCCTTCAATCTTTCCCAATAGCAGGGTCTTTTTCAATGAGTTGGCTCTTCGCATCAGGTGACCAAAGCATTTTTTTTTAACATTATAAACATAACCACTATGAGCAGTTATGTTGGGTGTATACCCAGAATTGGGTTGACTCAGACATGGGATAGGTGTATCTTTAACTTGAAGAAAAAGCACCCAACGATTTCCAGTGTGGTTGACCTTCTGGCACTCCACCAGCCACATGTGAGTTCCCACTGCTCCCCACTCTGTCAGTGCTTGGTGTTCTCGCATTACTCTCTGTGGCACTTTAGAGGAGGTTCTCAGGACCATATACCTCCAGCCAAACCACAGGAGGGTTGCAGGGCTTAACATTTCCATCTTCCTCTTCCTGCTTGCTTGGTGATTTTGTTTCTTCTGTGTTGGCATTACTAATAGGCCTCATTTGTATATTGGATTCCCTTCAGATGACAAAGCGAAAACCAAGACCACAGAGACTGCTGCTTCTCAGCAAGCCTTGTTCAAGGGACACTTACTTCAGAGGTCACTGACTCAGGAAGTCTGCCGTGTTTCTCCGTTGGGGCAAGCTCAGGAACTGGAAGGAGTGTCAGAAAAGCAGGGAGGGCATTTGAAGACAGGAACAGTCCTTCGCAAGGAAACCCTCCCTGGAAACAGGATCCCTGAATGTGGTGATCTGGGGAGAGGCGATAGTTTGGGCTCAAAAGATTTACAAGATCAAGTCTCCTCAGGAGATGCTCCTCATGCATGTGAGTCATGTGTTTCAAGGGCAGACCCACTGTTTCATGGAGGGAAGAATTCCTACAAATGCAAGGAATGTGGGAAAGGGTTTGTCAAGAATCGCTTCCTTCTTCGACATCAGCGGATTCACACTAGAGTAAAACTCTATAAATGCAGAAAATGTAGGAAGACGTTTCTCAAGAAAGCAGACCTCACTCCACACCACAGCTTTCACACTAGGGAGACACTCTATGAGTGCGCTGAGTGTGGGAGAGCCTTCAGCCGCAAGTCTCACCTCACGGAGCACCAGCGGATTCACACTGGAGAAAAGCCTTTCATGTGCGCTGAGTGTGGCAAAGCCTTCAGCCGCAGGTCACACCTCACAGAGCGCCAGCGGAGTCACACTGGAGAGAAGCCATATGTGTGCAGTGAGTGTGGAAAGGCCTTCGCCCACCACTCTGACTTCATTCGGCATAATAGAACCCACACTGGGGAGAAACCCTTTGAGTGCAAAGAGTGTGGGAAAGCCTTTAGTGAAAGCTCTTCTGTAACTCGCCACATGAGGTGTCACTCTAGGGAGAAGCCCTATGAGTGCAGTGAGTGTGGAAAAACCTACAGCTACAGCTCAACCCTCACCACCCATCAAAAGATTCATAGTGGAGTGAAATCCTACACATGTATGAGATGTGGCAAAGCCTTTTACAAGAAGACTGGGCTCAGTCAGCATCAGAGAACTCATATCGGGAAGAGTTCTTTAAAGTAACTATTGTGGTGAATAGTTTGGCCAGAAGAAAAGTGTTCTTTGGCATCTGAGACTATGTACCCAAGTAACCCCCTATGTCCCCTCATGTGCTCAGTTTTGCTGTGATTGTGTGTTGCCTGTAGCTGTAGCTGTAGCTAACCTCATCTTTCATCCCTGTTGCTGCACACAGTGTCCTGGGTTATGGAGATGGGTGACTGGGACATGAGTCTTGTGACTCGTGTCTAGAATGGGAAACAGACATGATAACACACAGGTGAGGTATGCCAGTGTTGTTGCTGTGATAGTAACATGCCTGCAATCCCCATCCAGCATAATGAAGAACAAGGTCAAAACTGGCATGGAGGCCAGATGTGATCAGGAGGAGTCATCCAGTGGCTGCGAGCTTGGACTCTGGACAGTTGGGATGCCAACGTTCCTGAGCTGTGCCTATCACCATCTGGATGACCTTAGTCATGTCACTTCCACACAAGTCTGTCTGCATGTCTGTGAAAGTAGAAAGATGTCTGTTAAACTGTAATGCGTGGGAAGAGGAACAGAAAGTATACAGGGGTGATATGCAGACTGTGAGGTATGGAAGAGCCTCAGCCATGTTTGAAGATGGAGAAGAGCACTTGCAAATGGAACAGCATGCGCCAAGATCCTGAGGTAGGCCAGAGCCGGGACTGTCAGAGGAAACAGGTGGTGGGCAGTGAGATGGAGGGGCAGGGCATCATGAGAAATGTGGATTGTATTGCAACTGCTCTGGGAGCTGAGGAAGGGACTCACAGCACAGTGGGATGATGTCATTTGTCTCTAAGCCTCCCTTTGGCTGCTGTGTGGAGCACGGACTGAGGAGGATAAAGAACTGATGTTGGAGAGAGGGAGGAGGCCACTACAGTCCAGGAGGACGTTGACAGTGGACTGGCCCAGGGTGGTGGCTTTGGAGATGACCTGGGACACGTGAGGAGGCAGAGTTGATGGGACATGTGCATAGTTTGGATGTTGGGGTGAGTCTCCGGGAGTGACTTTACCCCTTCAGTCCTGACAGGGCCCTCTGCATCCATAGGAAACGTGACCCATGGCTTGACAGTGTGTTCCAGGTTCTTAGTCACAAGTTTCACAGTTCGCAGTTTCACAAGTGTGGTGAATGAGGCTGAAGGTCCTTTTCTGGGATACACAAAAGTCAGAAAGACTTGTTGTAGTTCATCCTGGTAGTTTGGGCAGTTGAGTTTTCCATGACCCAGGAAGGGTCCTGACCCTGCTCAGATTACATGACTTCAGGCGGGAGGGTGCGTCGAGCGGTGATGAGATCTCCGTCACCTAGGCCACCGTTCTCAGCTGTGCTACTTAGTGGTGCCCGTGACCCAGACCAGCTCAGGGAACTTTGGGTTCTTGGTCTCCTCCCTTGTGAACTTGGAGTTGAATTAGCCATTGGAACCTTCATTATTTATGAAACAAGTGTGTTGGCCAACATGCCTCCCCAGGTTGTTGTGAGGTTAAAGGATAGTGTTGTAAAGAGACTGTCATTCGGCTGGGTATGTGGATGCGCTTCAAAGTTGGCTGCTGTTACTCACAAGTTCCCTCTCCATGCCATTCTCTTCCTTCCTCACCAGGAGATGTGCTGCTGGTAATTTCCTGATGGCTTTTCAGCAGGTTTTAGTTCTTAAGAAGCTTGATCATGGGCTCTAGTGACATTCAGCATAAGGTCTTGGTTTTCCATCAGCCAAATTTCTATTTCTCTGAATAGAAATTCAAAACCTGCCTTTAAAAATCTCTTGTGAAGGGAATTTTGAGCTGCCCAAAAGTGCTGACTGCTAATTTAATTTACCCCATATTTATTTAATTTTATGGTTGATATACATAATTTGAGTTTAAATATGCACTCTTATTTTTTGGATTTTTTTGCATCACTTGTTCTTTTTCTCCCCTCCTCCCCTTTAAATTTTCTATTAATTACTTATAGGTTTTCTTTATTCTAGTTGGAAAGCATATTCTCTAATTGTGTTTGTTATTGTTTAAGATTTATAAGCACTTATTAAAAACAGTAGAACACAGAATTATAAGTACTTTTTCTTCTTCACTACTAAGACACTTAACAGTATATCTGTATCTTAGTCTATGTGTTGAGACCTTGTATGTTAATTTCATCATTCTAACTCCACAAGGAAACATCATTCATGTTTAACACAAATTATGAGCAGTTGCATCCATCTACGCAGGCATTTACCCTCTTGGATCTTCATTGTTTCTATCATTGCAGGTCTTCCATCTGAGATCAGTTTCCAAATCCTTAAATATAAACTTTAGGATTTCATTTTTGTGTATTAATTTTCTATTCAATTTCCCATATGGAGTTCAAAACAGTCATACTCTTCTTTTTTTGGCTATGTCCTGTGGCGCGTGGGATCTTAGTTCCCTGACCAGCATTCAAACCCGTGCTCCCTGCATTGGGAGCGAGGACTCGAGCACTGGAGCACCAGGGAGGTGCCTACTCATACTTTTTCTTAAAAGGCGACTTTGCTGTGTATAGAGATCTACACTGGCAGCCTCGCTCTTCAGCAGGTCCTTCAGTGGGTCCTGCCACCGACTCCAGAACTATAATAATACTGGGAATGCGTGCCAACCTACTTTGTTTATTGCCTTGTTGTCTTAGTTTAGGTTAAGAACAGAGGAATGGGGTTTGAGGTTTTCAACCCGAAAGTAATAAATAGTGCTGAATATGTAGGGGGGATAATGAAATCCATTATCCCAGTGACTGAACTGATGAATTATACTAGAAACTGGGTAGATGGTCTCCTATCCAACTGTTTCTTTATCAACACACAGCTTATCTTCCATGGACCATGTCAATGAGTTTCGGACAATGGCATACGGGCAGAAGCGATTGTGAAATTGTCTCTTCACGGCATCATCTCATGTTTGCTTCTCTGCTGGGATGTCCCTGTGGGTGTGAGATTGCTGTTCTCACACGCCCCAGGATTTAGTGCTGTCTTGGGAGCTGCAGGTTCAGGCTATCCATGGACTGACCATGTACAGGCAGTTTTAGCAAATTCCTTGGTGATGCTGATGTTACCAGCGTGGGAACCACTGAGTAAAATCATCATTTAATGTTAGTTCGCAAAGACAGTGTAAGCAACTTATCTTTCTAGTACCATTTTTGGGTTTGTTTGTTTGTTTTTAGTTTTTTGCTCTGTTGGATACTCGCCAGCCATGAACCAACCGTTCACTCTCAGAAACAGACATTGACAGAATATCAAATTATCAGCTGCTCCCCTACCTCATACACTAGACATTGTGTGTGCCTGCTCAGTCATGTCCAACTTTTTGCAACTCCATGGACTGTAACCTACCAAGCTCCTCTGATCATGGGATTTTCCAAATGAGAATGGAGTGGGTTGCCATTTCCTCCTCCAGGGGATCCTCCCAACCCAAGGATCAAACCTGTATCTCCTGCACTGCAAGTGGATTCTTCACTGCTGTGCCATAGTGTAGTACCTACATTTAAATCCCCAACTGGGAATGGAACCCGGGTCCTAAGCAGTGAAAGCACCAAGTCTTAAACACAAGACCACCGAGGAGTACCCTTCCCCATGATTTTTAGTAGCATATTTTTCCTGAGGGTGTGACAGACTTAAGAAGCTTGCCAAGGGCTTCACAAACAGGGGTCTCCGATTCAATATCTCTTGTGGATGGCTTTGCCCAACATGGCCACAGAAATCTAGAGTGGTCATCTTTGGAATCACACAGCATTGTTTTCCAGGGTCTCGCAGGGTTGTTTGGCCTTCGCTGTGGAGAATGGGAAGGGTGGGATGCAAGACAGAAACTACATTACCCAACGGGCTGTGCTTGTGCGTGGGCGGCGGGACACTCGTCCAATGACGACCCAGGACAGAGCTGGACCCTCCCGCGGAGGTGGAGGCCGGACTTCCGATGACGTGACGGAGGCTGATGGGGGTCAGTGCCTCTCCTTGGTGGAGACCCGAGTCCAGACCGGGGGCTGTTTCCCGGGTAGCTATTAGGGATCAAATAAGGAAGGAAGGGAACGAGAATTGGACCCTACTCTGCGCCTTTGAGCAAGCCCTCCGCCTGGCTGTGCGTTCTTCGGGCTCTGCCCCAGCCCTCCTTCCTTCTGGCGCACTTGTCCTTCTGTGCCTTTTACACGTGGGGAGCCGAGGCTCCTAGTGCGGGTCAGCCAAGGTCACGCCTGGCCAGGGCCGGATGACTAGGGAATCCACTAAGCTTGAAGGACCCGCCGGGCTCCCTGCTCAGTTCACGGGGTCCGCTGGCGACGGTCAGCTGGGCCGGACGCAGGTGAGTGGGTGGCCTTTAGGCCGCCAGCCCCTGGAACCGTGGTCCTATTAGCCTCGGGATATGACACAGAGGATGCTGTTGTCCTAGGACTTTCCCCCTTCCGCTCTCTCTGCCCTGGAATTTGGGGTACCCAGAGATGAGTCATTCTTGGCCCATGGCTCTTAATTGAGTAGGGGATTGTGTGAAACACGTCCATTTTGGGAACCCGGTAGGATGAGGTAAGGGTTTCAAGAACTAGCATGTGCGTATGCTTCGATGTGGCACTGGACTGGGGATGTTCTTGAAACCCTAAGTGTACTTTATGTTTTGGGGGACCTGAGACCAGGTAGGCAGAAATCAGCCACGGAATGGCAAATGAGGAGCTGGGCCTTGTGAGGGCTGTGGGAGCCAGAGAAAGTTAGAGCTGAGAGAGGTGCCCTAACTCAGCTCTTAATAGTGATGCCTAAAGCTCAGCTTTTCTGTTCACCTGTGTGAATTGAATCGCAGAGAAAGAGTTTTGGATGAAGTAGAAGGAGGACACAGCATGTTCCCTCTAAACAGTGTGTCCCTACTTGGAGAAGATAGTTGAAAGTTTTGTAGTAATTGTTCAAAGAGGGCGTGATCAGCATCAAACATTCTTCTGAATGATTGGTGGTGAGGTAAGTAGGAGTTTGCATCATCAACCTTCAGGTCCAGCTGGTCTGGGGTCTACATGCTTGTGGGCAGCATACCTTCTTAATCATTAATTTCTCCCACCTGGAGGGGGTTTCAGTATCTACAAAATACCTCAAAGATATTGTTATATGTATCCCATGGTGGGGAAACTGGACCTTCCCCCAAGGCTGCTCTTGTTTCTCCCTGGTCTCACATCCCCTCCCTTCCCTAATTAACAACTGCTTGGAATTGTTACCTGCCCCTTGGAGCTCAGGTAAGGTCACGGAGGCTGAATGAAGGCTATTTCCTGTAACCAAAGAAATGAGGGACACCGAAAGGCTCTGCGCCCAGGAGCCCCACAGGGCCCTGCTTTTATCAACAGGCTTCTCTGGTCACTGAGCAGCCTGGGGGTGAGGGCTGATTGTTGCCCTAGTGTTCAGTCAGGCGTATTTTCCTCTGGTCAAATCCAGTGATGCATATTTTATTATTTTTACTTTCTTTTGGATTTAATTTGCTGCATATTTTTTCACCTTTATTAATTAGGACTGTGGTTGTGGTGGTGGTTTAATCGCTAAGTCGTGTCCGACTCTTTGTGACCCCATGGACTGTAGCCCACTAGGCTCGTCTGTCCATGGGATTTCCCAGGCAAGAATACTGGAGTGGGTTGCCATACCCTTCTCCAGGGGATCTTTCCGAACCAGAAACCGAACCCAGGTCTCCTTCATTGCAGGCAGTCTCTTTACTGACTGAGCCACCAGGAAATAGTTCTGTAATTATTTTGTGTGCTTGTTACATTTTTGTATCAGTTAGGCTCATCTCTTAAAATGAGTTGAGAAGCATTCGTTCCTCGTATTTTCTGAAAAGACATGTTATTGTGGTATTATTTACTCTTTAAATGTTTTGTAGAATTTGCCAGTGAAACTATTTAGGTCCTTAATATTTCTCAGTGGTGTATGATGATTTTTTTAATAGTTTTTGAACATATTTTTATTCAGTTTACTTCTAAATACATAGTTTGATGCTATTATAAAAGATATCTTTTTTTTTCAATTTCCAAACAGTCATTACTAGTATCAGAAACAAGTCATTTTTGTATATTGGCCTTTGATCCTGTGACCTCACTGAACTCAATCATTCTCAATCATTTGATCTAGTAGCTTTTTAGTGAATGAGTTGTAATTTTCAACATAATCATGTCTTACTTGAATAGAAGTTTTGGTTCTACCTTTACAATCTTTTTTTTTTTTAGTATTTTTTATTTCACTCTGCCGGTTCTTAGCTGGCAGCATGTGAGCTATTAGTTGTGGCATGTCGGATCTAGTTCTCTGACCAGGGATTGAACCCTGGCCCCCTGCTTTGGGAGCAGAGTCTTAGCCACTGGACCACAAAGGAACTCCCTAACTTTACGATCTTTAGGCCTTTTTTTTTTTTTCCCTTCATGTTACAAACACAGATCTTTAGTACCAATACAATGTTAAGTAGAAGTGATGAGCATAGACACATTTGCATTACTCCCAATATCAGGGCAAAAGCATTAGGCTTTCAACATCAAATGTGTTAGCTGTGTTGTTTTGTTGTTGTTTTTTTTTTTCATAGATGGACTATATCAGGAAGTTCCCATCTAATCCTAATTTGCTGAGAATTTTTATCATTTACTGGTTTTGAATTCTGTGACATGCTTCCACTACATGTTTGAGACCATTGTTTTTTAGTTTAATTAAGATAGATAACAGGTTCAGTTGTTAAATCATCTTTGCATTCTTGATAAACAGCACCAGGTTATGATTTATGTGTTTACATATGTATATGGCTGGATTCAGTTTGCTATGCTCATGTGGGTGCTAGTCGCTTTTTTTTCTTTTTATTTTATATTGAAGTATTCGTTGATTATTGAAGTTTGGCTTCCCAGGTGGTGCCAATGGTAAAGAAGCTGCCCGCCAGTGCAGGAGACATAAGAGACATGGGTTCTATCTCTGAGTCGACAGGATCCCCTGAAGGAGGCAATGGCAACCCACTCCAGTATCTTTGCCTGGAGAATCTCATGGACAGAGAAGCCTAGAGAGCTACAGTCCATGGGATAGCACTGAGTCGGACACGACTGAAGCCACTTAGCACACACATTAGCTGATTAACAGTTGTAACATTCACTTAACTATTAATAGTTGGGAAGTGTTTGAATCTTCTTTTAGAAGAATTTCTATACAATTGCTATTGTTTCCTCTTTAAGAAAACAAGAATATCAGTCCCACAACCAGAAATGTGTTCCACTGGAGCAGGGAATGGCAAGCCACTTCAGTATTCTTGCCTTGAGAACCCCATGAACAGTATGAAAAGGCAAAAAGATAGGACACTGAAAGATGAACTCCCAAGGTTGGTAGGTGCCAATTATGCTACTGGAGATCAATGGAGAAATAACTCCAGAAAGAATGAAGAGATGGAGTCAAAGCAAAAACAACACCCAGTTGTGGATGTGGCTGGTGATAGAAGCAAAGTCCGCTGCTGTAAAGAGCAATATTGCATAGGAACCTGGAATGTTAGTTCCATGAATCAAGGCAAACTGGAAGTGGTCAAACAGGAGATGGTAAGAGTGAACGTCAATGTTTTAGGAATCAGCAAACCAAAATGGAGTAGAATGGGTGAATTTAACTCAGCTGACGATTATATATGCTACTGTGGGCAAGAATCCCTTAGAAGAAATGGAGTAGCCATCATAGTCAACAAGAGTCTGAAATGCAGTATTTGGATGCAATCTAAAAAATGACAGAATGATCTCTGTTTTCGTTTCCAAGGCAAACCATTCAATATCACAGTAATCCAAGTCTATGCCCCAACCAGTAATGTTGAAGAAGCTGAAGCTGAACGGTTCTATGAAGACCTACAAGAGCTTCTAGAACTAACACCCCCAAAAAGATGTCCTTTTCATTATAGGGGACTGGAATGCAAAAGCAGGGAGTAACAGGCATATTTGGCCTTGGAGTACAGAATGAAGTAGGGCAAAAGCTAATAGAGTTTTGCCAAGAGAATGCACTGGTCATAGCAAACACCCTCTTCCAGTAACACAAGAGAAGATTCTATACATGGACATCACATGTATAGATGTATAGATGGTCAATAGCGAAATCAGATTGATTATATTTTTTGCAGCCAAAGATGGAGAAAATCTATACAATCAGCAAAAACAAGACAGGAAGCTGACTGTGGCTCAGATCAGGAACTCCTTATTGCCAAATTCAGACTTAAATTGAAGAAAGTAGGGAAAACCACGAGGCCATTCAGGTATGATCTAAATCAAACCCCTTAGGATTATACAGTGGAACTGACAAATAGATTCAAGGGATTAGATCTGATAGACAAGTGCCTGAAGAGCTATGGACGGAAGTTCGTGACATTGTACAACAGACAGGAATCAAGAACATCCCCAAGAAAAAGAAATGCAAAAAAGCAAAATTATTGTCTGAGTATGCCTTACAAATAGCTGTGAAAAGAAGAGAAGTGAAAAGGAAAGGAGAAAAGGAAAGATATACCCATTTGGATGAAGAGTTCCAGAGAATAGCAAGGAGAGATAAAGCCTTCTTCAGTGCTGAGTGTAAAGAAATAGAGGAAAACAATAGAATGGGAATGACTAGTGATCTCTTCAAGAATATTAGAGATACCAAGGGAACATTTCATGCAAAGATGGGCTCAATAAAGGACAGAAATTTTATGGACAGAAGATATTAACAGAAGCAGAAGATATTAAGAAAGAGGTGGCAACAATACATAGAAGAACTATTCAAAAAAGATCTTCATGACCCAGATAATCAAAATGGTGTGATCACTCACCTAGAGCCAGATATCCTGGAATGTGAAGTCAACTGGGCCTTAGGAAGCATCACTACGAACAAAGCTAGTGGAGGTGATGGAATTCCAGTTGAGCTATTTCAAATCCTAAAAGATGATGCTGTGAAAGTGCTGCACTCAATATGCCAGCAAATTTGGAAAACTCAGCAGTGGCCACAGGACTGAAAAAGTCAGTTTTCATTCCAGTCCCAAAGAAAGGCAATGCCAAAGAATGCTCAAACTACTGCACAATTGCACTCATCTCACACGCTAGTAAAGTAATGCTCAAAATTCTCCAAGCCAGGCTTCAACAGTATGTGAACTGTGAACTTCCAGATGTTCAAGCTGGATTTAGAAAAAGCAGAGGAACTAGAGATGAAATCGCCAACATCTGTTGGATCATAGAAAAAGCAAGAGAGTTCCAGAATTCTTTATTGATTATGCCAAAGCCTTTAACTGTGTGAACCACAATAAACTCTGGGAAATTCTTAAAGAGATGGGATTACCAGACCACCTGACCTGCTTCTTGAGAAATCTGTATGTGGTCAGGAAGCAACAGTTAGAACTGGACATGGAACAACAGACTGGTTCCAAACAGGAAAAGGACTATGTCAAGGCTGTATATTGTCACCCTGCTTATTTAACTTACATGCAGAGTACATCATGAGAAACACTGGGCTGGATGAAGCACAAGCTAGAATCAAGATTGCTGGGAGAAATATCAATAACCTCAGGTATGCAGATGACACCACCCTTATGGCAGAAAGCGAAGAAGAACTAAAGAGCCTCTTGATGAAAGAGGAGAGTGAAAAAGTTGGCTTAAAACTCAACATTCAGAAAACTAAGATCATGGCGTCTGGTCCCAGCACTTCATGGCAAATAGATGGGGAAACAGTGGAAACAAACTTTATTTTGGGGGGCTCCAAAATCACTGCAGATGGTGATTGCAGGCATGAAATTAAAAGACGCTTGGTCTTTGAAGTGAAAGGTTGTTGCTGAACGAAAAGACACCGGGATTCTTGGCCTCTGTGGGAGAAGAATTCAGTCCGGGGCTAGAGACGAGGCTTGATCACTCAGAGCTTTTGTGTAATAAAGTTTTATTAAAGTATAAAGGAGACAGAGAAAGCTTCTGACATAGGCATCAGAAGGGGGCAGAAAAAGTGCCCCCCTCTAGTCTTCAGCTGGATGTTATATAGTCACTAGCAGTCTGTTAATGAAAGAAAGGAATATCTTAAAACTCAGAATGGCACCAGGCCCCTCACCCATAAGATGCATTTTGGGATAATCTTGGCACCAGATGATTCATCCCAGGCCATAAAATGATTGACTTGAATCTTGTAGAAGGGCAGAATACCATACAAATAGTTTTGTTTACATAGATTGCTGCTGCTACTGCTGCTAAGTCGCTTCAGTCGTGTCCGACTCTGCGACCCAATGGACGGCAGCCCACCAGGCTTCCCCGTCCCTGGGATTCTCCAGGCAAGAACACTGGAGTGGGTTGCCATTTCCTTCTCCAATGCATGAAAGTGAAAAGTGAAAGTTAAGTCGCTCAGTCGTTTCCGACTCTAGCGACCCCATGGACTGCAGCCTACCAGGCTCCTCCGTCCATGGGATTTTCTAGGCAAAAGTACTGGGGTGGGTTGCCATTGCCTTCTCCGTTACATAGATTAGGGGAACAATATCTGAATATAACATACTGGTTTGTCAAGTAGGTTCTGAGCCATCAGGCGCAACCATTTGAAGACAGAGTCGGGTAAATGCACAGTACATTAACATAGCTTAAGACAAACATTTCCATAAGAAAAATGCATTGGTTAACTTGAGGTTTGAGAATAGTTAACTTCAGGTGAAACCAGGTGTCATTATGGCAACACAGTATTTTAAGAGAAACCTCCTTTTAAATTTGTATAGAGAAGGAAAAAAATATCGCTAGTTTGTTTCCTCCTGCCGCTTTGTTTCCTCCTGCCGCTTAAGAGAGAGATAAAAATGTCTGACACTTGCAGCCTATTTCCTCCATTTGGAGACACCTGGCCTTCCTGCCTGTTACCCTCTCAGAAGGAAAGTTATGACCAACCTGGTAGCTCAGATGTTAAAGCGTCTGCCTGCAATGCGGGAGACCTGGGTTCGATCCCTGGGTCGGGAAGATTCCCCTGGAGAAGGAAATGGTAACCCACTCCAGTATTCTTGCCTGGAGAATCCTATGGATGGAGGAGCCTGGTGGGCTACAGTCCACGGGGTTGCAAAGAGTCGGACAGGACTGAGCAACTTCACTTTCACTTTCAGACAGCATATTAAAGAGCAGAGACATTACTCTGCCAACAAAGGTCCGCCTAGTTAAAGCTATGGTTTTTCCAGTAGTTATGAATGGATGTGAGAGTTGGACTATAAAGAAAGCTGAGCGCTGAAGAATTGATGCTTTTGAACTGTGGTGTTGGAGAAGACTTTTGAGAGTCCCTTGGACTGCAAGGAGATCCAACCAGTCCATCCTATAGGAGATCAGTCCTGAATATTCACTGGAAGCACTAATGCTGAAGCTGAAACTCCAATACTTTGGCCACCTGATGTGAAGAATTGACTCATTGGAAAAGACCCTGATGCTGGGAAAGATTGAGGGCAGGAGGAGAAGGGGACGACAGAGGATGAGATGGCCGGATGGCATCACCGACTCGATGGACATGAGGTTGAGTAAACTCCAGGAGCTGGTGATGGACAGGGAGGCCTGGCATGCTGCAGTCCATGGGGTCACAAAGAGTCGAACACGACTGAGTGACTGAATTGAACTTAACTGAACCACAAATAACTGAAATTGTCTAACAACTCAAATGAGCAGGAAACAGAATTTCCTTTAAACACTCCAGGAAAAAAAACAAAACAAAACAAAACACAACCTTGGTAACAACTTGAGTTTAGCCCAGTCGGACCCATCCGTGTCTTACTGGATATACGATCTACAGAACCATAATATAATGAATTGGTGTTGTTTAAGCCATTGGTTTGTGGTTATCTGTCAGTACAGCAATAGAAAGCTACTGCATCATTATTCTTTGACTATTTCTTTAGTTTTTTTTTTTTTTTGGCTGTACTGCCCATGTAGGAGTCCTAGTTCCCCAAGCAAGGATCAAACCCTGTCCCATGCATTGGAGTGCAGAATCTTCGCCACTGTGAAGGAGTCTTTTGGGCCTAGAAAAGAAGACAACAGTCTCAAAGGCCCTTACTGAATCATCTGACTTCGGAGAAAACAAAACTGAACTTTAGGTCCCGCCCTGGTGCTCCAGGCCGGTTGCATCTATCTGGGACTTCTGGGACTTATCACCCCCTGTC
Organism: Bos mutus; assembly: GCF_027580195.1. Taxonomy (NCBI): domain Eukaryota; kingdom Metazoa; phylum Chordata; class Mammalia; order Artiodactyla; family Bovidae; genus Bos; species Bos mutus. Next base: position 1,116,598 of record NC_091634.1, read on the forward strand.
CAGAAACCTTCCACCCGCTACACCTGCCCAGAACTTATCACCCCCTGCCCAACTACAAATGCCATCTCAACTAAAGCATACCCAAAACATCCCGCCTGATTAACGTTTCCCTTATCGCTTCCACAAACCTCCCTATAAATATGGAGCCTCCCTGATCCCTGTCAGCGTTCATCCTGGTCGTTAGGCTGATTGTTATCCCTCCTTGCCTGAATAAAGGTAACCTACTGCTGTTGAGGTCGTCTTTCCTTTTTCTGCCTCGGCCCGAACTATACCTTACACACTGGACCACAAGGGGAGTCCCAAGTACTTCTTTACTTTCTAAGGCAAGGATATTTCCTTGGCTTATGTTAAACTTTTCCAGCTCTAACCTGGAAGTGGCCTCTTATCTAAGGAGTTCTGATTCTTTTTACTGAAATACTGTATTCATAAGCCAATAACTGGACATTAAAGATGTTCACAGCTGCTGGAATACGTCTGCATTCTAGGCTGTCACTGAATAGATAGGGGGTATGTTCATACGTAAACATTTCTACATACACTGAACTTCTTTGTCTGTGTTTAAATTAACAAAGATTTCACAAGATTTAGATATTTAAAAGGGCTCTTAGGGTTCCAATAGCATACCCAGGTAAGGTTTTTTTTTTACAGGCAATGATAAAGTACCATAAGAGAAAAAGAGCACAATACGAAAAGTACAACCAATAAAAGACAAATGGATAAGTTGTATTTCATGAAAGTTAAGAAATTCTACTCTAGGGAAGATACTGTTAAGGAAACCAAAGCCACAGACTTAGAGGAAAGATTGATTAAGTATATATCAAATGAGTCATTTGCATCCAGAATATATTAAGAAATTGCAAGACAGTTCTTTTAATAGTAGGCAAAAAACTTTGATCAGATAATTCACTAAAGAAAACATATGATGGCAAATACACAGGGAGAAATACTGAACACCAAGTCATCAGGGAAGTGCAAATTTAAATCACAATGAAATACTACTAGACATTCCCTAGAACGGCTAAAAATATATGGCCAATATTTTACATACGAAACTCAGCAAAGATACGAAGAAACTGGAAAACACACTCCAGGAAATGTGAAATGGCATAACTATTTAGAATACAAGGTGGCAAATTCCTAAAAAGTTAAATATTTGCATCAGCTTCCAGCATGACAGTGTGAGGAGCTTTGCAGGCCTGCTTCCCAGGGAAATGGGTGAAAATTATAAAAACATCATTTAAAGCCTCTGGAAATGATCTGAAGGATATACAGCAAATGAAGAAACATTTATTTAAGAAAATCTAATACTCAGGTAGAAAAGCAAGGGTCAGTCACAGTTGAACCTTGCAAGACTTTTCTCCACTGTGAACTTTCTGGTGCTGTATAAGGTTGAAACGCTGGCTAAATGATTTCCCACAACTGCTGCACTCATAAGGCATTTCTCCAGTGTGAATCCTCCGATGCTTAACAAGGCTGGAGCTGTGGCGGAAAAATTTCCCACATTCCCTGCACCCATAAGGTCTTGCTCCAGTGTGAACTCTCTGGTGTTTAACAAGGCTAGAATTCTCACTAAAGAATCTTCCACATTCATTGCACTTAAAAGGCTTTTCTCCAGTGTGAACTTTTCGGTGTTGCACAAGGCTGGAGCTTTGGCTAAAAAATTTCCCACATTCGCTGCATTCATAAGGCCTTTCTCCAGTGTGAACTCTCCAGTGATTAATAAGGCTTGACTTGTGGCTATAGAATTTCCCACATTCGCTGCACTTATAAGGTCTTTCTCCAGTGTGAACTCTCTGATGCTTCATGAGGCTTGAGTTAAAGCTAAAGAACTTCCCACATTCGCTGCACTCATAAGGCCTTACTCCAGTGTGGATTCTGTGATGCTGAACAAGTGTGGAATTGTGCCTGAAGGCTTTTCCACATTCACTGCATTTAAAAGGCTTTTCTCCAGTGTGGACTCTCCGGTGTTGAATGAGGTCAGCATTGCGGCTAAAGGATTTTCCACATTCACTACACCCGTAAGGCCTTTCACCAGTGTGAACTATTTGGTGTATAAAAAGGTTGGATTTATGGCTGAATAATTTCCCACATTCACTGCATTCATAAGGCTTTTCTCCCGTGTGTAGTCTCTGGTGCTGAACAAGTAAGTATTTCTGACCAAAGGCTTTCCCACACTCACTACACCTGTAATGCCTTTTCCCAGGGGGAACGCCCTCCCCACTTTTGGTGCTCCTACATGGCTCCCCTCCACTAGGAGCCGCCTGAGGCTTGGGAAGACCAGAGCTTCCTGCGGAGACCTTCCCGTTCCCCTCATGCTCTTCTCTGGTTGAAGGTTTCTCTCCAGAGTTCGGGTCCTGGTGCTGGTGAAGGTTTGCTCTGTCGGCTTCTACACAACCACTCTGCTCGGAAGGGGCCTCGTCAGCCTCTGCTCCGCACCAACAACCTGCAGGTGCAGAAACGCCGATGAAGTGTCTGTGGAGTGTGTGGACTTTGGCAGGACAGGGCAGCACCCTCGCACACGTCTGACACGGGCAGTAAGGGGTTCCTGGGGCCCTTCTCAGGTGTCGCCTTTGTCGCAACTTGCCTTCAGCGGCAAAACCCAAATCTTCCAGTGACCTTTAGCATCGCCACAGCTTAGGCGGCAAGTGTCACCCATTACAGTGAGCATTGCTAAGGATGTTGAGATACCACAGCATCAGCTCTACTGTGACCTGTGACGCGCCCTATTTCCAGCTGTGTCAGCATCCCAACACACGGGCTGGAGCTCCCTGCCCAGGTGCACTGGTGTAAGGAGGCTGGTCCCCCACACAAGCAGCCCTTCTTGTCCTCCCCTGAGTGTGACCTAGTTATGTTCAAATGCACCCATAATATCCCATCGTGCCTTTTCTAGTACTCTCCCTGTTGGGAAGCCCGGTACAAAATAGCCGGTTGGAGGAAGTCCTTGGGAAAATGGCGAAGGGCCAGAAATACCCCGGCTTGATGTGCCCGGGCAGAAAAACATCTCCTGCCTTTGGTTATGCCCGGCGCCAAGATTTAATAATAAACATTAAGGATGTTGCTTGAGAAAACGGGTTATGGGATAAGCTCATGCGTCACTTATAGCACGCTGTCCTTGAAATATTTTTACTGATTAGGTGTTAACCCTGTACGCGCTCTGCTGGCTGTATACTCTAAGCTCTTTGTTCCTACTTCTATAAAAAGGCTTGACTGCAGAAATAAACTTGTCAGTCCTTGCAAGAGACTGTCCGAGTGTCCTTCTTTCAGGTTCATCGCTTCCAAGTCCCGGGGAGAAAATCCCCAACACTCCCCACCAACAAAGGCACCTGCTGACAGGTCCTCACCCTCTGCTTCCCCCTGCTTGTTGGAGCCCACTCTCTCCAGTGTGACTCCCGCTTCCCCCCTCGGCAGGTAGGGACTACCTCTTCAGACCTGTGAGCACAATCAACTTTGTTTTTTTTTCCTTAGGCTCTCCTGTGTTTCCTCTCATGGCCACAGCTGACTGGCCATGTCATAAAACAGTAGAAAATGAGGCCACTGTCATCGAGCACTGCAGAGTGGAAGAGAGGGTAGGTGACAGCCCTGGCAGCTGAGAAGTGGTCAGCTGAGGGGAAAAAGATGGAAATCAGCCTTGGCCCCTTGTCTGACACCAAAACATCAGGGCCTCCTGGGGAGACCCCTGGTACGAACTCATCCCTGGGTTCACCCCCACCCTCCGCCACCTCCCTCCAAGTACCTGCTGGTGTGGCTGTGGTTGAGACTCCCCCGGTAGGCACGCAGGGCTCCCCGTGCTGCTCCAGCTGAGTCATGGCATGGGTCCTGGACGGTGTGAGTCCTACAGAAGGAACAAGGCAGGAGGGCCAAAGTGACCCACTCCTCAGCAGCCCACAAGAACTAAGGCTGAGTGTAACCAACAAGAAGGTGGGAAAAAGATGCTGCAGAAACATCCCGGTCAAGCAGTGGCCAGGTCAGCGCCTCAGTTCCTGACACAGGCAGATCCCACATCAGCCACAAGAGGAGGGCCCAAGTTGGGTGTTGGACTGCCGTGGATCTCTTTGGCATCACCAGGCCAGGGAGAGGCCAGTAGCATAGGACCCATCTGATCGCAACACTTGGGATCCCCAAACCCATTCCTGCACAACCATGGAGCAGCTTGGGGACAGAAGTGGGTGGTGCACCGGGGCTTGGCTGTTATACCTACTCTAGGACACAAGAAAGGATGCAGTACCCACAGACCAGCTTTGGGAGGGATGGACCTGCCCTTGGAGAGGGGAGGAGCTGTAGGGGGCAAGGACCTTACCGAGAGACGCCATCAGTGAGAAGGTCTCCAGCATCACCCCACAGTACAGGAGCCTCTGGGCCTCATCAAGGAGCCCCCACTCCTCCCAGGAGAAGTAGACAGCCACGTCCTCAAAGGTCACTTGGCCCTGCCATGATGGGGATGGTTCCGTTTACATGCAGCCTTCTTTCCTGGGACTCTAACCCTCCTCCCGCGCTCCCCACCTCAGTGGAAATACCAGGCCCTGGTGCTGCTGATGCCTGCCCTCCTGGCCACCCAAGCAATCACCATGTTCTGCTCTCAGCAACAACAGGTGGGGGACAGGTGTCGCCTGAGCTCTGGTGCTGACCTACAGAGCCTCACCCTTCTGCAAGACAATTCACCCAGGATCCTTCAGACTGGGGTTCCCAAGAACAACCAAAATTGAGTCCCCTTCTCCTTTCACCCCAGTACAAGGGCCTGGGGCCATCAGCTGGCACTCTCTCCCAACATGCATATTGTTCTTCACACCGCACGTCCCTCATGGCCCTGACCCTACTTGGCCCTTACCCTGGCTTCATCCTCAGCATCTTGAAACCTGGAGTAGATCCCAGGTACACTCAGCCCTCTTCCACTCTGTGTTACAAAGCAGTCCCCTGACCAGTCTCAGCACCTCTGACACTTGTTCAAAGCCCAGGTCCACTTGTCGCACATCATGCCCACCAACAGTCCCAGGGGACCCCGTGTGCCTTTGTGCTGACCTCCAGGTCCTCACAGCCATAAGAACAAGAGCCTGGGGAACCCACAGCTGGATGAATCAGCAGTAGCACCAGCTTTGCTCTCATCTCCCTGCCTGGTCTCCACCTACATCTCAGGTCCACTCCCCATGGAAATCCAGCCTCCAGCCAGATCCTCCTCACCCCTCCAACACCTCCCCACCATGACCATTACACTCCCCTCATGTGTTTCTATGAAACCCAGCACCCCATCCAGCAAGAGGCCCAGTCCTCAGCCCCACACTCCTCTCCCTTGTTACCTAATGCACTGCCACAGGACGTGAAGGTGCCCCCTGCCAAATCTGATCACAGCTCCATCCTGGCCCACGCACCATCCACACTGTGGGTGAATCCAATCTGAACCCTTCACCTGAACTCCAGGCTGTGTGTCCAGGTGCCCAGGGGAGGAATCTGCTCGAGGGTTTCTGGGTTCAACAGCCAGAATCTAACTCTTGCCACCGACTTGGACGTGGTGGCACTTCCCTCCTCCTAGCTACTGAGGCCAAACATCTCAGAATCACCCGACTCTTCCTCTTTTCTCTCCCAACCTTCCACATCGGATAGCCTGCTCAGACCTACACGGAAGAACAAACACACACTCCCAACACGTTGCCCACCTCCACTGCCACTACTCTGGCCCATCTACCACCACACTCACCTGGGCTATTGTAGTAGCCTCCTCCCTGGGCTCCCTACACTCGACTGACTGCTTATTAAGCCTGGCTCAGATTAGTTCCTTTTTCTGCTCTAAACCTCCTGTGGCTCCCACCACCCTCTGAATTGAGGCACACCTCTGCAGACCACCATTCCAGGTCTAACTTCTGCTTCTTGCTGTTTCCACCACAAATGAGGGGGACCTAAGTTTGCTAGGCATTCCCAGCTCAACGTCATCTCTAATATGTTCCAACAATCACTGTGAATGACCTCTCTTCTAGGCTTCATGCCACTGGCTGCCAGAAATGGGAACCAAACCATATGATTCCTGGTCTGCACTCAGGGACCTGATCTTGGATGACCACCTTCCAGGGATCTTAGATGGCAGGGTGAGGAGCGTAGCAGGTAAAACGAGTCCCAGGATGCTACGATCCTGGAGCCCAGGCAAGTGGGAGGTGAAAAGGGTAAGGATCTAGGACACCTATCACTTACCTCTTCATGGTCTGGAAGCCACTCCGCAGCCACAGCAACCTATGGAAAAGCCAGGCCATGAGAAGCAGGCAATAATATTGGGCCCCAACGGCTCAACCAAGGTACCTCAGTCCTCGGTGATGCATGCCTCTTAACAGCTGTGTAATCTTGGACAAATACTCAACCTCCCTGTGAAGTGTTGTGATCTGTCAAATGTGGATAATAATGGTGTCCACCCAAGAGGGCTATTGTTTGCTCATTTCTATCAAGTTCTAACTATCGACTCTCACTGTCCTCATAAGTGATGCTTCTGTCAGCATTTCCCGGTTGGTATTAAAAATGTACTTTTTAAACATGCCTTTTAACTAAGAAAATACAATATTGAAGATGTTTGATTTAATCAAACGCTTAGCAGGATATTGATATTTCAACTAATTATTATATGTTAGCTTGTTAAAGCTGCATTATCTTAACTGCCTATGTGTGTATGTATATACATACATATGTACATATGTATAGATGTATTTTCACCAGTTAGTGTTAAATGAGTATTTCATAAACTCACAAGATAAGAAACTGGGGGATTAGGCTTGAGAAAACTGAGTAGCTACTAGTCCAATTGGCAACTGGCTGCCTGGTATACACCCTCCTGGAGGGAAGCCTGCTAGAGGCCCTGCCACTGGAGCAGCGACTCATGCCTTCTGTCCTAAAAGCTGGGGGAACTTAGGCATCAAAGGAGACGCCCTATTAGCCTACCTGAGTGTTCTTTTTCTCCACGAGGGGAAAAGAGGGCCTGCTGAGCCTGGAGTGGCAAATCTACACCCCTGACCATCTCAGTCTCCAGCCCAGACCTGGGTCCACTAACCATTCCTCCACACCAGCCAAAAACACTTTGGAGCACAGGAATTCACACCTCTGGAGGTGGCCCACCCTCCAGGCTCATCTGAAATAAAAACTTTAACACTCTTGCTTCTAAATACAAGCCCCAGTCCATGCCACGGACCAGGCCACCCCCCACCATCCCTTGGATATCTCCAGCCCAGATCCCTCCCTGGAACTCCAGAACCCCTCAGGTGAGCGAGCAAGTTGCCCATGCGACACCTCCACTCTGGGAAACCTCAGGGTTACCACGTCCAAAATCCAACTCCCAATCTTTTCCCTGAAACCTGCTCCCTGCAAACCAAAAAACAGGTTCGTCCTTCCTTCCCTACATTTTCACAGCCACAGCCGGTGCAGCAGGAAATCCTGTCTGTCCCGCTTTTAAAGCCTGTGAGAGACCTGATCATTTCTCCCCTGTCTGGCCACCAGCGACTACAGTCCAGAGCCCACCAGCACTCCATGGTATTTACTTCGTCACAGGTCTTCCAGTCTCCGCTCACACTCTCATCACCCCTACCCCTGTCTCTTTTTCCCTGCGAAGACTTTGGACAATTTTGACACACAGATTGAGCCTCTCCTCTTCACAAGCCTCCCTGGCCACTGGCGGCCGCACAGTGAAGGCCCAGCTGCTGCGGCTGCCTTGTCCCATGTGACTCATCCTCTCATGCGGTTGCGTGCAGACTCCAGACAAATCTCAAGTTTGAGACTCTCAGTTCAGTTCAAGGCTTTGATCGTGCCGGTCCCGAGGCCTGTAACCCTTTCCGAAGCCCCATCATACTGGCTGACAGAAATACGGCCTCTCACCCACGATCTCCTTACTGACCTGGACCCAGGGGCCTGAGCAGGGGACGATCAAGGGGACCTTTATCATCTAGTGGGGCGACGGCGGTGAGAGACCGGAGGACGAACATTTACCTCAGGCGGGACTTTCAGAGCGGCCGCTGCCATCGGACTCTGTGGGCGGAGCAGGGCCAGGAGCTGTGGACCAGGTCGGGCCCCACGCATCCCTGTCCCGGAATCGGAATCAGGTGATTCCCGGGCGCCGCTGCTGAACGTCAGACCCGCATTAGTGCTGAGAAGAGAACGTTAGCCTCCTCTCGCGCCTTCCCGCTCCCGTCACCCCAGTCCAACACCAGCTTCCCGGAGCCTCTCATCCAGCACACAGACCCAAGAGACCCCCGAAAACGACCGCCCCGACTAGAAGGCGGAAGTCCCGCCCCGCGGATTCCAATGGGGAAATATCTGCGCTGTCGGCTGAGCACCATCCCCGCAGGAAGCAGCGCCTGCTGGGTAATGTAGTTCACTTGCTGCCAAACCTGCAGGAAGTGGACCGGTAATAGGGCGGGGCTGGGCGCAGCCGTTTGCTCGGGCCAGTTACCGCATAGCCCTTACCTCATAACCGTTACCGCGAGACAGCTGTGGGGACCGTTAGTTCCAGACCTAGGTAAGGCGGTTAGAGGTCCTGCTGGGCCAACCGGCCAGGTGCTGGTCCTCTGGTGGAGAGTGTGGCAGAGGGTGGCTTTCTCCCGGGGACGCTCCAGGACTCATGGCCTTGTGGCTGCAGGTGAGCTGAGGGGCACTCTTAGGGGGAGGCAGGGGCCGTGTCCTGCGGAGCTCCAGAGCCCTTGCCACCGTGGGCCACTGGTCTTGAGTGGTACCTAGGTCTTGAGGCAACGGGGAACCTCTCTACCATCCCTGCCTTCGTGACCTGGTGTCAGCAGCAGTGTGCATGGGTTGCAGTCCGCAGGACCTGGGTCGCAGGTACACTCCACTCCCGTTGGGGCATCTGAGGAGCCTGAGGCCTAGCTGCGTCCTGGGCACCTGGCTCCCTCAATGATGATAGCTGTGCTGAGTCTGGGGACCTGACCTTGAGTGGACTGCCTGCTAAAACCTGCCTCTTTTGCCCAGCCTGGGCACTGGCAGGAGGACCCAGGTTGGGCGCAGGATGAATGTTCCCTGACAGGATTATGGGCCCAAGCAGGAACTCTCTGCTCACCAGCCAGGACCTAGACCTTGGAGGGTGAAAGTTGTGCCCTGGGCTCTTGCCCTTTCTTGTCATAACAGAGAATAACATTCATTTGATGTAGGTTTATAGAAACATCATTTGATCATGACTTGATCTCAAGAACGACTGATCTGAAACCAAAATTTTGCAACAACTGTCAGGTTGGTTTATTTCTCTTCTTCAATTCTTGTCTCATCACAACAAAATTTGGAGCAATGGACCGAAAGGTGTAGGACAAGTTGCAGCCTGGTTCAGGCTCAGAGAGATTTTTTTATTAGTTTCACACTCCCAAAGGAGTCCTCCTCATCCTTCCAGTCAAGCCCTCTTGGCTTTCCCCTTTTATACTTCCAGTCTTCTCCTTTTTAGGCATCAGTGAACTAAAATGGACTGGAATGGACAAATTTAATTCAGATGACCATTATATCTACTGATGTGGGAAAGAAGCCCTTAAAAGAAATGGAGTAGCCCTTATAGTCAACAAAAGAGTTTGAAATGCAGCACTTGGGTGCAATCTCAAAAATGAAAGAATGATCTTGGTTCATTTTCAAGGCAAACCATTCAGTATCACAGAATCCAAGTCTGTGCCCCAACCACTAATGCCAAAGAAGCTGAAGTTGAATGGTTCTATGAAGGCCTACAACACCTAGCTGCTTCTGCTAAGTCACTTCAGTCGTGTCCGACTCTATATGCCCCCATAGATGGCAGCCACCAGGCTCCCCCATCCCTGGGATTCTCCAGGCAAGAACACTGGAGTGGGTTGCCATTTCCTTCTAGAACTAACACCAAAAAAAAAAAAAAAAAAATGTCCTTTTCATCATAGGGGACTGGAATGCAAAAATAGGAAGTCAAGAGGTACCTGGAGTAACAGGCAAATTTGGCCTTGGAGTACAAAATGAAACAGGGTAAAGGCTAACAGCTTTCCCAAGAGAACACATTGGTCATAGCAAACACCCTCTTCCAACAACACAAGAGATGACTCTACACATGGACATTACCAGATGGTCAATACCAAAATCAGATTGATTATATTCTTTGCAGCCATAGATGGAGAAGCTCTATACAGTCAGCAAAGACAAGACTGGAATCTGACTGTGGCTCAGATCAAGAATTCCTTATTGCCAAATTGAGACTTAAATTGAAGAAAGTATGGAAAACCACTAGGTCATTCAGGTATGACCTAAGTCAAATCCCTTACCATTATACAGTGGAAGTGACAAATATATTCAAGGAATTAGATCTGATAGAGTGCCTGAAGAACTATGGACGGGGGTTTGTAACATTGTACAGGAGGCAGTGATCAAAACCATCCCCAAGAAAAATAAATGAAAAAAGGCGAAATGATTGCCTGAGGAGGACTTACATACAGCTGAGAAAAGAAGCTAAAGGCAAAGGAGAAAAGGGAAAATATACCCATTTCAATGCAGAGTTCCAAAGAATAGCAAGGAGAGATAAGAAAGACTTCGTAAGTGAATAATGCAAAGAAATAGAGGAAAACAATAGAATGGGAAGACTAGAGAACTCTTCAAGAAAATTAGAGATACCAAGGCAACATTTTCATGCAAAGAAGGGCACAACGAAGGACATAAACAGTATGGACCTAACAGAAGTGGAAGACATTAAGGAGAGGTGGCAAGAATACACAGGACTATACAAAAAAAAAAAAAAAAAGGTCTTAATGACCCAGATAACCATGATGGTGTGATCAATCACCTAGAGCCAGACATCCTGGAATGCAAAGTCAAGTAGGCCTTAGGAAGCATCACTACGAACAAAGCTAGTGGAGATGAAGGAATTCCAGTTCAGTTCAGTTCAGTTCAGTCACTCAGTCATGTCCAACTCTTTGCGGCCCCATGGACTGCAGCACGCCAGGCCCCCCTGTCCATCACCAAATCCCAGAGTTTATTCAAACTCTCATCCTTTGAGTCGGTGATGCCATCCAACCATCTCATCCTCTGTCGTCCCCTTCTCCTCCTGCCCTCAATTTTTCCCAGCATCAGGGTCTTTTCAAAGTTGAACTATTTCAAATCTTAAAAGATGATGCTGTGAAAGTGCTACACTCAATATGCCAGCAAATTTGGAAAACTCAGCAGTGGCCACAGGACTTAAAGAGGTCAGTTTTTAATCCAATCCCAAAGAAGGGCAATGCCAAAGAATGTTCAGACTACCACAAAATTGCACTTATTTCACATGCTAGCAAAGTAATGCTCAAAATTCTCCAAGCTAGACTTCAACAGTATGTGAAGTGAGAACTCCCAGATGTTCAAGTTGGATTTAGTAAAGGCAGAGGAATGAGAGATCAAATTGCCAACATCCGTTGGATCATAGAAAAAGCAAGAGAATTCCAGAAAAACATGCACTTCTGCTTCACTGACTATGCTAAAGCCTTTGATCGTGTGGATCACAACAGACTGTGGAAAATTCTTAAAAGATGGGAATACCAGACCATCTTACCTGCCTCCTGAGAAACCTGTATGAAGGTGAAGAACCAATAGAACCAGACAAGGAACATCAGACTGGTTCCAAATTGGGAAAGGAGTACATCAAGGCTGTATATTGTTTCCCGCCCCACCCCCGTTTATTTAATTTATATAAAGAGTACAAGATGCGAAATGCCAGGCTGGATGAAGCACAAGCTAGAATCAAGGTTGACAGAAATATCAATAACCTCAGATACGTAAATGACCACCACTCTAGAGCAGAAAGCAAAGAGGAACTAAAGAGCCTCTTGATGAAAGTGAAAGAAGAAAGTGAAAAAGCTGGCTTGAAACTCAACATTCAAAAAATTAAGATCATGGCATCTGGTCCCATCACTTCATGGCAAATAGATGAGTTGACAACGGAAGGACTGATGCTGAAGCTGAAACTCCAGTACTTTCGCCACCTGATGCAAAGAGCTGACTCATTTGAAAAGACCCTGATGCTGAGAAAGATTGAAGGCAGGAGGAGAAGGGGACGATAGAGGATGAGATGGTTGGATGGCATCACCAACTCAATGAACATGAGTTTGGGCCCAGGAGTTGGTGATGGACAGGGAGGCCTGGCGTGCTGTGATTCATGGGGTTATGAAGAGTCGGACACGACTGAGTGACTGAACTGAGGCCTCCCTGTCCATCACCAACTCCCGAAGTTCACTCAAACTCATGTCCATCTAGTCAGTGATGCCATCCAGCCATCTCATCCTCTGTCGTCCCCTTATCTTCCTGCCCTCAATCCCTCCCAGCATCAGTCTTTTCCAATGAGTCAACTCTTCACATGAGGTGGCCAAAGTACTGGAGTTTCAGCTTTAGCATAAGTCCTTCCAAAGAAATCCCAGGGTTGATCTCCTTCAGAATGTCCTGGTTGGATCTCTTTGCAGTCCAAGGGACTCTCAAGACTCTTCTCCAGCACGACAGTTCAAAGCATCAGTTTTTTGGCTCTCAGCTTTCTTCACAGTCCAACTCTCACATCCATACATGACCACTGGAAAAACCATAGCCTTGACTAGACGGACCTTTGTTGGCAAAGTAATGTCTCTGCTTTTGAATATGCTATCTAGGTTGGTCATAACTTTCCTTCCAAGGAGTAAGCGTCTTTTAACTTAATGGCTGCAATCACCATCTGCAGTGATTTTGGAGTCCCAAAAAATAAAGGCTGACACTGTTTCCCCATCTATTTCCCATGAAGTGATGGGACCAGATGCCATGATCTTCGTTGTCTGAATGTTGAGCTTTAAGCCAACTTTTTCACTCTGCCCTTTCACTCTCATCAAGAGGCTTTTTAGTTCCTCTTCACTTTCTGCCATAAGGGTGATGTCATCTGCATATCTGAGGTTATTGATATTTCTCCCGGCAATCTTGATTCCAGCGTGTGCTTCTTCCAGCCCAGCGTTTCACATGATGTACTCTGCATATAAGTTAAACAAGCAGGGTGACAATATACAGCCTTGACGTACTCCTTATTTGGAACCAGTCTGTTGTTCCACGTCCAGTTCTAACTGTTGCTTCCTGACCTGCATATAGGTTTCTCAAGAAGGTCAGGTGGTCTGGTATTCCCATCTCTTTCAGAATTTTCCACAGTTTATTGTGATCCACACAGTCAAAGGTTTTGGCATAGTCAATAAAGCAGAAATAGATGTTTTTCTGGAACTCTTGCTTTTTCCATGATCCAAAACTCAGCCTAATCCTCAAACTTGAAACCTTTTCTAGGCGGCGTTAGGTAGGTAGCTCCACTTGTGACCTGCAGGTGGCGCCAATGCCCCCACTTCATCGTTGGTGCTGTGGTAACTACATTACCCAGGAGCCTCGGCAGCTCTGGGCCAATGAGGCCCCACGGAAGGGGAATTTCCGTTCATAGGGACGATGCCTGGGTGGGACTTCCTGTTCCCGTTTTGGGCGGACGTATTGTTTGCTTTCGGATTAGTCCACCAGATCCGTATCCAGAAGGCTACGTCACACACTGGGTGACGCGATGGGGAAAACGTGAGAGGCGTTGTTGCCCTAAACAGAAGCGGACCTGAGGATTGGTAGTGGCACTGATCGGGTGACCCGGCCGCCGGAGCCCAGGACCTAGCACCTGTCGCTCTGCAGCCACTCGCCTTCCCCAGTCCGCAGGTGCCGATGGCGGCCGCGGTGCTGACGGACCCGGCGCAGGTGGGTGCTGCGCCCCCGGGTCCTCCCTCGACCTCCGTCTCTGAATCCTGAAGCCTCGAATGAGGGAAGCCTCAGAGCCCCGCAGCTCTGGGCCCTGTGTCCCGACCGTAGGGGCGCTCTTGGGCGGACTTTTCTTACAGCCCGCGTGATGGGATGACAGGACGTTACAGAAGTTGGGGCCGGAATGTGCAGAGCATTTGGGAAACCTCGAGTCTGAGTCTTTGGTGTCTGAAAAGATCAGAGGGTCTGAGCCGCTGTGCCTTCGTTCTGAAGGTGATGGGAGCACGGAAGGTTCTAAACAGAGACCATATCTGATGGTTTATGTAGACTGTCCAGGTGTGAAGAAACTTGACGTGAGAGAGAGGACAGCGGAGCATAGAAATGTTGAGAGATAGTCCAAGGCCACGCAGTTGTTAGATGGCCTAGTGGACTGGGGCACACAGGGTAGACTCAGCTCCAGGTCCTTATGGCCGAGCAGCAGCAGGAGAGAGGCCCGAGGCTCTCTTAGGGCTAGATCGTGGTTGCTTCTCTCTCAGTTTCCCTGTATCTACAGGTTCCCCAATCTCAGAAGTAATTGTGGGATTTATACAGTGAGACAAGGATGTCCAGTCTCTCATCAATTCCACCTTCACCTTCACCCATCAGGGCCCCAGGATTATGGTTTCATAGAACGCGTTACCTTGTACTCTCGCAGCTCTTGAGTCTGAGGACTCCTGAGAAACACCAACCTCAGAGTTCTCAGTCCAGTCCAGGGGTTATAATGCAGGACACTGACTCCTGGTGACCATTGAAATAAGGCGTGGCAGTTTGTTCCAGGCACAGGAACCAGCATACCTGATGGTGAGATTGAATTCGGAATTTAAAAAAAAAACTACAGATCATCACCAAGTCTGGTAGCAGGAGTCAGGCCTGAAATGGCCAACTGAGAAGCCAGGCCTCTGTTCTAAGGGTGGTGTAGCCATGGCAGATGTGGAGCAGAGGAGCGAGGTGATCTGATCTGGGTTTTCACAGCTTCCCTGTAGACGCCATGTTTGATCCCTGGGTTGGGAAGATCCCTTGGAGAAGGAAATGGCAATCCACTCCAGTGTTCTTGCCTGGGAAATCCCATGGACAGAGGAGCCTGGCGGGCTACCATCCATGCGGTCGCAAAGAGTTGGGCACAGCTTAGTGACTAAACAGCAACAAAGACGATTCTGAATTCCATGTGGAGAACAGGCTATGTGGTGAGGGTTGAGGGAATTAGGATAGAGGTGAGGAGAAGGACGGGAGAAGGCTGCTTCTGTATTCCAGGTGAGTTAGAATAAATGGTTGGGCCAGAGGGGTCGGGAGAAGTGATTGGGTCAGATTTTCTGTGTAAGAAAGAGACAGCCCCAAGGTGTTAGGCCGTATCAGTCAGAAGGGTAGAAGCGCCATCAGCTGACATGGGCAAGTTAGTGGTAGAAGGAACTCTGCATATGGGTATCAGTAGTTTATTTGTGACCACGTGGAGAGTCTGAGATGTGCCAGAGAACCCTTGAGATATCCAATGAGCTGCTGGACACGGGGCTGAAGTTATATGGAGGGGTTCAGGAGAGAGACATCCAAAAAGTAGAAGATGGCATGTACACAGGTTTACAAGGGGGAAACTCCAGCACCACGACAGTACCGTCCTGCCGCGTCTGGCACAGAGGGTGAGAAAGACCTGATACAGTGAGCATGTGAGGAAAAAACAGACACATATAATTTGGCAAGCGGGGAGTCAGGGGACCCTCCTGCGCTCCATGACAGGAAGACAAAATGGCTCCTTTCAGCCCGCACTTTTATTGGCAGAAGTCACATGAGATCATTAGGGAATAGCTATACTGGGGAGTTTGATCAGCGCACCGTAAAGAGGGAGTAAAGTTATGGTTCTGCTGTTGATTAGGAATATCTTGTTTTGTTTCCATGGGGACGGACTCAGGGGCAGGCAGTGAAGCGCAGCAGAGAGCACGTCCCACCCGAAGAATGTCCGTTTGGCATACTTACTAGGACAGTCAAGAGAGTGCAGTTTGCCGCACCCTGGAGTCATGAGGCAAGGTGCTGGTCTCTGCTCCAGGCTGCAACACCCTCCTGCAGTCTCCCGGGAATGGTTTCCTGGTAATGGTTACTCAGTAACAGGTGCCTGCAAATGGCTGTACGCCAGCTCCGCACCTAACCTGTTGATTTCCTCAAGGTTTGGCGGCATGTGAACTACATTACCCAGCAGGCTCTGCTCTCTGGGGGCCAGTTAATGAGCTAGGAAGATGATGGTGGAAGCCAATAACTGGGTAAGCGGCCAGAGTTGTGATCAGATCAGATCAGATCAGTCGCTCAGTCGTGCCCGACTCTTTGCGACCCCATGAATCGCAGCACGCCAGGCCTCCCTGTCCATCGCCAACTCCCGGAGTTCACTGAGACTCACGTCCATCGAGTCAGCGATGCCATCCAGCCATCCCATCCTCTGTTGTCCCCTTCTCCTCCTGCTCCCAATCCCTCCCAGCATCAGAGTTCTTTCCAATGAGTCAGCTCTTCGCCTGAGGTGGCCAAAGTACTGGAGTTTCAGCTTTAGCATCATTCCTTCCAAAGAAATCCCAGGGCTGATCTCCTTCAGAATGGACGGGTTGGATCTCCTTGCAGTCCAAGGGACTCTCAAGAGTCTTCTCCAACACCACAGTTCAAAAGCATCAATTCTTCGGTGCTCAGCCTTCTTCACAGTCCAACTCTCACATCCATACATGACCACAGGAAAAACCATAGCCTTGACTATACGGACCTTTGTTGGCAAAGTAGAGTGATCTAGAAGAGCAATGTGCATGTGGAAAAGGAGTGTGAATTGATGGCACTTGGGCCCTGATTTGAGGGGCTTAAGGAATAAAGATGAGCCTAACTTTGGTTGTCTGGTAATCATGATTTTAGCAACTTTCAAAGAACTGGCTGGAAGGAGGTGGGTGGGGGTCTCGTACGCCATACCAGCCCCAGAGTTTAGACAGGCCTTTCTGCCCCACCTGCCTGTTGTTGCTGTGGGTGGACACAGTGACCAACGGGACCCTGAGGAGAGAGCAGACATATATGGCACCTGGTGCTGGTGTTTGATCTGAGCTGAGGAGCTGGGTGGGAAGGAATGGTCAGGGGAGTTCTGTGGCGGCAGATGGGATCCTTGGGAAGGAGACTGCTCACAGACTGCTCTCCCCATTGTGGCAGGGGAATGTGACCTTTGAGGACGTGTTCGTGTCCTTCTCCCAGGAGGAGTGGGGGCTCCTTGATGAGGCTCAGAGGCTCCTGTACCGCGAAGTGATGCTGGAGAACTTTGCACTGATGGCCTCACTGGGTAAGGCCCTCTTGTCCCCTGCAGTGCCTGGACTAGGCTCTCCCCCTTCCCTGTTTCCTGAATCAGAACCATAGGCAGTACCACCACCGCCCTGGTTCCCTGGAGTATGTGCCATGGGTGCCAGGTGTGAACTGTGGGCTCTAGCACTCCTGGTTTCTGAGTGCTCCCACTACCTGCTGCCCTGAAGGCTTGCATGGAGGAATGCAGGCGTGAAGTGTCCAGTTGTCACCCAGTGGATCATGTCCGGTTTGTCCTCTCCCTGACTGGGTGCCTCTGTCCAGATTCATGGCACTCCTGTGCCCCAGATTGTGTCCCCTTCCTCTAGCTGACATTTCTCATAGCCTACCTGTATCAGGAATCCCAAGGACCCAGTACAATCACTACTTTTTGGGACCACTAGGCTATTCCTGCAAGACAATACTTCAGAGATATTTTCATATTTAGGTTTCTTTTCTGAAGGGTGGGTCACCCACACCTGGCCATTTACCTGTCCTGTCTTTTCCTTAGGATATGCATCTTCCATGTCCCATGGGGTTTCCCCACAGGAGCTGGGCAGGGAGCCCTGGGTCTCTGACTGGGCCAACACAATTCCAGCCCTGACCAGAGAGGCTCAGAGTGCAGGTAGCCCTGGTGAGTGGGAGCTGGGGAAAGTGTGATGTCAGGCTGGGTTCTGGTCACTCTCCAGCCTCTCAGTGCCCACAGTGGTTTAAGTGCCAAGGCCACTGCCCACACTTCATTCCTGTCTTTACTGCCCTGTTTACCCACTTACCTTTTATGCTGTGACCTTTGGCCTTTGGCAGTTCCTCACCTCTGCCCACATCTCAGCTGTTCCTCTCCACTGCTTCCTCTGTACTGCTCTCCAACACTGGCTTATATGCTCTGTGTGTCATGAGAGGTGCACATCCTTCAGATAATTCTTAAGTACCAGCTATTCTATTCATTTGTAGCTGTTTAGTAAACACACTCTTCTGCATGTCTCCCCAGCCGCCAAGGCCTTCCTACAATGCATTTGTGGATAATTTCATTGGGGACCCTGGCTCTTTCTGGGCTGTTCATCAGATCTGTGTCCTCTCCCCATCAAAGCCACTTCCAACCTGTGACCTTTAGATGCCAAAGACTGTGGAGCAGCCCTTTACTCAACTTGCACCCTGACCTTTTGTCCTGATGGCAGACCTCAGTCTTAGTTTTGATAAACGCACATTTGTAATAACTGCCCCTTCCCACCAGTGTCACTGTGTACTTTACCAGCATTTGTCTGCTTTCAGGTTGTTGGCATGGAATGGAGGACGATGAGATCCGTTTTGAGCAGAGCGTTTCTGTAAAAAGAGTGTCTAAGGGCATGATTCCCAAGATGATTCCATCTTCCCAGAAGGCTCACCCCTGTGAGACATGTGGCCCGATCTTGAGAGATGTTCTGCACATGGCTGAGCACCAGGAAACACGTCCTGGGCAGAAACCATACTTGTGTGTAGCATGTGGGAAACAGCTGTGGTTCAGTGCAAACTTCCCCCTCCACAATCCGTACAGTGGAGAGAAACCCCACAGGAGGGACGTGCACAGGGCCCTTCTTGTGAGCAGCTGCCCTGTCCAGTCGTCGGAGACACCTTTTACCACCGGGGAGGGTTGTGAGGACTTCCCAACCAGCTCAAGCATGTTTCAGCAGCATTACCCTCTTAGCAAGTGGAAGCCACAGAGTGACACCCACTGTGCAGAGGTCTTTCACAGTGGACAGAAGCATTATGAGTGCAGCGAATGTGGGAAGGCCTTCAGCCGCAAAGACTCACTTGTTCAGCACCAGAGAGTCCACACTGGAGAGAGGCCTTACAAGTGCAGCGAATGTGGGAAAACCTTTAGCCGCAAACCCATACTTGCACAGCACCAGAGGATCCACACTGGAGAGATGCCTTATGAGTGTGGCATATGTCGGAAAGTTTTTAATCATAGCTCTAATCTCATTGTACACCAGAGAGTCCACACTGGAGCACGGCCTTACAAGTGCAGCGAATGTGGGAAAGCCTACAGTCACAAATCCACGCTTGTTCAGCACGAGAGTATCCACACCGGAGAAAGACCTTATGAGTGCAGCGAATGTGGGAAATACTTTGGCCACAAATACAGACTCATTAAGCACTGGAGTGTTCATACCGGGGCACGGCCTTATGAGTGCATTGCATGTGGGAAGTTTTTCAGCCAAAGCTCCGATCTTATTGCCCACCAGAGAGTTCACAATGGTGAGAAGCCGTATGTGTGCAGTGAGTGTGGAAAAGCCTTTAGCCACAAACATGTGCTTATGCAGCACCTTAGAATCCACACTGGAGAAAGGCCGTATAAATGCAGTGAGTGTGGGAAAGCCTTCAGGCAAAGGGCTTCCCTCATCAGACATTGGAAGGTTCACGCTGGAGAAAGGCCTTAGGAGAGCAGGCAATACTCTGTCTTATTCAACATAGTGAGTGACACCAGAGAGAGGCTCCGAGAGGAGCCTTCGTGAATAGCTATAAGCTAGAAGATGAGCCTCGTGTTTGAACTCCCACCCTGAGGAGATTCTTCTGTGTACCAGCTCTGTGGGAAGCGTTCTGGGGCAGTATTGTACTTCATAACATGCCTTGGCCACTGTGGAAGGTCTCTGCTTGCTTGCCAAAAGCGTGTCACTGCCAGTGTCTGAAAGAAGCCATACATCTGTGCAACAGCAGGGCCCCACATTGTGCGTATGTCACCCCAGATGCTTTGGTGGGCAAAATCTACTCTTCCTGTCTTCCCTAGAGGGCACCATCGGTAGCCTGACCCTATTGATGATCCTCACTCCTTCCTGCTCCCTACTGGTGGAAGCATGGGTGTGACCCATTTTCGGTCAGAAGAATGCAACTTAGTTCTGCTGGTTGCCTGCAGAGATGTCCATGTTTCAGACTGTGTTGGTCTCTTGTGACCCTCGTGATGAGTTTGACCAGCCCCCAAGTCACCTGACCTGGAAATTGTCTGCCTCATATTGTTCTGGTTTTGCAACACATGCCTTAGTTTCTAAGCTATCTTTTCTCCTGGGAATTTTATTCACTCTGTGGGTTGAGTTGAGAACAGAATTGGGCTTGCCAGCCTGAAAGAATGAACAGCTTGTGTGAGAGGGCCGACTGTTGAGTCTCAGTGGTATTTGCAGAAGGATAAAGAAAGAACAGCTCTTATTCTAGTTTCAGCCTAATTTACATCACTGCTCAAGACCTCCTGGGAAGGAGTACCAGGCTTTGCAGGCCTAATTGTGTGTCCTGTATGTTGAGATGATTTGTGTGACAAAGGTCTTCTTGAGCAGGTTGTCAACCTCTGATGTATGTGGGAACAGCATGAATTGGGTCCCTTGTTCCTAGGGAATGTTTCAGAACTTGATTCCCTGGGACCTGCCTGCATCCCTGACATTATTTAGGAGGGTAATATTTGGTAGGCAGATGTCACTGTCACCTACAAGGACAAGTTCAGTTCAGTTCAGCCGCTCAGTCATGTCCGACTCTGCGACCCCATGAATTGCAGCACGCCAGGCCTCCCTGTCCATCACCAACTCTCAGAGTTCACTCAGACTCAAGTCCATCGAATCAGTGATGCCATCCAGCCATCTCATCCTCTGTCATCCCCTTCTCCTCGTGCCCCCAATCCCTCCCAGCATCAGAGTCTTTTCCAATGAGTCAACTCTTCACATGAGGTGGCCAAAGTACTGGAGTTTCAGCCTTAGCATCATTCCTTCCAAAGAACACCCAGGGCTGATCTCCTTCAGAATGGACTGGTTGGATCTCCTTGCAGTCCAAGGGACTCTCAAGAGTCTTCTCCAACACCACAGTTCAAAAGCATCAATTCTTTGGTGCTCAGCTTTCTACACAGGCCAACTCTCACATCCATACATGACCACTGGAAAAACCATAGCCTTGACTAGACGGACCTTTGTTGGCAAAGTAATGTCTCTGCTTTTCAATATGCTATCTAGGTTGGTCATAACTTTTCTTCCAAGAAGTAACTGTCTTTTAATTTCATGGCTGCAGTCACCATCTGCAGTGATTTTGGAGCCCCCAAAAATAAAGTCTGACACTGTTTCCACTGTTTCCCCATCTATTTGCCATGAAGTGATGGGACCAGATGCCATGATCTTCATTTTCTGAATGTTAAGCTTTAAGCCAACTTTTTCACTCTCCACTTTCACTTTCATCAAGGGGCTTTTCAGTTCCTCTTCACTTTCTGCCATAAGGGTGGTGACATCTGCATATCTGAGGTTATTGATATTTCTCCCAGCAATCCTGATTCCTGCGTGTGCTTCTTCCAGCCCAGCCTTTCTCATGATGTACTCTGCATATAAGTTAAATAAGCAGGGTGACAATATCCAGCCTTGACATATTCCTTTTCCTATTTGGAACCAGTCTGTTGTTCCATGTCCAGTTCTAACTTTTGCTTCCTGACCTGCATATAGGTTTCTCAAGAGGCAGGTCAGGTGGTCTGGTATTCCCACCTCTTTCAGAATTTTCCACAGTTTATTGTGATCCACACAAAGACTTTGGCATAGTCAATAAAGCAGAAATAGATGTTTTTCTGGAACTCTCTTGCTTTTTCTATGATCCAGCGGATGTTGGCAATTTGATCTCTGCTTCCTCTGCCTTTTCTAAAACCAGCTTGAGCATCTGGAAGTTCACGGTTCACGTGTTGCTGAAGCCTGGCTTGGAGAATTTTGAGCATTACTTTACTAGCGTGTGAGATGAGTGCAATTGTGCGGTAGTTTGAGCATTCTTTGGCATTGCCTTTCTTTGGGATTGGAATGAAAACTGACCTTTTGCAGTCCTGTGGCCACTGCTGACTTTTCCAAATTTGCTGGCATATTGAGTGCAGCACTTTCACAGCATCATCTTTCGGGATTTGAAGTAGCTCAACTGGAATTCCATCACCTCCACTAGCTTTGTTCGTAGTGATGCTTTCTAAGGCCCACTTGACTTCCCATTCCAGGATGTCTGGCTCTAGGTCAGTGATCACACCATCGTGATTATCTTGGTCGTGAAGATCTTTTTTGTACAGTTCTTCTGTGTATTCTTGCCACCTCTTCTTAATATCTTCTGCTTCTGTTAGGTCCTTACCATTTCTGTCCTTTATCGAGCCCATCTTTGCATGAAATGCTCCCTTGGTATCTCTAATTTTCTTGAAGAGATCTCTAGTCTTTCCCATTCTGTTGTTTTCTTTCTATTTCTTTGCATTGATCGCTGAGGAAGGCTTTCTTATCTCTTCTTGCTATTCTTTGGAAGTCTGCATTCAGATGCTTATATCTTTCCTTTTCTCCTTTGCTTTTCGCTTCTCTTCTTTTCACAGCTATTTGTAAGGCCTTCCCAGACAGCCATTTTTTGCTTTTTTGCATTTCTTTTATATGGGGATGGTCTTGATCCCTTTCTCCTGTACAATGTCACGAACCTCTCTCCATAGTTCATCAGGCACTCTTATCAGATCTAGCCCCTCAAATCTATTTCTCACTTCCACTGTATAATCTTAAGGGATTTGATTTAGATCATACCTGAATGGTCTAGTGGTTTTCCCTACCTTCTTCAATTTCAGTCTGAATTTGGCAATAAGGAGCTCATGAGTATAGAATAACTTAAAATGTATTTTTATGGTTCTAGCTTTTTAAACTCTGCATAATTATTTTGTGATTTATCAATGTTCTGTGTATCAGTTCATTCTTTTTCATCCATGCTTTTACTTACAGTATTCCACTTTAGAGAAGTAGTTCCAAAGCAAGTGACCCAGGAGAGAACTCACAAGGACAAAGCTATACTTTCTGTTATGACCTTAACCTGGAGGTGATGTGCCACCGCTTCTGACTTACTCTATGGATAATACAGACTAATGCTGGTACATGGTGCAAGGGGACTCACTTTACAACAGTAAGATGCAATGTGGGAGGTATTTGGGGGAGCATTTCTTGGATACTGGTGACCACAGTCATGGTTTTTCTTTTTTTACCTTTGTGTATAGCCTTTTAAGGGAGAAGGCAATGGCAACCCACTCCAGTACTGTTGCCTGGAAAATCCCATGGACGGAGGAGCCTGGTGGGCTGCAGTCCATGGGGTCGCAAAGAGTCAGACACGACTGAGTGACTTCACTTTCACTTTCCACTTTCATGCATTGGAGGAGGAAACGGCAACCCACTCCAGTGTTCTGGCCCGGAGAATCCCACAGACGGAGAAGCCTGGTAGGCTGCAGTCCATGGGGTCGCACAGAGTTGGACATGACTGAAGCGACTTAGCAAAGCCTTTTAATGAGGAATTATATTGACTGATTTAAAAAGTTAAACCAACCTTGCATTTCTGAGGTAAATCCCATTTGATCATGATGCACTACTCTTTTTATGCATGGTTCAATTTTATACACTGGTTTTCTTTTCTTGTTGAAGATTTTTGTATCTATGCTCATGAGAGCTGTTAGTCTCTCTCTCTCTTTTTTTTTTTTTGGCTCTGATATTTTTAATGCTTGGGTTTGGTTGCTATCAGCGTAATGTTGGGTTTAAAGAATAAGTTGGTTAAGTATCCCCTGCTCTTTAATTTTCTGGACAAGTTTGTGAAGAATTGACAGTGTTTCTTTCTTGTTTGATAGAATTCACCAGTGAAGTATGTAGGCCGGGAGTCTATTTTGTGGAAAAGTTTCTAACTGTAAAATTCCATACTGAACCTGTGCTATGCTTAGTCGCTCAGTCGTGTCCGACTCTCCCTCTGGAGACCATCAGGTTCCTCTGTCCACGGGATTTTCCAGGCACGAATACTGGAGTGGGTTGCCATTTCCTGCTCCAGAGGATCTTCCCAACCCAGGGACTGAACTTGCCTCTCTTAGTAGTGTAGTGAAGTGGCTCAGTCATGTCCGACTCTTTGTGACCCCATGGACTGTAGCCTACCAGGCCCTCCGCCATGGGATTTTCCAGGCAAGAGTACTGGAGTGGGTTGCCATTTTCTTCTCCAGGGGATCTTGCCTCTCTTGCGTCTCCTGAATTGGCAGGCAGATTGCTTACCACTAACACCACTTGGGAAACCATAGTGGACCTAGGTTTATAGAATTTACCCCCTCCCCCCGCCACACACACACACACCTATACATACAGTGAGCTTTGGTAGTTTGTATCTCTCATGGAGTTTTTTAAGTAGTCAAAATTTTCAAGCTATTCTCTTATTTTAGTACCTGTAGAATCTGTAGTGGTGCCTCATCTCTTATTCTTATACTGATAATGTCTGTATTTTTTTTCTTTACCAGCAATTTATCAGCTTTATTGATCTTCTTAGAGCACTTGACTTCACTGATTTTTCTGTTTTGTTTTCCCTCATTTTGACTTTACTGTTACCTTTTGCTTTTATCATCTTTCATTTCTCTTCTGCTACATTTTAGCATAAAAGCTGAGTTCCTTCATTTGAAACCTTTGGGTTTTTTGCTAGTATAGTTGCTGAATACTAAGAACCACCCTGTAACAACTACTTTAATTACCTCCCACAAAACTTAATATGTTGTATTTTCATTTAAATTATTTTAAACCTTTTCCAGTTTCATTTTAAATTTCTTCTGACACATGGTTCTTTTAGAAGTATGTTATTTGGGGTTTTCTTTTTGGTAATTGATTTCCAATTTAATTCATTATAGTCAAAGTATACACATTATGACTTGAATTATTTTCATTTATAGGTATTTGATTTATGGCCCAGAATATGGGTTATCCTGTGTTTCACGTTAACTTGAAATGAATGTATATTGTTTTCTTGTTTGGTGGAGAGTTTCTACAAATGTCATCTCAAGTTAATGTAATTAATAATGTCTAAGTTTTCTGTGTCCTTACTCATGGGATGGGCACTGCTCTGTCAATTATTTGAATGGGGTTGTTGACATCTCTGACTCTAAAAGTGGATTTTCCTATTTTTCTGTTTAGTTCTATCATGTTTTCCTTTGTGCTATTTATTTTTATTCTATTTTTATTTTTCTGTTTGCTTTGTGCCTTTTTATTAGGTGAATAAACGCTTCCTACTGTTATGTCCACTTAATGAGCAGACCTCTTTAGCGTTAATAAAAGGCCTTCCTGGGACTTCCCTGGTGGTCCAGTGGTTAGGACTCTGGGGAAGTACCGTGCGCTAGCCGATTGTGCCGCTGGAGCGTTAGACTCTGTACTCCCAATGCATGGGGCCTGGGTTCAGTCCCTGGTCAGGGAATAGATCCCCCATGCCACAACCAAGGCCTGGGGTCCTCTTTATCTATAGTGATATTCTTTGCCCTAAAATCCACCTTGTCACACACTTAACATTGTGTAGTTTTGATTCAATACTCATTTTGCCTTTTTGAGTGAGTGAAGGTCGCTCAGTCACGCCTGACGTTTTGTGACCCCATGGACTATACAGTCCATGGAATTCTCCAGGCCAGAATACTGGAGTGGGTAGCCATTCCCTTCTCCAGGGATCTTCCCAACCCAGGGATCAAACCCAGGTCTCCCGCATTGCAGGCAGATTCTTTACTAGTTGAGCCACAAGGGAAGCCCTTTGCCTTTTTGGGTACTGAAAATACCTGCTTTTCAGTAGATATTCTTTATATATTTTTAAGGTTTTTTTTTAATGTGGACTGTTTTTTAAAAGTCTTTATTAATTTGTTACAATATTGTTTCTGTTGTATGTTTTGTTTTTTTTTCTTTGACCATGAGGCATGTGGGATCTTAGCTCCCTGACTGGGGTTCAAACCTGCACCCCCTTCATTGGAAGGCGAAGTCTCAACCACTGGACCGCCAGAGAAGTCCCAGAGATATTCTCGATATTTTACATGCTTAAGTTCCTTAGAAAGAGTATGATCTTCGGGGATCTTGATTCCAAACATTTTTAGGTGGAATTATTGCAGCAATCATTTTAAGGCTATTTTCTCACCCTCTGCTGAGACACAAGTCATTCTGTATTTTCTACTGTATGCTTCCTAAGGTTTCTGATTTAAACTGATTGGAACAGGTGCTATTCTGTTCTCTACATTATCCTTGGAAATTGTTTCATTGAATCCTTTTGGGTGTTTCTTTACTCAACCTCTGGTCCTTCCCTACCTATATATACAGATTTGTACTGAGCTGAACACTTGAAGATGACCCTCTGTGGGTCTCTCTCTTGTCCTGTGCTCTGTTGGACTCCAGACACCTTAGCAAGCCCAGGTTGTAAGTTCTTTCTCATATCAGGATGATTTTGGGGATCTCCCTGATCTCAGCACTTTTGTATTAGAGCCTGGGAACTTCCTTTCATGGAAACCTGAGATGGCCATGGGGCTCGTATCATTTATTTGCTCTCTCTGATAGGTTACTGGTATTTTTTCCAGTATATTAAGAATCAATTTCATGTACTTTATTTTTTTTTTCAAGAAAATGTATGAATCGTCCTAAAGCAGATACTTTGAATAAATTAGTAGAATTGATAAAACCTCCAATTACATCATGAAAAAGAAAAAAAAAGAAATCATGTGTTTATAAATATAAGCAAGGAAAGAAGGTATAGCACTAGATATCTTTGAGACATAATGGATAATGTGTGATTGTTTTCTATTTTGACTGTGCCATGTGGCATGTGGGATCTTAGTTCCCTAAGAGCAAAACCAGGTAATGAAATATATCAGGGTGTGAGTGTAGATGCAAAAAAAAAAAAAAAAATCCTTAACAAAATTTTAGAGAATTAAATGTGTGTATTTATATATGGCATATTTTGAATTGTTAAGCCAGTTTTACACTCCTGATAATGATTACAACCTAGTGAGTGAGATTGATCATGAATATAAGGTTGGTTTAGGGGCTTCCCGGGTGACTCAGCGGTTAAGAATCTGCCTGCAATGTAGGAAACGCGGGTTCAATCCCTAGGTCGTGAAGATCCCCTGGGGGAGGGCATGGCAACCCCCTCCAGTATTCTTGCCTGGAGAATCCCATGGACAGAGGAGCCTGGCAGGCTACAGTCCAAGGGTTGCAAAGAGTCAGACATGACTGAAGCAACTTAGCACGCACGCACACAACATTGGTTTAACAATTGAACATATATTAATTTAATCCGTATTAACTAGAAGGTATGGTATAATGAATATATCTGGTCTTTGTCCCAGGTTCCTGTCACAGAGCTTGAGAAATCATGAAATTCCTGGTATGATAGGAGTCTTTCTGGTGCTAATGGAGTGACTCTTGATAAGCCCCTAGAAAGTTTGAGGATGAAAACTGGTTACCAGAAAGACCAAGTGTATGATTAAAAGTTTGAAACTGAGACAGACAGACCTGTGGGGAGAGAAGAGGATCTAGATGTTTTGTTCCGGCATGTGACCATGATTTAGTCAGTTGTGTCTGTGTAATCAAATTCTGATCCAAACACTGGATGGACAAGACTGGATGGGGCTTCTGGTTGGTGAACATATTGATGTGCAGGAGAGTGGTATGTCTGTACTCCCCAGAGATAGGTCATGGAAACTTCACACCTGGGACCTGCCCATACCTTTCCCTTGCATTCATTCCATTGGCTGTTCCTGAGCTGTATTCTTGATAACAAAACTGGAATCATAGGTATAGCACTCTTAGTAAGTCCTCTGAGCCATTCTAGCCAATTCTTGAACCTGAGGGGATCATGAGAACTCCTGGAATTATAGCCAGCTGGCCAGAAGTGCAGTTGGGCCCTGTGACTTGAAACTCCTTTCTGAAGTGAGGAGGACTTTCTTGTGGAGGACTGAACCCTTAAAGATGTGGAGACCGACACAAACTCTGGGTAGTTAGTGTCAGAAAATTGATGTCAGAACCAATATATGGTAGCGTTAGAGACCAAAAGCTGACATTACATTTAATGGGGAAAGTTTGGGTGTTTTCCCCCAATACCAGGAATAAGGAGGAATGTCCACTCTCACAGCTTCTATGTAATGTTGCACTGAGAGTCTGTTCTGGTGACACAGGAAAATTAAAGAGAATAAATGATGCGCAAATTGTAAAGGAAGACCCAAAGTAGCCATTATTCACAGATGACATGATTATTTATTTAGAAAACCCTTTACTATATATTAAAAAAAAAATAAGATCTAATTGATTAGTCAAGGTTACAGGATAAAAAGTCAATATACAATAAATGTTTGGAAGTTGAAAAACTATACTGCTTATTGTAGCATCAATATATGAAATATATAGGAATTTACGAAAGAAAATACATTCAACAACTACAAAGCACATTCACAAAACTTCACTGAGACATAACCATGTTTCTGGGCCTAAGGAATTAATATTTTAATTTATTCTCCTGTAATTGTGCTGTTGGTTCACACAGCTATCAAATGCCCAGTGACTTTGGTAGAAATTGACAAAATGATTCTAAAATTCATATGAAAATTCAAAAAACCTAAAATATTCAAATTTTGGAAAGAACACGAATTTTAAAGGTTTTAGTCTGATTTTAAGAATCAATTATAGAATTGTTAGCTTTACTAACAAAAGTGTAATATTGATGAAAGGACAGACAAAAATTTATAGAGTACAGAAACAGACCCACACATGCGCTGTCTATTTTCAATAAAATTGCCAACAATGTTTTCAACAAAATGCTCTAAGATAACATCCATATGAAAAATAAAGTGACAGAAACCATCAACATCTCATCATTTAGTAATTAATCTGAAGTTCACAACCTTGAATGCCTGAAACACAAACTATACATCTCATAGGAGATATGGATGAGGAGCACTCTTTGAACATGGGTTAAACAAAGACTTTTTTTACCAGACATAAAAACCAAAACCGAAAAAAATAATAAATTGAGACTTCAGATCAGATCAGTCGCTCAGTCGTGTCCGACTCTTTGTGATTCCATGAATCGCAGCACGCCAGGCCTCCCTGTCCATCACCAACTCCCGGAGTTCACTGAGACTCACGTCCATCGAGTCCGTGATACCATCCATCCATCTCATCCTCTGTCGTCCCCTTCTCCTCCTCCCCCCAATCCCTCCCAGCATCAGAGTCTTTTCCAAGGAGTCAACTCCTCGCATGAGGTGGTCAAAGTACTGGAGTTTCAGCTTTAGCATCATTCCTTCCAAAGAAAGCCCAGGGCTGATCTCCTTCAGAATGGACTGGTTGGATCTCCTTGCAGTCCAAGGGACTCTCAAGAGTCTTCTCCAACACCACAGTTCAAAAGCATCAATTCTTCAGCGTTCAGCTTTCTTCACAGTTCAACTCTCACATCCATACATGACCACTGGAAAAACCATAGCCTTGACCAAACGGACCTTTGTTGGCAAAGTAATGTCTCTGCTTTTGAATATGCTATCTAGGTTGGTCATAACTTTCATTTCAAGGAGTTGGCGTCCTTTAATTTCATGGCTGCAGTGACCATCTGCAGTGATTTTGGAGCCCAGAAAAATAAAGTCTGACACTGTTTCCACTGTTTCCTCATCTATTTCCCATGAAGTGATGGAACCGGATGCCATGATCTTCGTTGTCTGAATGTTGAGCTTTAGGCCAACTTTTTCGCTCTCCACTTTCACTTTCATCAAGAGGCTTTTTAGTTCCTCTTCACTTTCTGCCATAAGGGTGGTGACATCTGCATATCTGAGGTTATTGATATTTCTCCCGGCTTACTCAAAATTAAAGTATTTGCTATTAAAAAGACCCATTTGTGAAAGTTTCAGGAATGCCCTGGAAGTCCAGTGGGTAAGACTCAGTGTTTTCATTGGGGTGGCCTGGGTTCAATCCCTGATTGGGGAACTAAAATCCTACAAGCCATACGGTGGGGACAGAAAAAGGAAAGAAGAAAGTTTCAAGTATAAACTAAACTTCATCTGATTAATAACTGGTGTCCAGAATTTTAAAATAACCTTTACAAGAATAAGGAAAACCGATTTTTTAAAAATAAAATTTTTGAATACATGTTTCACTAAAGAAGATAACATGAATATGGGACTTTCCTGGCGGTCCAGTGGTTCAGTGCAGTCGATCAGTCGTGTCCAACTCTTTGCAACCCCATGGACTGCAGCCCACCAGTCTTCCCTGTCCATCAGCAACTCCCGGAGCCTACTCAAACTAATATCCATGAAGTCAGTGATGCCATCCAACCATCTCTTCCTCTGTCACCCCCTTCTCTCGCCTTCAATCTTTCCCAGCATCAGGGTATTTTCCACTGAGTCGGTTCTTCACATCAGGTGGCGAAAGTATTGGAGTTTCAGCTTCAGCATCAGTCCTTCCAATGAATATTCAGGACTGATTTCCTTTAGGATTGACTGGTGTGATCTCCTTGCTGTCCAAGGAACTCTCAAGAGTCTTCTCCAACACCAGAGTGCAAAAGCCTCAATTCTTCCGCACTCAGCTCTCTTTATGGTCCGTTTCAGTGGTTCAGTTCAGTTCAGTCGCTCAGTCGTGTCCGATTCTTTGCGACCCCATGAATCACAACACGCCAGGCCTCCCTGTCCATCACCAACTCCCGGAGTTCACTCAGACTCACGTCCATCGAGTCAGTGATGCCATCCAGCCATCTCATCCTCTGTCGTCCCCTTCTCCTCCTGCCCTTAATCCCTCCCAGCAATTCTTCGCATGAGGTGGCCAAAGTACTGGAGTTTCAGCTTTAGCATCATTCCTTCCAAAGAAAGCCCAGGGCTGATCTCCTTCAGAATGGACTGGTTGGATCTCCTTGCAGTCCAAGGGACTCTCAAGAGTCTTCTCCAATACCACAGTTCAAAAGCATCAATTCTTTGGCGCTCAGCCTTCTTCACAGTCCAACTCTCACATCCATACATGACCACAGGAAAAACTATAGCCTTGAGTAGATGGACCTTTGTTGGCAAAGTAATGTCTCTGCTTTTGAATATGCTATCTAGGTTGGTCATAACTTTCCTTCCAAGGAGTAAGCGTCCTTTAATTTCATGGCTGCAGTCACCATCTGCAGTGATTTTGGAGCCCAGAAAAATAAAGTCTGACACTGTTTCCACTGTTTCCCCATCTATTTCCCATGAAGTGATGGGACCGGATGCCATGATCTTCGTTTTCTGAATGTTGAGCTTTAGGCCAACTTTTTCGCTCTCCACTTTCACTTTCATCAAGAGGCTTTTTAGTTCCTCTTCACTTTCTGCCATAAGGGTGGTGTCATCTGCATATCTGAGGTTATTGATATTTGTCCTGGCAATCTTGATTCCAGCTTGTGTTTCTTCCAGTCCAGCATTTCTCATGATGTACTCTGCATATAAGTTAAATAAGCAGGGTGATAATATACAGCCTTGACGTACTCCTTTTCCTGTTTGGAATCAGTCTGTTGTTCCATGTCCAGTTCTAATTGTTGCTTCCTGACCTGCATACGGATTTCTCAAGAGGCGGGTCAGGTGGTCTGGTATTCCCATCTCTTTCAGAATTTTCCACAGTGTATTGTGATCCACATAGTCAAAGGCTTTGGCATAGTCAATAAAGCAGAAATAGATGTTTTTCTGGCACTCTCTTGATTTTTCTATGATCCAGCGGATGTTGGCAATTTGATCTCTGGTTCCTCTGCCTTTTCTAAAACCAGCTTGAACATCAGGAAGTTCACGGTTCACATATTGCTGAAGCCTGGCTTGGAAAATTTTGAACATTACTTTACTAGCATGTGAGATGAGTGCAATTGTGCGGTAGTTTGAGCATTCTTTGGCATTGTCTTTCTTTGGGATTGGAATGAAAACTGACCTTTTCCAGTCCTGTGGCCACTGCTGAGTTTTCCAAATTTGCTGGCATATTGAGTGCAGTACTTTCACAGCATCATCTTTCAGGATTTGAAATAGCTCAACTGGAATTCCATCACCTCCACTAGCTTTTTTTGTAGTGATGCTTTCTAAGGCCCACTTGACTTCCCATTCCAGGATGTCTGGCTCTAGGTCAGTGATCACACCATCGTGATTATCTTGGTCGTGAAGATCTTTTTTGTACAGTTCTTCTGTGTATTCTTGCCACCTCTTCTTGTTATCTTCTGCTTCTGTTAGGTCCATACCATTTCTGTCCTTTATCGAGCCCATCTTTGCATGAAATGTTCCCTTGGTATCTCTAATTTTCTTGAAGAGATCTCTAGTCTTTCCCATTCTGTTGTTTTCCTCTATTTCTTTGCATTGATTGCTGAGGAAGGCTTTCTTATCTCTTCTTGCTATTCTTTGGAACTCTGCATTCAGATGTTTATATCTTTCCTTTTCTCCTTTGCTTTTCACTTCTCTTCTTTTCACAGCTATTTGTAAGGCCTCCCCAGACAGCCATTTTGCTTTTTTGCATTTCTTTTCCACGGGGATGGTCTTGATCCCTGTCTCCTGTACAATGTCACGAACCTATTCCATAGTTCATCAGAAGATATCAAGAAGAGGTGGCAAGAATACACAGAAGAACTGTACAAAAAAGATCTTCATGACCCAGATAGAGCAATATTGCATAGGAACCTGGAATGTCAGGTCCATGAATCAAGGCAAATTGGAAATGGTCAAACAAGAGATGGCAAGAGTGAATGTCGACATTCTAGGAATCAGCGAACTGAAATGGACTGGAATGGGTGAATTTAACTCAGATGACCATTATATCTACTACTGCAGGCAGGAATCCCTTAGAAGAAATGGAGTAGCCATCATGGTCAACAAAAGAGTCTGAAATGCAGTACTTGGATGCAATCTCAAGAACGACAGAATGATCTCTGTTCGTTTCCAAGCCAAATCATTCAATATCACAGTAATCCAAGTCTATGCCCCAGTCAGTAACGCTGAAGAAGCTGAAGTTGGGCGGTTCTATGAAGACCTACAAGACCTTTTAGAACTAACACCCAAAAGAGATGTCCTTTTCATTATAGGGACTGGAATGCAAAAGTAGGAAGTCAAGAAACACCTGGAGTAACAGGCAAATTTGGCCTTGGAATATGGAATGAAGCAGGGCAAAGGCTAATAGAGTTTTGCCAAGAAAATGCACTGGTCATAGCAAACACGCTCTTCCAACAACACAAAAGAAGACTCTACACATGGACATCACCAGATGGTCAACACCAAAATCAGATTGATTATATTTTTTGCAGCCAAAGATGGAGAAGCTCTATACAGTCAGCAAAAACAAGACCAGGAGCTGACTGTGGCTCATATCATGAATTCCTTATTACCAAATTCAGACTTAAATTGAAGAAAGTAGGGAAAACCACTAGACCATTCAGGTATGACCTAAATCAAATCCCTTATGATTATACAGTGGAAGTGAGAAATAGATTTAAGGACCTAGATCTCATAGATAGAGTGCCTGATGAACTACGGAATGAGTCCAGTGGTTAAGATTCCCCAATTCCAATGAAGGGGGTAAGGATTCAACCTCTGGTTTGGGAACTAAGATCCCAAATGCTGCACAATGCAACAACAACAAAAAGTAATAAGCATGTGAAAACATGATCAATATCATTAATCACTAAGAAAAGTGCAAATTATACACAAAACACCAAAGCATACTTCAGTGCAGTGGAACTCACATTACTGGTGGAATGCAAAATGTTAAAACCCACTTTAAAAATCTCGTAATTTCTATAAAATGACAGATGAACTTATCATGTGATACAGCCATGTAATCTGTAGGTATATTGCCAAGAGGAATTTAAAAAGCTGTGTCCACAGAAATGCTTGTACTTTACTGTTTACAGCAACAGCAGCTTTTTTGATTAGAGCCAATAGCTAGGGGGAAAAAAGATTCTGCAAATGCACATGCATAAATGACCTGGTAATAGCCCTAGTTTGCTAGGCCTGTCATCATAAAATACCACAAACTGGCCAAACAATACATATCCTCTCATAGTTCTGGAGGCCAGAAGTCCAAGATCAAGATGCTGTTAGGTGCCTCTGCGGCCTCCTTGGTTTGCAGATAGCCGCTGTCTTGTATCCTTCCTCCGGAGTCCTCTGCAGGGGATGGGCTCAGCTGCAGTGCAGGAGGCCAGTGGGGCAGGCAGGAACGCCTTTGACTGTTTTCCTTTATTTCTGCATTTTTTCACTTCTCTGATTAATCTTATTCTTTGGCTAAGGTTTTTGCACAGACAAAATGCAGGTAGAAGACATGGGGCCAGTGGAGGAAGGCCCATAGGACCCTGTTCTGTTTCACAATCCTTGAGTGTAGACCATTGTATTGTGTTCAGGGCTCATTTTCCCAGGGAGTTTCTCCCTCTGGAGAGCTTATCTATGGTCTCACATGTGGTCCATCTTTTTTTCTTTTTTTTTTTTTAATGGATGGGATGAGACTGCTTTTTATTTTTATTTTTTGGCTGTGCCAGGTCTTTGTTGCTGCGTGGGCTTTTCTCTGGTTGTGGCAAGCAGGGGCTACACTCTAGTTGTGGTGTGTGGGCTTCTCACTGCGGTGGCTTCTCCTATTGCAGAGTATGGGCTATAGAACAAGCGGGCTTCAGTGGTTACAGCACGTGGGCTTACTAGTTGCAGTTCCTGGGCTTTAGACACAAGCTCAATAGTTGCGGTGCTCAGCATGTGGGATCTTCCTGGACCAGAGATCAAACCTGCATTTACTGCATTGGTAGGGAGATTCTTCACTACTGAACCATGAGGGAAGCCCTCCAGTGGTCCATCTTGATCTTTGGCTTGTTCCAGTTGGGAGTCCCCTGAGGGTCGCTGAATCTGCGATAAGACATCTTCAAACGAGGCCAGGTGAGAAGGCAAGGTGGTCTCAGGTTTTGTGTTGCCCCCTGAAGGGAATACAATATATAAAAAGGCTTCTATGTGATGGCAACATAGAAGAAAAATCTTATTGGGGAAAGGGATTTTGAGTGCAGCAAATACCAGAAAACCTCCATTAGAAAGTCCCATCTCATTTATCACCAGAAAACCCATATTGCAGACAGAATGAGTGCTGTGAATGAGTGCTGTGGGGAACTCTTTAGATATAACCACATTAAACAGAATCCACAGTGGTAAAGACCATATGAAAGGGTCTGTGCTACTATATGCCACAGGGAACTATATTAAATATCTTGAAATGACATAAAATGAAAATATATATATATATATGGAATCGCTTTGCTGTACACCTGAAACATTGTAAATCAATTATAATTTTTTAAGAAATAAAAGACATTATGAGTTCAGAAGTTATGGTAAATTAGGTACAATGATAAACTCTTAGATTGCTGAGAGAAATATTGACAATCTCAGATATGCAGATGATACCAGTTTAATGGCAGAAAGTGGGAAAATGGCATAAAGAGGAACTAAGGAACCTCTAGATAAGGGTGAAAGAGGAGAGTGAAAAAGCGGGCTTAAAACTCAACATTCAAAAAACTATGATCACGGAATCTGGTCCCATCACTTGATGGCAAATAGAAGGGGAAAAAGTGGAAGCAGTGGCAAGTTTTATTTTCTTAGACTCCAAAATCACTGAGGATGGTGACTGTAGCCATGAAATTAAAAAAACACTTTCTCCTTGGAAGAAAAACTATGACAAACCTAGGCATCATATTAAAAAGCAGAGACATCAGTTTGCCAACAAAGGTGTGTATTGTCAGAGCTATGGTTTTTCAAGTAGTCATATATGGATGTGAGAGTTGGACCATAAAGAAGGTTGAGCACCAAAGAATTCATGCTTCCGAACTGTGGTGCTGGAGAAAACTCTTGAGAATCCCTTGGACAGTAAGGAGATCAAACCAGTCAATCATAAAGAAATCAATCCTGAGTATTCATTGGAAGGACTGATGCTGAAGCTGAAATGCCAATACTTTGGCCAACTGATGGGAAGAGCTAACTCGTTGGGAAAGACACATACTGAGAAAGATTGAAGGCAAAAGGAGAAGGAGGCGAGAGGATGAGATGGTTGGATAGCATCATTGACTCAATGGACGTAAATTTGAACAAACTCCAGGTAATAGTGGAGGATAGAGCCTGACATGCTGCAGTCTATGGAGTTGCAAAGAGTCCGACACGACTTAGCAACTGAACAAAAACCACAACCAATTCTTAACACTGGAAAAACTCCTATGAGTTATGTTGGAATGGGCCTTCTGAGTACAGTGAACATGGAATGTTGTTTTGGTAGAGCTATCTACAAGGGCTTCTCTTGTGGCTCAGCTGGTAAAGAATCTGCCTGCAATGCAGGAGACCTCGGTTCAATTCCTGGGTGGAGAAGATCTGCTGAAGAAGGGATAGGCTACCCACTCCAGTATTCTGGCCTGGAGAATTCCATGGACTGTATAGTCCATGGGGTCTCAAAGAGTTGGGCATGACTGAGTGACTTTCACTTTGCACTTTCCCACTCATTAGACATCGAGTTCACACCAGAGGATGGCCTTCTGAGTTCAAGTGAATGTTAAGATTCTTAATGGATTAGTGTGTTTAAAGTTCACATATGTGTGCAACTAATCTCCAGAATTAGTTTCAACTTGCATAAATGGAACTCTATATGCATTAAACAGCCTCTAAGACATCAGTGCAGTTGTATCTGAAAAATAACAAGATAGCTGATAGCTAAGAGTGGAGGCAGACTGTCATGCTATGTTGTAACCACTGGGGTGTGTAGGGCTGGGACCTTGCTGTGTTCCACAGAGTCTGAAATAACAGGAATGGAATGTGTGTGTGCTCTGCTGCTGCTAAGTCACTTCAGTCGTGTTCAACTCTGTGCGACCCCATAGACGGCAGCCCACCAGGCTCCCCCGTCCCTGTGATTCTCCAGCTGTGTTCAAATCTGTGCTATCCCATGGATTATAGCCCACAATGCTCTTCTGTCCAAAGGATTCTCCAGGCAAGAATACTGAAGTGGGTTGCCATTTTCTCCTCCAAGGGATCTTCCCAACCCAGCGATCAAACTTGTGCCTCCTCTGTCTCCTGCATTGGCAGGTGGATTCTTTACCACTGGGCCACCGGGAAGTGACAGAAATAACAGAGCCCTAACGAGAAGATACTAGTAGTGAAGAACCTGCCTGTCAGTGCAGGAGACATAAAAGACATGGGTCTGATCCCTGGGTCAGCAGGATCCCCTGGAGAAGAGCATGGAAACTCATTCCAGTATTCTTGCCTGGAGAATCCCATGGATGGAGGAGTCTGGTGGGCTACAGTTCATAGGGTCACATGGCTGAGGTGACGTAGCATGCAGCCTTTCTCAGCTTTTCCAAGTGCATGCGTATGTGCTAAGTTGCTTCAGTCGTGTCCAACTCTTTGCGACCCCATGGACTGGAGGCCACCAGGCTCCTTTAGACTACCAGGCTCCTCTGTCCATGGGATTCTCCAGGCGGGAATAATTTTCCCAACCCAGTGATCCGGACCCAGATCTCTTCTGTCTTTCTTGCATTGGCAGACTGGTTCTTTACCACTTGTGCCACCTGGGAGTTCAGTTCAGTCACTCAGTCATGTCAGACTCTTTGCGACCCCATGGACTGCAGCATACCAGGCCTCCCTGTCCATCACCAACTCCCGGAACTTGCTCAAACTCATGTTCATCAAATCGGTGATACCATCCAACCATCTCATTGTCTGTCCCATTCTCCTCCTGCCTTCAATCTTTCCCAGCATCAGGGTCTTTCCCAATGAGTCTGTTCTTCACATCAGGTGGCCTAAGTATTGTAGCTTCAGCTTCAGCATCAGTTCTTCCAATGAATTTTCAGGACTGATTTCCTTAAGGATGGACTGGTTGGATCTCCTTGCTGTCCAAGGGACTCTCAAGAGTCTTCTCCAACACCACAGTTTAAAAGCATCAGTTCTTCAGCGCTCAACTTTCTTTATGTTCCAACTCTCTCATCCATACATGACTACTGGAAAACCGTAGCCTTGACTATATGTATCTTTGTTGGCAAAGTAATGTCTCTGCTTTTTAATATGCTGTCTAGATTGGTCATTACTTTTCTTCCAAGAGCAAGCGTCTTAATTTTATGGCTGCAGTCATGATCTGCAGTGATTTCAGAGCTCAAGAAAATAAAGTCTGTCACTGTTTCCACCGTTTCTCCATCTATTTGCCATGAAGTGATGGGACCAGATGCCATGATCTTTGTTTTTTGAAAGTTGAGTTTTAAGCCAGGCTGTTTAGTTCCTCTTCACTTTCTGCCATAAGGGTGGTGTCACTTGCATATCTGAGGTTATTGATACTTCTTCTGGCAATCTTGATTTCAGTTTGTGCTTCATCCAGCCTGGCATTTCTCATGATGGACTCTGCATATAAGCTAAATAAACAGGGTGATAATATACAGCCTTGATGTTCTCCTTTCCACATTTTGAACCGGTCTGTTGGTCCATGTCTGGTTCTAACTGTTGCTTCTTGACCTGTATACAGATTTCTCAGGAGGCAGGTAAAGTGGTCTGGTATTCCCATCTTTTAAGAATTTTCCATAGTCTGTTGTAATCCACACAAAGGCTTTAGCGAAGTCAATGAATCAGAAGTAGATGTTTTCCCGTAATTCTCTTGCTTTTTCTATGATCCAACTGATGTTGGCAATTTGACTCTGGTTCCTCTGCTTTTTCTAAATCCAGCTTGAACATCTGGAAGTTTACAGTTCATGTACTGTTGAGGCCTAGCATGGAGAATTTTGAGCATTAATTTGCTAGCATGTGAAATGAGTGCAGTTGGGGTAGTTTGAACATTTTTTGGTACTGCCCTTCTTTGTGATTGGAATGAAAACTGACCTTTTCCAGTCCTGTGGCCACTGTTGAGTTTTCTGTATTTGCTGGCACATTGAGTACAGCACTTTAACAGTATCCTCTTAGGATTATAAATAGTTCAGCTGGAATTCCATCACTTCCACCAGCTTTGTTCTAGTGATGCTTCCTAAGGCCCACTTGACTTCACCCTCCAAGATGTCTGGCTCTAGGTGAGAGATCACACCATTATGGTTATCTAGGTCATTAAGATCTCTTTTGTATAGTTCCTCTGCGTATTCGTTCCACCTCTTCTTAACATCTTAAGAGCCTGGGAACTCCGTTTCCCAGCGCACCAGAGGGACTCTAGGCAACTCTGAGAGTTGATAGGCGTTGCGGCAGCGGAAACTACATTACCCAGAAGTCTCTACAGTGCCAAGCGGTGTAGGCTGAGCCAAAAAAAGCTTAAGAGAGCCTGCATACGTGCGTACACATTGCCTGGGGGCGGGACTTCCGGCGTTTGCCTTGTAGTCTTTGAGCTACTGCTGTCCTGCTGCTCGCTTATTCAGGGGTTTTCAGTCGCGTGGTGGGCACCGAAGAGACGGAGCGGAAAGCGAGAGGAGATGCGTTGGCCCCGCTGCCCAGTGGCGGTGTGAGGCCCCCTGAGCCCGTAGTTGACGGCAGTGCCCTCGGTCCGTCCTCGCTCTTCCCATGACCGGCGACCGAAGCCGCGGCGATGACGCCGGCTCAGGTGGGTTCTCCGTCTCCCGGCCCCCACCCGGCCAGACTCCAGCCTCCGAGTCCCAGATCCGGACGGAGTGGCCCTGTCAGCCATAGAGTCCAGAACTGAGGGCAGCCTTGTGAGGGGTCGCCCTTCAGCCAGTGGACAGGGGTGAGGGAGAGAGTTCCCTCGGGGGGCGACGGTGCACGGCTTGCAGATGCCCACGAGTCCGGAGCATTGAGAAAACTTGGGGTCACTTTTTTCGGGGACAGAGGGAAACGAGCTGTCTCACCTGAAACGACATCCTAAGCGGATGGGAATCGTGGAAGGTTGCGAAGGGAGTGAGGAAGACAGGACCTGTGATATTGTGATTTAGAAGCAATATAGATGTGTTCATTCGGATGATCATAATGTATTTCCCTTGTGTATTTGGTCTTGATCCACAGTTGTAGACTCACAACTGCCAGGACACTTGGAATTCCCTAAGTGTTGAGAGTGATTGTGTCTTGTAATGAGAGTGAGCTGATTTGTGGAAGCACCTCAGGATGGGAGCTGATTACCAGGAGAACCAATTTTAGGTTTTGAGGGCTGCCTGTTTCACTCCCACCTCACACCCCTTCAAGGAGAGGAGAGGGTCTGGACGTTGAATCTGGCTCCCATAGCTAATTATTATTATTATTTTAAAAATAGTTTTATATATTTTTGGCAGTTTTGGGTCTTCCTTGCTGCCCACTGGGCTTTCTGTAGTTGCGGCGGGGGCGGGGGTGGGGGTGGGAACTACTGTTCCGTGCACAGGCTTCTCAGCTGCAGTAGCTTCTCCTATTGGGAGCACGAGCTCTAGGGCTGTTCAGTACTTGCCACACGTGGGCTCAGTAGTTGTGGTTCCCAGGCCCTAGAGTGCAGGCTCAGTACTTGTACCACAGGGCCTTAGTTCCTCCGAGGCCTGTGGGGTCTTCCCAGATCAGGGATGGAACCTGCGTTTCCCTGCATTGGCAGTCAGATTTATTACCATTGACCCACCAGGGAAGCCCCCAAAGACAATTACTGAATCAGTCATGCCTGTACAATGAAGCCATTAAAAAACCCCAAAAGGCCAGGGTTCGGAGAGCTTCTGGGTTGGGAAGATAGGGAGGTGCTGTTGAGGTGAAGTTCCAGAGAATGTGGAAGCTCTTTCCACCTGGCTGTTCTTGAGCTGTGCGCTTTTATAATCAACCAGTAATCTAGTAAGTTAAGTGTTCTTTTCATTTCTGGGGCCTGTACTAGCAGTTTATTCAAACCCAAGGCAGGGGTCTTGGGAATGTGTGATTTATACCCTGTGGGTCAGAAGCTCAAGTGAGCGCCTGGGCTTAGGACTGAATCTAAAGTGCTAGGAGCAGTTTTGTGGGGCAAAACCCTTAACCTGTGGAATATTAACTGTTTCCGGGTACATAGTGTCAGAATGAAGTTTAATTTTTGAGCGCTCTGCTGCTGCCTGAGGATTGCTTGGTTTTGTGTGGGGTGCCCACCCCATTGGCACTGGATCCCGGAACTGGATGAGGTATGGAGGCAGGGAGGCTGGTGAGGAGGACGTGGTCAAAGAATTCAGGAGAATTGTGACAGGAATTTGGGTCGAATTGGCAGAATTTCTTGCTGCAACACAATGGCTGTGAGTAGAGAATAGAAGACCACTCCAAATTTTTTTCCCCTGAACATTTAAGGAATGGTGATGAGGAAGTCTGTGCAGTGAGTGATGGGATTCAGGGAATGGTGATGAGGAAGTCTGTGCAGTGAGTGGGATTCAGGGAGGAGAAGATCATGAGTTGTGTTTGGACATGGTTATTCTGAGACATTTTGAGATGGAGATGTTAGAAGATGGAGACATCTTGTGGGTAGAGGAGTATAAAGATCTGGAGGATTGGGAAGGTCGCTGGTCTGGTCCTTTCTGAGGCGTGTACTGTGTGGACTGGACCACATTGTAGCCAGGGTGTACTGTGTGGACTGAAGGAAGAGAGTCTTAGGTTGTTGTTTCACATGGTCTCCATGGTGAGGTGTGCAAGGCCTGAGACTGGGGGTGAGGGCACGGATGGGTGTAGGAGGGAGCAGCCCTGCTATCGGATGGATTCTGACCTGTGTGTAGAAGGATCCATCCAGGTGGACTCAGGAGCTGACCTGGGAAGGAGGTTGAGTGGTGAGTTGGTGTAGATTCTCCCCACTGCAGACTTCGCAGGCCCTCAAAACCACTCCCTGTAGAACACGGCAGAGGTCACCTGGGCTACTGGAGCAGCCGGTCCCAGACCAAGGCACTACCTCATCTCCTCAAGCCCTCAGAGCAAGAGGGGTGGTGCGCTGTCCAGCCCAGGGCTCCCTGAAGCTCCCTCCAGGCTACTGTGTTACAGGCAGGCTCAAAAGGACTAGTAGCTGATTCGCTTGCTCAGCGCCTTCCTGCACCTCATTAACTTAAGAGTACATGACACAGTTACTGACTTAAACACTAATGAACCGATATCCCTCTAAATACACACATGTAGGTAGGCCATTAGAAATGAACATATTGAATTAGTTAAATTTATCCAGACACTTGATCGTTGGTTTGCATGATAATATACATTTACGTATTTGCTTACAATGTGAAATTTTACTTCTCACATCTTCTTAAAACCTTAAAAAGTAGGAGAAACACACACCCAAATTTCAAAACTATCAGTTCACTTCCACTGAAAGTGCACACAAAACCCTTGATTGTGTGGATGGTACCACTGACACATAGTGTGTACTTCTTATGTTTGGTATCAGTCTCAGCCCTCTGAATTGAAACCATCCTTATTCCCATTTTACAGATGGAGACACTGAGGCCCTTGTGCCTTCTAAAATACTGACTTGGTGTGTGCGAGTTCGATAAGGAGGTGGTTCAGACCATGGAGGGGTTC
This sequence comes from Bos mutus, assembly GCF_027580195.1. Classification (NCBI taxonomy): domain Eukaryota; kingdom Metazoa; phylum Chordata; class Mammalia; order Artiodactyla; family Bovidae; genus Bos; species Bos mutus. The sequence goes on from NC_091634.1 coordinate 1,158,743, forward strand.
CCAGGTGGCTCAGTGTAAAAGAATCCACCTGCCAATGCAGGAGACACAAGAGACGCGGGTTCAATACCAGGGGTGGGAAAATCCCCTGGAGGTGGGCACGACGACCCATTCCAGTATTCCTGCCTGGAGAATGCCAAGGGCAGAGGAGCCTGGCAGGCTGCAGTCCATGGGGTCACAAAGAGTAGGACACAACCACTGAGTAACTGAGTGCTCATACATGTCAGACCAGAGACTCCAAATGGTAGGGAGATATAAACGCGTTTGGTGGTTAGTTTGGCCCTGGAGTTGGTGGGTGAAGAGTAGGCCAATACAAAATGGAAGGAAATACAGCATATGCAGCTGCTTATGGGGTGAACTATCTTAATTTTTATTACAGGGCCTTGTGGTCTTTGAGGACGTGGCCATATATTTCTCCCAGGAGGAGTGGGGACTTCTTGATGAGGCTCAGAGACTCCTGTACTGCCAAGTGATGGTGCAGAACGTTGCACTTCTGTCCTCCGTGGGTAAGGCCCCCTGCCCACCGCAGTGTCCTGGGCCGGGCTGTGCTCTTCGTCACTTTCTAGGGCTGCCTCTGACCTTCCCACAATTGGTTCTCATTCTGTAGGTTGTTTTTTCGTTTCATTTATGGTTTCCTCTGCTGTGCAAAAGCTTGTAAATTTGAATAGGTCCCATTTCTTGATTTTTGTTTTTATTTCTGTCGCATTGGGAGACTGACCTAAGAAAACATTGGTCTGATTTATGTCAGAGAATGTTTTGCCTATGTTCTCTTCTAGGAGTTTTATGGCGTCACGGCCTATGTTTAAGTCCATAACCATTTTAAGTTAGCTTCGTGTCTGGTGAGAGGGGCTGCCCTACTCCATTGATCCACTACTGGACTGTTTAGACCTCCTTTGCCCTTGTACTGATCCTTTTAGAGTGTGGGATTTCCTACGGCGGGCCCCATCCCTCTCCCAGCCTTTCCTCTTTGAGTGCTCTCTTCAGGCCCAGGTGGTTGCTTACCCTGAGCAATAGGAGGGCCCTGGGTGCCTGACAGGGTGGACGTTATTTCCGTAAGGTCAGGAGAGGCTCAAGAGCGCATAGCCCTGGTACGTGGGGGTGAGGAAATGGTGAGACATCAGAGCTGGGGTCCTGTCACACCGGGCGTGTGTCCTATATCCAGCAGTGTGTGGTGCCAGAGTCCACACTTCACTTCCTCCTTTTCTTCCCCGTTGATTTTTTGACTCTTCACTCCTGGCCCTGGCTCTCATCCATTCCTCTCCACTGCTCCTTTTGCAGTGTTCTCAACATAACCTCCATTTAAAGTGGTGGAACATGTGCATGCATCCTTAAATACTCCTTGTCGTCCAACTGCCATGTTGCATTTAGACATTTGGGGTCTGGACAGAACCTTCTGCACATTGCTCACCAGTTACCAGTAGCCAGGCCTTGTTGAAGTGAGCTGTAGACCTTCCTCCCCTCCCTGCACCATACCCCTTCCTCCTGTCCTGGCCTGTCAGTTGTCTGGGCTCTGCCCTCGGATGAGCCTCCCAGGCTCCACTCTGCACCCCAGGCCTTCCTCACATGGGCTCTAGTCCCAGGCCTCTGCAATCCCACAGACTTATTGCTGGGCCGGTATGAGACACACTGATGGGCCCACCTTTATTAGCATCTCTCCTTCCAGGTTGCCGGCATGCCACCCAGGATGAGGAGGCCCTTTCAGAGCAGCATGATGTGGCTGCAGGGTCACAGGTCAAGACTCCAAAGCCCGGCCCATGCATCCAGAAGCCTCACCCCTCTAAGACATGCAGCCCACTCTTGAAAGACACCTTATGCCTGGCTGGGCATGGTGGGACACAGCCTGAGCAGGAGGTGTCCGCATGTGGGGAGAGTCCTTCCCAGCATCCCAAGGAGCCACGTCAAAGGAGACTCCCTGGATGGGGTGAGGGGAAGACTTGCTGTGTGAAGAATGACAGTGTTCACGTGACAGATGAGACCTGGCCATGTCGGGAGAGAGGGCAGGAGTTCCTAGCCCAATCCAGCACTCTCCAGCACCAGACCCCTCACACAGAAGGGAAACTGCACAGCAACATGGAGGGCAGGGCAGCCTCTGAAAGTGGGCAGGATGATGACAAGTGCAGTGAATGTGGGAAGACCTTTAGCCAAGAACACACAATTGTTGAGCACCAGAAAAACCTTTGCTGTGAAAGCGGGAAGACCTTCATCAGAAAGTTCCACCTGGTTCAGCAGCAGAAAACTGACACTGAGACAAGACTCTCTGAGCAGCTTGGATGTGGAAGGTTCTCTGCACAAAAGTCTGGCTTCACTGCACACCATCGAGTTCACACTAGGTTAGTGCCTTATGAGTGCAGCCAGTGTGGGAAGTGCGTTAAGGACAGCTTCACACTCACTGTTCATCAGAGAGTTCACACAGGAGAAAAGCCATATAAGTGCAGCAAATGTGGGAAATTCTTTAGGTACAGCTTCACGCTCAAAAGACATCAGGGAGTTCACATTGGAGAAAAAACATATGAGTGCAGCGTGTGCAAGAAATTTTTTGTAGACAGCTCCAGGCTCATTATTCATCAGAGAGTTCACACTCGGGGAAGGCGTTTTGAATGCAGCAAATGTGGGAAATTCTTTAGGTACCACTTCACACTTGAGAGGCATCAGAAAGCGCACACTGGAGAAAGGCCTTATGAGTGCGGCATATGCGGGAAACTCTTTAGGCATAACTCAAATCACATCAGGCATCGGAGAAATCACACTGGAGAAAGACCTTATGAATGCAGTGTATGTGGTAGAGTCTTCAGTCAAAACTCCCACCTCATTCGGCACCAAAACGTCCACACCAGAGGAAAAACTTATGAATGTAGCAAATGCGGGAAGTTCTTTGTGGACAGCTCCACCCTCATTATTCATCAAAGAGTCCACACCGGAGAAAAGCCTTATGAGTGCAGAGAATGTGGGAAAGTCTTCAGGTACAACTCCAGCCTCATTAAACATCGGAGAGTTCACACTGGGGAAAGGCCTTATGAATGCGTCAGCTGTGGGAGAGGCTTTAGCCAAAACTCCCACCTCCTTCGACACCAAGAAGTTCACACTAAAGAGTACTGCAAACAGGGAAGACTTCAAAGCAAAGTCTGATCTGATTTAGCACTGGGATGGACTGCTATCTAGGTGTTTAAAATCTTTTTTAAATTGTTGTGAAGTACATGTAACAGAATTTACAGTCAACCATATTTAAGTGTAAGTTCAGTAGTAATTCATTGTGCACAAATATTCAAAAGTCTTTTCATCTTATAAAAGTAAACCCATCAGACAGCAATTCTTCGTCCCCCCTCTTACTGACTGACAACAACTATTCTGCTTTCCGTGTATGAATTATTCTCACTGGGTAACTTATATAAGAGTCATCAAGTTATTCTTCTTTTGTGGCTGGCTTATTTAACTGACCATAATGTGCTTAGGGTTCCTCCATGTTCTAGAATGTGTCAGAATTTCATTCCTTTTTTGAGTAATGCTCCATCTTCTGTACATCCTACTTTTTCTGTTTCCTTTCATCATTGGGCACTTGAGTTGCTTTCCCTATTTGGCTGTTGTACATAATGCTGTTATAAATATAATGGCATAAATATTTATTTGGACCCTTCTTTCAGTCCTTTTAAGGTATATTCCCAGACAGAGCTTTTGGATCATATAGTAATTCAATATTTACATTTTTTGAGGAACTGAAGGGCTGTTTTCCATGGTAGTTGGACTGTTTTACATTGATACAGCTTGAGGTTTCCAATTTCTCTACTCCCTCAGCAATGTTTTTATTTTCTTCTTGTTTTATTTTTTATTACACTAAGGGACATGAGGTGATATTTCATTGTGATTTTGATGTGCATTTAATGATGTTGAATAGTTTTTCATCTGCTTGTTGGCTGTTTGTATTAGTCCTTTGAGAAAATGTCTCTTCCAATCCATTGCCCATTTTTTAATGTGGTTATTATGGTCATTGTTATTGTTATTTAGATGTTAGAGTTCTTATATATTCTGTGTATTAACTTGTTATTAAATAGTTTGCAAATATTTTCTCCACTCTGAGGGTTGTCTTTTCACTATGTCTACTTAGTAATTTTTTTTTTTTTTGCACAGAAATTTTAAATATTAGTGTAGTCTAGTTCATTTCTGTTAATGTTGCCTGTGTCTTTGTTATCATGTCCAAGAAATTATCACAAATCCACTGTCATGAAGCCTTTTTCTTATGTTTTCTTCTCCGAGTACTATGCTTTTAAACCTTAATATTTAGGTCTTTCATCCACTCGGCGTTCCTTTTTTTGGCCACATCACACGGCTTGCGGGATATCAGCTCCCAACTAGGGACTGAACCTGGGCTGCAACAGTTTTGTTAAAAACCAAGGAAAACAGATTTCTGTGCTCTCTTGCTTTCTCTGCTTCTCTTGTGGCTCAGCTGGTAAAGAATCCACCTGCAATGTGGGAGACCAAGGTTCAATCCCTGGGTTGGGAAGATCCCCTGGAGAAGAGAAAGGCTACCCACTCAAGTATTCTGGCGTGGAGAATTCCATGGACTGTATAGTCCATGAGGTCGCAAAGAGTTGGACACAACTGAGTGACTTTCACTTTCACTTGCTGTATCTGGAGTATTGCCAGCCTTTTGAGCCCTTTGGTAAGAATATGTGCCCCACCCCCTTGATTGGTTAGTGTGGACATCACCTAGCTTTGCCAGAGGACTGGATCTGGCTTTGCTGGCAGTTTTCAGAGGTTTCCCTTGTTCAGGGTCATTAGTGATTGTCTCCTGATAGTCTTGACAGATTTTTCCAGCCTCCATTTTATCCGCTCCTCAAACTCCAGGCTAACCTTCCTGGTTCTTGCAATAAAGGTCTTTTTTTTTTTAATTGAAGTATAGTTCATTTACAATGTTGGGTTAATTACTGCTGTACAGCAAAGTGACTAATTATACATACATATTATTTTTTTTAAATATCCTTTTCCAGTATGGTTTATAATAGGGTATTAAGTAGAGTTCCCTGTACTTTACAGTAGGATCTTGTTGTTTATCCATGCTATGTATAAAAGTTTACATCTGCTAATCCTAACTTCCTATTCCATTCCTCCCCTCAGTCTTACTGTTTAAGCTATCTTTACTCTTTAACTTTTTGTGACCTAAAGGAAATAGCAGGAGGACAACAAACAGCTCTCAGTGTAAACCTGGCCTACTTGTATTGCTTCGTGAGACTTTCTAGGAAAATCTGAAGGGCCCCTGCACCAGGATCTCATGCCCTAGACATGAAAATTATTTGTGGATCCACAGTCACTTGGGGCAGATGGTTTGCAAACAGCGGTATTTGGCAGTAGCCTGTTGGGCCCCTTGAATTTAGTGAATGTCCCATGGCAAAATTGAGAGCTGTCTTCTGAGATCCACCATAGGAGTGTGTCCTGAAGAAAAAACTCATGTAGGTATATGTCCATGGACTTAAGATCTAAGAAGGCCTAGGGGTGGGAACCATATTGTGTACAGAAACAGTGACTGGGTTAATAGGGACTGGGGGAGATTGCAGCAATGTAGAATCGATAAAGTGAAGTCGCTCAGTCGTGTCCAACTCTTTGCGACCCCATGGACTGTAGCCTACCAGGCTCCTTTGTCCATGGAATTTCCAGGCAAGAGTACTGGAGTGGGTTGCCATTTCCTTCTCCAGGGGATCTTTCTGACGCAGGGTTCGAACCCAGGTCTCCTGCATTGCAGGCAGATGCTTTACCATCTAAGCCACCAGGGAAGCCCTTTAGAATGGATAAGCCCCTTCTAAACGGGCATGTGTTTCAGCAACTGGCTAAGTGGGAAGAGAGTGTACAGAATGAAGGACCTACAGTCCAGTCCATGGAAATCTGGGTGCATCCCCTTTAAGAAATCTGAAAGCCACAAGGCTTCCTGTGTAGCTCAGACAGTAAAGACTCTGCCTGCAATGCAGGAAACCTGGGTTTGATTACTGGGTTGGGAAGATCCTCTAGAGAAGGAAATGGCAACCCACTCCAGTATTCTTGCCTGGAGAATCCCCATGGACAGAGGAGCCTGGCGGGCTACAGTCCACAGGGTCGCAAGAGTCAGACACGACTTAGAGATTAAACCACCACCACCACCACAGTCCAGTCCATGGAAATCTGGGTGCATCCCCTTTAAGAAACCTGAAACCCCGCCCGCGCCTCAGAGCCCAAGGATCCTCCTCTCCAGCAACTCTTCTGTGGTGTGGGGGAACATTTTCCGGATCTGGGGAGCACCGCCCCTTACCTGGACCTGGGACCCAGTGAACTGCTTTACCCAGAAGGCACTGCGCCGCACCTGTCACCGGATCACTGAAGACACAGGCACTTCCCTTCTGAAGGACGATGTCTGGGCGGGTCTGTTGATGTGCACCGCGGATGACGTTTTCTAAATACGGATGTGTTTACTTGGTGGGGAGCTTGGAAACGTTGGACCAGCCCGAGATCTGGGAGGTGGGAAGCCTGCCCCTTCTGCTTCTCTTGAGGCGGGCACGAGGCAATGTCACTCCACATGCCCATTCTGCAGCAATAAAGATTCAACTGCAGAATGATATTATTAATATAGAGACTCGTTCGGAGGTTTGGAGGCCGTTTTCTCCATTCCCCAACTAATCAAAAGGCCAGGCACTGCTACAATAGAATGTAACTCTCTTCTTTTTTAACCCTTCGATTTTGAAGAATTTCCAGTTCTTAAGGATACAATCCAAAGGCGCTTCTGGCTTAGAAGGGGATCCACCCATGTTGAAAAACCTGCAACTGAGAACTGAGGGTCACAGTGTTGCCACAGGTCACCATGGAAATAGGGGCGCGTTGCCTTTACCAATAGGTCTGGCGCTTCAGACCACAGTTTCTCCCCGACCCTTCCGCCTCCACACGCCTCTGCAACTATCAGGGAGAACCAGAAACGTGCCCTTTCCATGGGTGGATTAGGCGCACAAACTCCTTTACCTCGAGGTCTCTGCCCAGCGCGTCCGCACTGTTCCAGTGGCCGCCCAGACGATGGGCGTTTCCGGAGGCCCTTGCAGGCAGAGGCGGGATTTCTGGCGTCGCGGTTGTGACGTGGATTCCGGGAGAATCCGGGATTCCACGTGGAATCCGCGTGGTGCCCAGGATTCTGGAGTGCCTGTGTAGGCTGGGAGTCCTCACTGGGGTCCGCTTTTGGGGAGGCTCTGGAGAGGCGAACAGAGGACAGAAGAAAAGATGGGACTTCTGTCCGCTTGGTTATTACGAAACATGGTTGCTGTCGTGGACGGGCCGCCTGTCGCGGAGCTGTCGCCTGGGGCTGCGCTGCTTCGGAGGCCTTCGCAACCGCCCTCTGTCCCTGTCCGCTTCCCAATGCAGCAGCCTAAACTTCCGCGCCGTTTGACCAGGAGGAGACTGGGGCTCGGAGCTCGACCGTCCTCTCGGGCTCACCACACCCAGGGGAGTGCGCGGGTTCCGCCGGCTTTTCAACCCGGTTCTGCTCACAGGACCCACGGCGGCTGCCGCGCGTATGGACCGGGCTCAGGTGAGTGGAGAGTCCTCAAGCCTTCCCGACTCAGGTGTGGGGGCTGTTGTGTTCTCAGGCTTTCCGAACTTGGCCTTCCTCTCTCCCTTCTCTTGAGTATGAAGGCGGTGGAGGGCGGTCGGTCAGTGACGGTGAACACGTGGCAAGGAACCCCTTCCCAGTGTTGACGGGATGAGGTGCGAAATGGTTTGCAGGGCTTAGGAGCCCCAGGTACAAACACTTGGAGGTGAGGCTGAATTAGGCACTTTCTGGAAAAGGCAGGTATCTGCGGTTATGTGTGCTGAGAACAGAGAGCAGGCAGTCAGGAGGCCGAACTGGTATGGCAGCCTGGGGAGCTGGACCTCAGTTCTGACGGTGACGGGAACCACAGAAGGTTTATAACACAGAAGGGAGGTGATCTGACGTCGGTGTTGACAGGCTTCCTCTAAGTAGAGTGGAAAGCCTGGGGAAGCCTGAGGGTGGCAGGGAGACCAGGCGGGATTTACTGCAATAGCCCAGGTGTATTGATGGTGGGGCCAAAAGTGGACGTTACAGAGTGTATGGATTTTGGATGTTTTTAAACTAGGGCCGGTGGAGATTTTGATGAGAAGTAGTGATGTTCTGGGACTCTTCACCTGTCCCTCCCTCTGTGCTTGAGTCTGGGGGCCTTACAGTAGGAGTCCTTTTATAGCCCAGCACCCCGAATCTAAGCCAAGAGTTATATGAAGAGGTTCCTGCTTTGGGCAGCCAGTAGGAGGAATGGAAGGGTGCATTAGACTCAGGAACCGCTTGCACAAGTGCTTAAGGGGTTAAGATTGAGTTGGGAGTCATCAAGAAACCACAGGTCTTAATTCTGTCTGTTGAAAAAAAGGCCAGAAGTTGGGCAACAATAGCAGGCTGAGGAGCTGGGCTTCTGTTTTGAAGGTGATGAAAGACATGAACTTCTGGGATGCCTCAGTGGTAAAGATTGCACCTGCAGTGTAGAAGATGCAAGAGACAGGTTTGCTCCCTGGGTCAGGAAGATCCCCTGGAGGAGGGAATGGCAACCCATTCCCGTGGTCTTGCCTGGGAAATCCCATAGAGAAACCAGGAGGGCTGCAGTCCTTGGGGTCCCAAAGAGGCAGACTGACTAAGTGAGCATGTAGCAGTCACAAAAGACACGGCAGATTTGGAAGAGAAGAGAGATGCTCTGAATCAAAACAGGCTCCCTCTGGCTGCTGTCTGGTTGAGAATGGAGTGTGGGCGTGAGGGAGGAGGCTACTGCACTGGTCCACAGAAGTGCTGATGGTGGCAAAGAAAGTCCCAACCGGGCACTGAGGACTGGGTGTGTTGCTCAGGCACTGGGGTGGCAGTGGAGCCTGTCATAAACACAAAGGAGTTCTTCCGGACACTGTGCAGAGTGGTTTCAGGGGTGGGGTGTGCCTTGGAAGTGTAGACTGGAAAGTTTTTAGTCTTAATGGAGGGGGACCCCAGATATGAGGAAGGTGTGGTTCAGAGTGATGTACATGGTGGGAGGAGCATGGACTGATGGCCTTAAAATTGTTTCTGGGAGGCATGGTCAGGAGGATGCCCGCGGGAGAGTGCTTGGTGCCCTTCCTGCCGGACCTATGGCTTACGTAGTCTCTGTCTGCCCACCTTCCTGATTTTGCTCTGGGCTGCCCACGGTGATCAGAGGGACAGGAGAGGGCACCAGGAGTGGTGTCATGGCCGAGTATTGCCTCCAAGTTGGGAGGCTGGGGAGCAGAGGAGCAGGGGGTGGGAGGTGAGTGGGGGGCCTGGGGAGTCCTGTTGTGTGTGGGCTCAGCTGTCCCCATCGTGGCAGGGTGGTGTGACCTTCGAGGATGTGTTCGTGTACTTCTCCCGGGAGGAGTGGGAGCTGCTGGAGGAAGCTCAGAGACTCCTGTACCGCGATGTGATGCTGGAGAACTTCGCACACGTGGCCACCTTGGGTGAGTCCCTGTTTCAGTTACCTATTGGTACATGTCAAACTACTCCAAAAGTGAGTGATGTAAAACAGTAAAAAGGCCTATGGAAGTTTCAGTGTGTCAGGAACTCGTCACACCTCACCTGGTGCTTTTGGCTCAGGGTCTGCCATGAGGCTTCTCTCAAGCTCCCAGCTGAACTGTTCTCATCTGAAGGCCATTCTCGGGAGGATCTCACTCACAAACTCACTCATGTTTTATGTTTCCAAGAGGTCGTTTCTTGTGGCTTGTTGGACTGTAAGGCTGTTAGTCAGAGGCCCCCTGGCTTCCTTGTTACCCTAGCCTTTCTGTAGCGCATCTCAAAGCAGTGAAGGAACCTTCTTTCTGAGCAGAGAGAATGTCCAGGACGGTAGCTTGTCTTTTTGTAACCCGACTTGGAAACAGTGATCCCATCATTTTTCTCTGTTCTGTTCTTAGAAATGGGTCAGTCAGTGCAGCCTCTGGTCAAGGGAAGTGGCTCATGCAAGGGCAAGAACACCAGGTGACAGGTCTTCCTGGGCCATCGGAGAGGCCGCCTGCCGCAGGCCCACATGCCTGCTGCAGTGTCCTTGGGTTCGGTTTTTCCCTGGTGCCCTGGGGGCAGCTCTTCCTGTCCTGCCAAATCAGGGGCTCTTCCCTCTCCCGTCTTGGTTCCCAGGGTAGGGGCTGTGGATGCCCAGGGCTGTGTATAGTGTCCCCTCGCTGAGCAGTCCCGACACCTGCTGCCCAAAGCCTTTCTGGATGAGGTTAAGCGTTCAGGGCTCTCGAGTTGGCTTCACAGATTGTCCCGGCTTGGGCCCTTCTAGACCCATGATGTGTCTGTGTCTGTGTTCTGCCCCCACCCCCTGGCTGACAGTTCTCGGGGACGGACTTTGCCAGAAATTGTCGCTATTGACATGCCACTGCTTGTGGAGGGCATAGGGGTGCTCTGCCAAGTCCTCCTATGTGGTTTTTGTCTTTTTAATGTTAACCTTCTCTTCTCTCTGAGCTGGGTCTATCTGGGCCACTCACCTGTGCTATGTTTGTTTTTTGTTTTTACAACTTCCACCTTCCAGATCCCATGTAGGTGCCCAGTGGCAGAGAGGCAGAGAGCCCCGGGTGCCTGTGGGTGGACCTGCCTCCAGCCACACTGACAGCCCAGAGCAGGGGAGCTGAGAGAGAGCCATCTGAGGGTTGGGCTCACATCGTACCGTCAGCCTGCTTTGTGTTCACCGGTGTTTTCTTGCCAAGGCCCATAGCAGTGCTCACTTCTCCCTTTCCTCACCATGCTTGGCACTTGACGTTGTTCTCCTGTCTTCCATCCCTTGGCTGTTTTCCCACCTCTCCGGCCTCCATGTATGCCACTCATTCTCCTCTGCTCACCTTGCAACGCTCTGCAACATTGGCTGCATTAATGTGTCATGAACTGTGTTCATATCCATATGTAGTCCTGAAGAGCCAGCTACTTATTGCAATCAGATTTTTCTGGGCCTGGACAGAGCCTTCTGACAAATGAGCCAAGCTCACCTGACACCAACAGCTGCTGCTGCTGCTAAGTCGCTTCAGTCGTGTCTGACTCTGTGCGACCCCAGAGACAGCAGCCCAGCAGGCTCCCCCGTCCCTGGGATTCTCCAGGCAAGAACACTGGAGTGGGTTGCCATTTCCTTCGCCAATGCATGAAAGTGAAGAGTGAAAGTGAAGTCGCTCAGTTGCGTCTGACTCTTACCGACCCCATGGACTACAGCCCACCAGGCTCCTCCGTCCATGGGATTTTCCAGGCAAGAGTGCTGTTTAAACCCTGTTTAAACTGTTTAGACCCTGTTTAAACCCTTCTTAGAGGAGTGAGTTGGAGACCTCGCCTCGGCTTCCAGTGCTGTTCACCATCATTGTGTCTTTACTCATCACTGCAAGTCCTCCATACCTTCCAAGGCCCAGGACTGACAATGGGCCCTTCCTCACTGATCCTGGCCCCTCATCCTGCCAGAGGCCCGTGGACTCACTCACTGGTGTGTCGCACACTCGGAGGTGATGGACTTGCTGCTTCTTACTGAAGTCAGCATGTCCTTCACTAGCAGCTCTTTGCTTTCAGGTTATTGATGTGAAGCAGACAATGAGGAGGCCCCTTCTGAGCAGAGTGTTTTTATGGAATTAGTGTCAGAGTTCAGGACTCTTGGGTCCTGTCCACTTATCCAGAAAGCTCACCCATGTGAGACAGGTGACCTGCTCTTGAAAGCAGGTCATTTCAACACCTGGATGAACACCAGGGTCATGCCCTTCACTGCACCTGTACACTTGTGACCCCTGTGGGCGAGGATTCCTGTTGAGTGAAAACTTTCATCAGCACCAGAAACCACATAGTGGTAGAATCCTGTCAGTAGAATGATAATGTGGCCTCACGTATGAAGAGCTGTCCGTGAGTTAGGGAGACCTTTTATTGTGGGATGTGCAAGTAAAAGACTAGACTTTGGGCGACACCAGGGAGACAGTGATGAACTGATGCGCTGACAGTGAGAAGGCCTTCCTGAGCGCCTTCACTCTCAACAACCAGATAACTCAGGCTGAAGTGCGAGCCTGTAGGTGCCTGCCGTGTGGAAATCTGTCCAAGGAGAAATCCGCTCTTATTCATCACAGAAAACTTCATGGTGGGGAAACATCACATGTGTGCAAGGAGTGTGGAGAGGCCTTCATTCACCTGTCTCACCTAAAGACCCACCAGAAATTTCACACTGGCAAAAGACAATATATGTGCAGTGGATGTGGAGAAGCTTACAACAGAAGCTTGCACCTTGTTCAGAACCAGAGAACTCACACCGGGGAAAGACCTTATGAGTGCAATGAATGCAGAAAACCCTTTGATTGTAAAAGCACACTTGTTCAGCACCAGCGTGTTCACACTGGCGAAAGGCGTTATGACTGCACTGAATGTGGAAAAGCCTACAGCAGAAGCTCCCACCTTGTGCAGCACCAGAGAATCCACACCGGGGCGAGGCCTTATGAGTGCATTGAATGTGGAAAATCCTTTAGCCCTAACTCCAGCCTCATTAAACAAAGGAGAGTCCACACAGGAGCAAAGTCTTATTTGTGCGGCAAATGTGGGAAGGCTTTTGGCTACAAAGACACACTTGAGCAGCACCAGATAATTCACACTGGTGCACGGCCTTATGAGTGCAGCGAGTGTGGGAGGGTCTTCGGCTGTAAACACATGCTTGTGCAGCACTGGAAAATCCACACTGGAGAAAGGCTTTGTGAGTGCAATGACTGTGGAAAACTGTTTAGCCATAGCTCCAACTTCATTGTGCACCAGCGAATTCACACTGGAGCAAAGCCTTATGAATGCAGTGAATGTGGGAAATGCTTTAGCCACAACTCCATCCTCATTCTACAAAAGACACATCACAGTAGAACAAGGCCTTATGTGCGTAGTGAATGAAGAAAAGCTTACATTAGTAGCTCCCACCTTGTTCAACACAAGAAAGTTCACACTGGAGCGAGACCTTATGAGTGCAATGAATGTGGGAAATTCTTTAGCCACAACTCCATCCTCATTCTACACCAGAGAGTTCACACTGGAGAAAAGCCTTATGTGTGCAGTGAATGGAGGAAGGCCTATAGCAGAAGCTCCCATCTTGTTCAGCACCAGAAAGCTCACCCTGGAGAAGGACCTCATGAATACCACAGTTTTGGTGACCCTTTAGCTGCATCTCTTAAACTTGTTTAATGCCCAGAAACTTCAACTGGAGAAAGGTCTTATGAATGGAGTCAATGCACTGTGTCCCTTTTGAAGATTATAGGACTCACACCGGCAAAGGTGGGAATCATCTTGGTACAGAGACACTGAGATAATGGAGTGGGGATGACTGAGGCTCGTGAGAGGATGGGTATCTGTTCTTAAGGCAGCATCTCTATATGTCCCTGTGATTTTGGCTCTGGCATGAAAGTATACAGAAATTCTCAGGACCTTCACACCTCTGAGTCTCCTGTGGCCAACACACTGTCTCAGTAAGTAAAGGTTTGTGGATTCCTGTACCTCCCTGGGCTGTTGATGTTCTGGCCATCACTGCACAGGCAGGAACCCCAGCCGTGACAGAAGAGAGAACCAGGGCTCAGGCTTCTCTGACCAGCCAGCATTCCTAGTGACTGAAGTGGACGTGGCCTTCATTGCTCTGCAGTTTTTGCTGATCCTGAGGCAGGGCTTATGCTCCTAAGTTATGTGGAGAGGGATATGGTAGAACTAGAACAGTTGGCAGATGGGACTTCCCAAGAAGAACGGTAAATATGGATATTTATGGGGAATATTTAGTTCCTAACATCTTTACTGAGGTATGGTGACATGAAATCAATATATGTTAAATATAAAATGTGTTAGGTTTCAGCATGTGTATATACTGATGAGACCAGACATCAAGATAATGGAGATATCCAACACAGCCAAGAGATTCCTTGTGTCTCTTTATACTGTTTCTTGCCCATTCCTTTCTAACCCCCATCCCACAATTCACAAGTAATAGCAAGCATTTTATAGTATTTTATATAAACAGAATCATGTGGTACATATTTTCTGGGGAGTGGGGACTCTGGCTTTTTCACCAGCCATGACTACTTTGAGACTGATCCACTTTGCCACAGGTATCAATTATTCATTTGTATTGTTGAATATTCGTCCACTGTATGGATATACCACGATTGTCTTTTATCCATTTGCCAGTTAGTGGATATTTGGGTTGTTTCCAGTTTTGTGCTGTCACAGATAAAACTGCTGTAACGATGTGTGTATAAATTATTACTGAATCACCTTCCATTGTATGGTTGTACCACAGTTTATCCATTCACTGAGGGATATCTTGATTGCTTCCAAGTTTGGGCACTATGGCTAAACCTGCATTATGCATTGTTTTGTGTGGGTATACACTTTCAGTTCATTGGGGTTCAAGCCTCAGAGCATGATTTGCTGGGTCACATAGTAAGGGAATATTTAGTTTTATAGAAAACTGCCTTCTAAAGTGGCTGTATCATATTGCATTCCCACCAACAGTAGATGAGAGTTCCTGTTGCTCCATGTTCTTGTCAGTATTTGATGTTGTCAATGTTTTGGGTTTTGCCGTTCAAGTAGGTATGCTGTAATAGTATATTGTTGTTTCTTTCATTTGCAATTCTCTAATGACATATGATGAATATCTTCATATTCTTTTAACAGCGTCTTTTGCTGAACAGAAATTTTAAACTTTAGTCAAGTCCAAATTACTCAGTGTTTCTTCCATGGACTGTATTTTGGTGTTGGATTTAACACATCATTGCCTAACCCAAGGTCTGTCTCCCCTGTATTACCGTCTATGTGTTTTATTACTGTCTTGTATTTAGGCTCATTATCCATTTTGAGAAAATATTTGTGAAAAGTGCGAGGTCTGTGTCTAGATCACGTGTTTTGTTTTGTTTTCCCTGTGCTGTGCAGCTTGTAGGATCTTAGTTCCCAAACCAGGGATTTTAACCCACATCCCCTGCAGTGGAAGCAGGGAGTCCTAACCACTGGATCATGTTTTTAAGCCCCATTTGTTGAAAAAGACTATCCTTTCTCCATTTCTTTGCCTTTGCTCCCTTTTCAAAGATCAGTTTACTGTATTAGTGTGGATCTATTTCTGTGGTTTCTGTTCCAGTTTTTTCCACTTAGTGAGATAATCATCATGTGGCTGTGGTTTTTTTTAATTTTTTCCTTGTCTTTTATTTAAATGGTGCATGCGTGCTAAGTCGCTTCAGTCATGTCTGACTCTGTACAACCTGTGGACTGTAGCCTGCCAGACTCCTCTGTCCATGGGAACTAATCTTGCATTTCCTGCAAGAAATCCCACATGATCATCTTGTATAATCCATTGTATATATTGCTGAGTCAGTTTTCTGATATTTTGTTAGTGTATTGTATAGATAGATGAATGGTCATGGGTTTATAGGTTTGCTTTTCTCCGACTTTGGTATCAGAGTAATTCTGATGTCAAAGAAGAATGGTTTCCTCCTCCTTTATTTTCTGGAGGAGTTTTGAAGGATGAGTGATACTTCTGTTTTTAATGCTTGCTGGAATTCCTTAGTGAAGGCACCTAAGCCTGGAATTTCCTTGTGGGAAGACTTTCAATAAAAATACAGTCAAGTAATTTTTTCAATTTTGTTCTCTTGAACGGCTTTGGAGTATAGTTGATTAAGAATATTCTGTTAGTTTCGGGTGGACAGCAGAGTGATTTGGTTATACATATACATGTATGTATTCTTTTTCAAATGATTTTTCCATCTAGGTTATTTCAGTGTTTTGAATATATATACTATATATAGTAGGTCCTTGTAGGTTGTCTATTTTAAATACAGCACTGTGTACATGTCAATCAACTCAATAATCTCTCGCATCCCCCCCCCACCACCCCCCGTTTGTTCTCTTAAGTTTGTGCATCTGTTTCTGTTTTGTAAATGTTTGTGTGTTTTTTAATCATTCCCTTATGACAACTTCAATTTCTTTAGTCAGTAGTGTCTTCACTCTTGGTTTTGTTGTCTTTTCAGTCAACCTACAGTTTTGTCAATTTTGAAAGAACCAACATTTTTCTTCATTGACTTTTTAAAAGTTTTGTTTCAATATTTTGTTCTAATTTTACCATTTCCTTTCTTATCTTTGCTTTAGGGTTTGGTCTTATTTTCCAGGTTTCTCAATAAGGAAGGTTAGGTTATTGACATCAAATAAACTGTAAATAAAGCTATACATTTCCTTTAAATTTTCCCCTTGTAATTAGGATATTGGGCAGTGTATAGTTTAATAAGTCTCTTCCTATTAAATTTGCAGGGATGGTACCAGAGTGGGAAGAATGCTTATGATTTTTCAGTCCAAGTATTTATGGCTGAAATGGGGAAAATCTGGGTTATCTGAAATACCTTCCACTGTCAGGAAGAGATTGAGCTAAGCTGTTGGTGATTGATGTAGCATTATCCTCCATGTCTACCAGAATTTGATGAGGATGACCATGTACAGTCAACTCATCTTGAGTACTAAAGGGTATGGCAGGCTATTGGGCACTTTCCCGTCCTCAGGGCACCCCGTTTTGAGGTATATTCTTTGTGTCAGCTTTTCTTCATAAGATAGGAAAATCTTTCTCCAGTGTTCAGTCTATTTATTTGCAAGTGTTCTTGTCAATAGGCAGTTGGTTGGGATGTGGGCTCCTTAGCCTCTGCTCATCATCTGCAGGGACACATTTCTTTGGATCCTGTCTTACAAATGTGCTAGTCTGTCCTGAAAACCTACAGCTTAAACATATTTTTGTTTCGCTGATTAAATTGCAATCAATTTTTCTTTTTTTCCCTGGTGGCTCAGAGGTTAAAGCGTCTGCCTCCAATGCGGGAGACCCGGGTTTGATCCCTGGGTTGGGAAGATCCTGTGAAGGAGGAAATGGTAACCCACTCCAGTACTCTTGCCTGGAGAATCCCGTCAACGGAGAAGCCTGGTAGGCTACAGTCCATGGGGTCGCAGAGTCGGACACGACTGAGCAACTTCACCTTCACCTTCACCTCAGGTCTGGATTTTAGGAGCCTTAGACTTCCTTTCCTGACCTTTCTATGACCCTCAGGGTTTTCGTGGAGAGAACCCCCTGTTGATCCTGATCAGTTCCCAACCAGCTTTTGTCACCTTATCACACAAGCTTAGCGCCTTATGTTCCAACCAACATGTATACAAGTTGTATAAATTAGATGACCTTAGATGTACCCTAAAGAATTCTAAATTTTTAAATAACTACTGCCGGTCTTACTTGGGTTGAAGAGAATCTTTAGTTATATGTTTTAATTCAGCTCAGGTCCAAGGTTTAAATTCTACAATTTTCTGCATGTGACTCACAGCTGGGGTCGATCTTCAGAGGTAACTGGCATTTGGAGCTTTAAGAGAATTGTTGGGAAAAGGTAGTGAAACTGTGTGTGCATGCTAAGTTGCTTCAGTAGTGTCTGACCTTATGGACTGTAGCCCACTAGGCTCCTCTGTCCATGGGAATTCCCCAGTCAAGAATACTGGAGCAGGTTGCCATGCCCTCCTCTAGGGGAGCTTCCCGACACAGGGACCAAACCCATGTCTCCTGCATTGGCAGGCGGGTTTTTTACCACTAGCGCCACCTCAGAAACTAGTTCCCCTGTTGAGTTTAACCTCCCTATCCAAAAATCTATCCCTTTTCTTTTCTCCTCTTACCTAAATCCTGTGCTAAATTCCACATTAATAATACTTGAATATTACAAAAAGTCATTAACAATGATTATGTAGTTAGTGAAATTGGGAAAAATATATCGTTCTAGAGAAACTTATTTGTTATAGAGGAAATAAAAAGTTAAACTTAAGATATCAATGGCTACAGTTTATTACAGTGAAAAGGATACAGATGAAGACTAGCAAAGGAAGATGGCATAATGTGACAGACTCCAAGAGGAACCACGTTGGCAGGTTCCAGTTGCCCCCTCACTTAAGTCTTGGTGTCTCCATTTCTGGCTTGTGCGCCTCTGGAAACGTTACCTGGTTTGGTAACAACCTCATATTCACAGCTGGAAATTGCCACAGTTTGGAGTATTTGTATCAGGGAAATTGGCAGACACTACAATCAGGAGTCAATTTGCTGTTTTATAAATTTTTGAGACTTTAGAAAGTAGTGCAGAATGAGTTAATAATGAGGACTATATATGGGGAATACCACAAACATTCATTCCACCCAGCCAAGTTGAACTGAAGAAAAGTCAAGTTCTAACACATTTCTTTTATTGTCTTCTTAGTTATTCACAAAAAAGGAAATATCAGCCAAAATTCACTACCAGATGGTAAATAACTATTATAAATATTTTATCAAAGACATGCACTTGGCAGGTGAACACATTAAAAATGTTCAACCAGATAGACCATCAGGCAATAGTGAGGTAAATACACACTTTGAAAATAGGTAGTATTTAATATTCTGACCATACCAAACAAGTACAGGTGAGGAATATAGGGGAGTTGGAATGCTCCCAATACTGTTGATGGAAATCCAAAAGGGTAATCATTCACTTTAGAATATGAAACCATATATTCATTTAAGAAAATTGATGTACATGTTCACAGTAAACTTTCTGTGATAGCCAAGCTGGAAACAAAGCGCAAAATCCCATTCATCCATTAACAGATAAGCGGATAAACAGTCAACAGGTTAGTATATCCAAACAGTGTATTTTTCAGGAATTAAAAAAATTAACTATCAGGGAATTCCCCAGTGGTCTCTGTGCTTTCACCACTGAGGGCCTGGGTTCAATCCCTGCTTGGGGAACTAAGATCCCAAAACCTTGTGCCATGGCAAAAACAAACAAACACACAACCATTCATATCTGCAATATGGATAATTCTCAAGGTAATTATGTACCATGAAAGGAAAAGGCAAATACAAAAGTAAACACATTACCATTCCAATGACATTAAAATTCTAGAAAACTAATAGAATGTGAAATAAAGTAAATTGAATCCCAGTTGCCTGGGAACCCAGGGAGATTGCAAAAGGTAGATGTGGGAATAATGGATGTTTGTTATTATGGTGGTTCTGTGATTTTACACATAGTAGAAGTTACCACGCTATACATTTTAAGTATATTCAGTCCACTGCATACCAACTATACAGCTCAATTAAGTTTAAATAAAAATTGGCTTCACATAAAAATCTGAATCTCCTTTTTAGAAAAGTAGAAGTCTGGAAACCAACACATTAACTACATCAGCTCTCCATGTCTCATGCAAGGCACTGGGTCCCAGTAGCAATGAAGACAGAGGAGCAATGGGAGGTGTTTCCACGTGAGTTCTCCAGGAACTCTGCCTGGGTCCTAAAACATCACATGCCTGGACTATAGGATGCTCACTCTCCCTCTCTTTTTCCTCCACAACTGTGCAGCAATGGCCTTGAGATAAACAATCTGCAGATGCTATGAGGATCCTAAAACCTTTACATTATTCAGTCTGACTGACTGGAGGCTCAGGAGGAAGTAGCTCTGTAGATCTGGAGAATTTCTTTAAAAAATCTCCTAAACAACCAGTTATATTTGTGGATGAAACTTTAGAAAAGGCGCATTCCTTCTTTGCTAGTCTCTCAGGAGCTATTAATTCCGAGTGTCTTCTGTACCAAGTATGGTTCCCACTCAATGTCTGTAATCTAACACTCAGCAACACCAGCCTGCCATGTTGTGGACATTATGGTACATGGCTCTGTTCCAGCTGGACCTACAGAACTTCTTCCCTTGACCAGTACTGGGGGGATGATGTGACATCCCATATGAAAACAGAACATTCATGATGTTCCAAAAATCACTGGTGGTTCTCATGGCTGCCCTCTCATCTCAGGGTGACCTCTGAAACCAAAAAGTATGACATTCAGATCACAACAAAACCCTGCAGTCTACCCCGGGAGGCCTTGGACAACAATGCAAATTAGACCAAAACTGCAATGAAAACTACTCTCTGCCATGACACTGTCCTCACTGAGGACTACGGAGTTCCCAAACAGGTGACACACAGCTGGAAAAACCCATTCTGAGCATGACATGAAATAATGCCACTGAAGAGGGTAAACAAGCCCCCAGCAGAACGCAGACTGGGTCACCTTGGTCAAAGCTGGTTAAGCCAATGTTCTAGTCAGACATAAGAGAATAACATCCAAGTGCTCAGGCTACTCAAGCTTTCCTCCACAGAATGCATGAGCACAAAAGTCTACCAACCCTGATCACACTGAGATGACCACCAGTTGGTAGAAGTAAGATGATTTTTACCACAGAAACTCACAGTGACATGAAGTTTGGGAAGGGCCATGGGCAGATTAGAAAGTACAGCACAGCTCCTTAAAAGCTTCCAACGAATCAGGTACCCACAGGTAATCTCCACACTAGGGCTGTGCAGATGGGTGGCATTCAACTTCCAGTTGATGAGTCCCTCACAGAGCCTACTCAGTAAGATGTATTAGCTAAGGAGACAGTTCATTATTTGATTCTCTGCTCATCTCATTTGAAGGTCTTTGCCCAGTATGAACTTTCTGGTGACGAAGGAGGCTAGACCTTCGGCTGAAAGCTTTCTTACACTCACTGCACTCATAGGGTCTGTCTGGGCTGTGATGTTTCTGGTGCTCAATCAGAGCAGACCTTTGACTAAAGACTTTCCCACACCTGCTGCACTCGAGAGGCCCTGCTCTGGTGTGAATTTTTCGGTGTTGAGTAAGCTGGGTGCTTTGGCTAAATAATTCTCCGCATTCAGTGCACTCATATGGTCTTTCTCCAGTATGAATTCTCTGGTGTTGAGTGAGGCCAAAGCTTTGGCTAAAAAGTTTTCCGCATTCAGTGCATTTATAAGGCCTTGCTCCAGTGTGAACTCTCTGGTGCTTGATCAGAGTACAGCTTTGGCTAAAAAGTTTTCCACATTCACTACATTCATATGGCCTTTCCCCAGTGTGGATTCTCTGATGTTTAATGAGGCTGGGACTTTGGTTAAAAAATTTCCCACATTCACTGCACTCATAAGGCCTTATGCCTGTGTGAACCCGCCTGTGTTTAACTAGATTGGAGTTGGATGTAAAGAATTTTCCACATTCATTGCATTTATAAGGCCGTGATCCAGTGTGAATTCTCTGATGTTCATTAAGGCTGGAGCTTTGGCTAAACAATTTCCCACATTCACTACACTCATAAGGCTTTTCTCCAGTGTGAATTCGCCGGTGCCTAGCAAGTGTGGGTCTGTTGCTAAAAGCTTTCCCACATTCCCTGCACTTGAAAGGCCTTTCTCCAGTGTGGACTCTCCGGTGCTGAACAAGTATGTGTTTATAGCTGAAGGTTTTCCCACATTCACTGCATTCATAAGGCCTCTCTCCAGTGTGGACTCTCTGGTGCTCAGCAAGCCTGTACTTGCGGCAGAAGGTTTTCCCACATGCACTGCACTTATAGGGCCTCAGTCCATTGTGAGAGGCCTCCACACACTCAGTGTCCCCTTGTGGAGTGACCTGGTACTGGAGAAGGTCAGAGCTAACAGGGAAACCCTTCCCAGGCTCCTGGCATGGGAAAGACTTCTTGGTTGTATGAACAATACGAGTCTTCATAAAGGCCTTCCCCATGTCTCTTCTAAAGAGTTTCTCTCCACTGTGCTGCTGAAATTTCACACCTGCCCTACACAGTGTCTGGACAGGGTTTACTCTCAGGTCCTCCGTGCGATGCAGACCACCTTCTACATCCAGGTTACCCATCTCCCAGGGATAGGCCTTCTGGATGGACAGGTCTGTCTTTGAAGTAATTATCTGTGGCACTTCTACAGAAGCATTCTGCTCAGAAGTTTTCTCCTTCATCTCTGCTCTCTGCCAACAACCTGAAAGCAAAGAAATGGGGGTGAATTTCATGTAGATCTTGGTAGAAGTAGGGAGCCCCATCACAATACATGTCTGACACAGAAAGAATAAATCCATGGGATTATTTTCAGGACAAGGGAGGTGGGAGCAGGTTAGGAAAGGGCTGCTGTGTGGACAGGGCCTCTACACATCACAAAACGGACAACTCACCAGGCAAGACACAAGGATGGGGTGCAGAACACAGGGAACCAGGGGTCCACAACTCACTCCTCCGGGAACGGTTTTCACCAGGGCCTTGGCTGCTGGGAACACATGTGTGCTGTGTGCAAAGCTGTATTCAGACCCAGGAAAATCCAACTGTTACTGAGTAGCTGGTGTTCAAGGACCGTTTTGAGGATAAGTGCAGGCCTCATGACATGTTAGGTGTAGGCCAATATTGAAAAGCAGAGAAGTGAAGATGGAGAGGACCACCGAGGAGTAGAAGGCAGAGAGGTGGGGGATAATCCTGGGCGCAATGTCAGAGTAGGTATGACGGAAAGAGCAAAGTGTCGGGAATGGGGAGGAGAGAGTAATGAGGTTCACAGTCACTGGCCTTGGCACCGAAATAGTGTTGCGCACAGGACACGTTCCTGATATGGTCTGAATCCAGCCATGACATCACTTCCTCCCCCTGATGCCAATCACCAAGGCCAGGCCCACTCTGAGCCCCTCTTGCTGTGCCTGGAGTCATGTCCACTCTGTCCTGTACCCAGGGTTCTCCTCCCAGCTCCAGCGGGACAACAACATAGGACCTAGAAGATGCAAGTCCTAAGGGAAAGACAGGACAGGTGAGTGGTCAGTACTGGCCCACGGGGGCAATTAATTCCAAAATAATCTCAGGAAACAGACACTATCACATAAAAAATCTTTGAGGGGGTATCATAGAAATAGCCAGGTGAACCCCAGAAATAGTGACTATGTTGGGTCCCAACAATTGCTAGTACAGTGAGGGCCAAGGAAATGTCAGCTGGAAGGGGGAAGAGCCTGGAGCACAAATGTGCAGGGGTCTACAGAGTCCTCTCAGCAGGGAGTGGCTGAGAACCCACAGAACTCATTCCAAGTCTTTGGGCTCAGAAAGCCTTCACTAGGAAAACTTCAGAGCCGCTGGCACTGGGGCTACCTGTGAAAGGAGTTGGTCCACACACTCACTCAGCCTTGGCACCCACAGCACAGAGGACAGGGAAGCAATAATAGAGAGGTGCCTACTGTCCAGCTGTGAGACGAATCAACTTGCCTTGGAGAAAAGTGGAAAGTCAGAGACCTGCCCAGGACGCTGGGACAGGGGTGAGGGCCTTACCCAAGGACGCAACCAGTGCAAAGGTCTCCAGCATGACATAGCTGTATAGGCGTCTCTGGGTCTCATCAAGGATCCTCCATTCCTCCTGGGAAAAGTACACAGCCACATCCTCAAAGGTCACAGGGCCCTGTGATGATGGGAACAGAGTGTGCATAAGCAGCCTGTCTCCCCAGGACCCCATAAGTACTCCCAACCTAGTCCAAACTCACTCCGGGGTCATCATCCTCCCCAGCGACCCAACTTAAGAGGGCAGTGGTACCCAAAACTCTTCATGTTTTCTTGAGCACTAGCTCCAACCCCAGTAACAACACGCACATCTGCAGACAGATGTCTTCTACGCTGTGGGCCTGGGATGCAGGGCCTACTCCCTCTCCTGCAAGACAACAGCCTGACAGTTCCCAGGGTGATGCACCCCAGATGCCAGCAACTTGGGCTCATACTCCTCTCTTAACCTCCTGGAATGAGGGCACTGGGACTGTTTGTTCACACACCTTCCCCACATCTGTGTCACTCACTGGACCACCTCATACATCTGACCCCCAACACTAGCACCTGGACCACAAAACTGTCGTGTCTCCTGTCTCCTCATGTATCTTTCTGCACATGACACCTGAAAACCCATTCAACGCAACGGAATCCCACCAAAGCCCAACTCTCCACTGGCAGCTCACCAGCCCTGTTCTTCCTCACCAGGCCTTGATCCTAGTTCCAACCTCAGTCACAACATGCAGACCTGAAAACCCCTGGTAAGGGTCCATTTCTATACTGCACATTATGTCCCCTTACCAATTCCAATCTTTGTCCACATAACAGCCATTCAAAATCCACGCCTACTTGACACACCTTACAGAAATTCACATGACATCCTGTCACAAACTCCCCAGGTTCCACCACAAAAGCCTGGTAACTGCACAGAAAGAGAAGCAAGCACCAGCCTGACTTTGCTATCACTTCATCGCCATTTCTGCTCTCCCTGTGCATCAATTTCACAGCCACTCTCCCATGAAAACCTGGGCCACCTGCTGACCCCCCCACACACCTTCCCGCTGATGACCTTTGTAACAGCCCCCTGTTCCCTTGTCCCATAATTGCATCCTGAAGCCTCCTTGGCCCTCTAGAGCTGCATGTTCAACCACCCATTTGTCTCCTATATTTGAGAGTCATTGGAACATCATCTGAGATTCATCAGGGCCAAAACCCAATTCCTAATATTCTCAGTGAAAACGACTGCTACCACTGACTTCCCTGAATCAGCTAATGCAACTTCCACCCTTCCAGATGCAAAGGGAATAAACTGGTGTTATGTACGACCCCTCCATTTTAGAAAATCTGGTCAGCCCTACTTGTAAAAATCCTGAAGCCAGGTATTTCTCCTACCTCCATATCCACCCCTCTGTCCAGTCACAACCAATGCTCATCTGGATGACTGCAACAGCTTCCTTGATTATCTCCTCGTCTTTCCCTCCCCTAGTCTGTTCTGCACTCTCCACTTAAGAGGGAGCCTCTTAAAACCTAAGTCAGATCACTCTTCTTCTCTATCCCAAATACTCCACGGCTGCCGTCACTCTGAACAGACTTCTGAGAGCACAGCTGCTCAGCAAAGCGTCATTCTAGGCCTGACTCTGGCCCTCTTGCTCTCTGTCTTCACCAGACATTAAGAGAGACTCACAAGCCCTAAAACACACTCAGCTCAGTTGCATCCTCAAGCATTTGTGTGGGTTTCCCCCAGTACCTAAGACAAGCTTTCACATTTAGGCCACTGGCTGCCAAAAATGTGAATCTCCCCGTGGAACCTTTGGCTTGGACTTGGAAACCTGGGCTGAGGGCTTCTCTAGGGTCTCCAGACATCAAGTCCAGGAAAAGTAGCAGCAAAAGACATCCAGGACACCAGACACTCACCAGTGAAGGGTCCATGCGTGGTTCTTCTGAATGTGGAACCTGTGGGAAGAGAAGGGCCGTGTAACTTTAATACCCATCAGCAACAGACAAAAGATTAATGAGTGAACCATTCAATATTTCAGGCAGACGTAAGGGAAAACTAAAGCCAGGTAAAAGAGGGCAGAAAATGTTATGCAGTTGTGCCAAAAAGTCATGTGGTGCCGGGAGTGAGCTCCGCCCGTGGCAAAGGTCATGAGGAAGGAGGCTGGGCATACGCAAAGGCGGGATGGAGCCTCAGGAGTCCCCCTGGAAATTCTCGAGCATCCACCCCCAAAACCAGAGTCTGCCTAATTTCTGCTTTGTGCTCTCACCTACACCTCTGACTTTACGGGGAGCTGTCCCCCACTACCTCTCTCTGAAAAAAGAGTTAACTTACAGCTCCAGTTAATAAAGTTCCTGGGTGTGATAGTGTTTCAACCTACAAACTCCTTTGGAAGTCCTCTAGCCTGCCCGAATAGGTTTTTCCGGCCACATGTGATTGCTCAGAGCCTCCCAACTGTGAGAGGCAGGAGATGTTCTAAACTGTCTAAATACAGATTCCTTTGAGCAGTTAAAAGATTGATTAGAAATTGTATTGGTGAAGGGTTTTTCACTTGTAGGGTCAATGTCTGCTGCTAAGTTTCCATATCCCTTACCTGCTGTGTCCCCGGCAGTGTACTGATTAATATAATTGGTGTAAGTAGTAGCTTTAATGTTTGTAACCTGGGACCCTTGAGTTAATTCTTTTTCTTGTTATAGCCCACCACACCTTTGCTCTGTAGGAATGCAACTTTATCTAATGCTTTTGGAGGGTGGCTCCTGACCAATCACCTTTAGAGAAAAATAAGTTTTCTGAAGAAAGGGTCTTAAAATGTTAACAGGCCTCCAGGCCAGAAGATGATGCAAATCACCTAAGCTTTTGCATATGATAAGTTTGCAGGAAGAAAGCCTGGCTTGCTGCATGACTCTACCCCTTCCCCCATTATCCTCTATGCATAACTTAAGGTATAAAAACTACTTTGGAAAATAAAGTGCGGGCCTTGTTCACCGAAACTTGGTCTCCCCATCTCACCTTCTGGCTGGATTATTCAGCCTCTTTTCTCCACTGAATTTCCTCACTGAGCTATCCTTATTTAACCACTCTTTATATCCTTAATTAACATTTAATTAAGCAATTGTTTCCTGATCCTCGCCGATGCCGTCCCCGCTTCGAATTCCCTGGATCCACCGGGCTGGACCCCAGCAACGTGGATAACTTGAGAAAAGGGTTTTCAACAGTGGTATAAACAAGTGCAAAGCCTCCCCATCAGAGTCCAGCCTGGTGTGTCTGAGTAGCGCCCTCGAGGCTAGTGTGACTGCAACCCAACGAGCCAGAAGAATAAGGGACTGTATTGGTGAGGAAATGCTGGTGGCAGGTCACATAGCACTTTATAACACTGAGCCACAAATATCAAAACTTACTCCATTTTATGTTAGGTCTGTTTCTGACACTCCCATTTGAGTCCCCTTTTCTGTTTCCCCCTGCCAATAATACATTTTTCTCTTCCTATCACTTGTGGCTGGCTCTAACAGCTGACCAGTTCTTATATGTCCTTTTCAAATTTTATTCTGGTTATATTAAAAGTTATTGTTGTATATAAAATTCCAGTTTACATAATCCAGATTAAATTCTGGTTTGAAATTATTATAACATTATATAGTATAATTCAAGAACAGGTATTTTTCCTATTTATCCATATTCTTTGATGTTAAAACTTTTCCATAAATATTCAGACAGATTATCTGTAATTTCTTACATGCTCTTCTCTCCTGTAGTAGAGAACAGAACCACCATGTACTGACTATGCATGAAAATGAATCTGATAAAGGGGTTGTTCCTTAAATCAGAGGAAAAGTGCTTTGCCTCCAGCATCTGGTGATGACTGGACCTCATTTTGGACTCTTTAAACTTAAGAGAAAGCATATAAGTGATAGGACCTGACTTCTTGTCATCCTCATTATAGAAACATGGAAATATCTTCTTGAGTTCTTAACGTCCTGTTATGGTTTTGAAGCATTATAATTTTTTATCCTTATAATGATAAGGATAATGATAATATAATGATATTATATATATTATATATAATGATATATCCTTATAATGATAAGGCCAAAGCCCACGTAAGACAGGTATTTAATAAAATATTTCAATAATTTTCCCTTACAAGATCACCAGAGGAAAACTATTTAACAGTGAAATAAATATTACTGGAAAAGCACAATCTTTTAAAATACTAAAACAGTCTATGTGTGTGTGTAGACTGTAAAACAAAAGTTTATATAAGGCATAAGTGTGTATCAAAATATAACTATGAAACAGTTTAATAATTTCATTCAAAGAACTAAGTTAAAATTAGTAGTATGGAGGAAAACAAATTCAGTAAGCGGAAATGTTAATTTAAATACAATAAAAATGTTAACATAGAAACTAAACAGATGTGTGCTTAATGTATCTTCCCAGAACACAGGGCAAGTGTGCCTACAGTACCACTATTATAGACGTATCGGACTAAAACAAACACCACCACCATCAACAACAAATACACCGAGGAAAGCCTTCAACAGAAGAATATAAAGACATTTACTTGTATATTCATATCTACAAAAACCACACAGAAAGGAAAATGACTGGCTACTCTGCATGAGGGAGGGTATCCCAATGGACATGAATTTGGGCAAACTCCAGGAGACAATGAAGGACAGGGAAGCCTGGCATGCTGCAGTCCACAGCGTCACAAAGAGTCGGAAACGACTTAGCAACTAAACAACAACCTAGCATGAGAAACATGGGTAAAGTCACATCATATTTTGCAAATAAAAAACAACCTGATTCCATTCACTAAGAAACATGGGTAAACTAAACTACAGCCGTCGCATCACATCAAGAAACCATCAGTCGTTTCAAATGGACTGCAAATCACGTTCCTCCGGCCATGGGATTTTCAAGCAAGGGTACCGGAGTGGGTTGCCATTTCTTTCCAGAGGATTTTCCATTCACTAACCTTTTAAAACTTCAAGTCTGAGCCACCAGGGAAGCCTTATATGATTCCATTCACTAAGTTTTAAAACGAAGGAGCGAAACTAAACTACAGCCGTCGCATATTTCCCACATAGTTGGCAAAACTATTGAGAAAAGCAAGGAAACCCTTACTTTAAATAACAATAGACAATACCTTAACTTTGGGGGCATGGGTATGTTTTGGGCTTCCCTGGTGGCTCAAATGGTAAAGAATCCGCCTGCAATGTGGGAGACCGGGGTTTAATCCCTGTCTTGAGAAGATTCCCCTGCGAGAGGGCGTGGCAACCCACTCCAGTATTCTTGCCTGGAGAATCCCCATGGACAGAGGAGCTTGGCGGGCTACAGTCCATGCGGTCTCAAGGGCACGACTGAAGCGTCTAAGCACATAGGCGGCTTCCTGGGGTCCTGTTGATAACGCATATTTTTTCTCTCAGGCGGTTAACGTATACTAATTTTAGATCTGCGTATTCAACTGCACGAGTAAGTTCTCCGGTTTTTTCCCCCACGCAGGTCATATTTTAAAATCGGAAAGTCAAGGTTTGGGGGGCACGAATAAATATACATGTAAGACGTTAGTAAGGAGACACTAATAAGAACAAAGATAACTCAGGATAAAAAGAACAGGGGAAGGGCCCGGAGGACGCAGGATTCACCTGAATCGGAACCATCAGTGTGGCTGCAGCCAAAGAAGTCCGTTGGCGAAGGCGGGGTCGGGCTCTGCAGACCCCGTCCCGAGACCCCGTCCCGACCCAGAGAGAGAGTCAGGTCGGATGGCGCCCACGCCGAGCCTGAGACTCGCCTCGGAATAGCAGGCACAGCGGCCTTCCAGCTCCCAGGTCTCAGGCCGGCTCAGCGTTAGGAAGTACCCCAACCGTGAACCAATCTGAATTACAATATGTCGCCGGGGACCCACACAGGAAGGTCCACCAGAGACCGTTCTCTAGAACGGAAGTGTCTCTGTCCTGAGTCTTCATTGGTCCATTGTCCTTGGCGCCTCGCGCGGTGCCTTTAGGGTAATGTAGTTCATAGCGCTCCCGTCGCTGGCAAGAGGTAGTGTTCCCCAATTCGGGAGAATTGTCCCGCCTCACCAGTAGGGTTGCAGTGAAGTCCCCAGGCTGCGAAGACTGGGCCAGTTACACGCTTTTTAAAGGGGTTGCACCCAGATTTCCATGAAACATAGTCTGTGCTGATGATCATATAGAAGTATAGTGACAGTAATATTTGAGATGTTTGGCCTCTCTTGCCTTCTGAGATGGCCCACTCTGTCAATGGAGTGTGTCTCTCTCTGAATTAGCCTTCTTTTACTTTTTTAAAAAAGAAAGAAAGAAAGAAATTTTGAGACAGTCCGCAAAGCTTCCCAGGTGGTGCTGGTAGTAAAAAAAAAAAAAAAAAATCCACCTGCCAATATGGGAACCCAGAGTTCTATCCCTTATCCCATCTAGGAGGGAAATGGCAACCCACTCCAGTATTCTTTTTTTTTTTCCCACTCCAGTATTCTTGCCTGGAAAAATCCCATGGACAGAGGAGCCTGCCGGGCTACAGGCCATGGGGTTGCAAAGTCGGAGGTATCTTAGCGACTAAACTACAACAAAACTGGCCAAACTAAGTGGTCACATGATACCAGGTTGTCACTCAGACAAAGTGTATCCATCCATAGCTGGAGTCCAATAAACACTGTCTTATTGTTTTTCATATAAATGTAGCCTAACTTGTTGGCTACAGTTTACGAGTATCTCTGTGTTAGGTCATAGTCAAAAAACCTAAGACTCCAGATAGGGCCATGGTGAACAAGACAGAGGAGGGATGTGGGGCAACTAGAAGCACGTAGACCATGTGCCGTGTCTTTGGTTCCTTCAGAAAAAAACGTAGGTTTAGTGATGGTGTGTCCTATTCAGGAACTGACACATATTTCAGACTCCACATTTTAATACATATCCAGTTCTTTTCTTGGAGAAGGCAAAGGCACCCCACTCCAGTACTCTTGCCTGGAAACTCCCATGGATGGAGGAGCCTGGTAGGCTGCAGTCCATGGGGTTGTGGAGAGTCAGACATGACTGAGCAACTTCACTTTCACTTTTCACTTTCATGCATTGGAGAAGGAAATGGTAACCCACTCCAGCGTTCTTGCCTGGAGAATCCCAGGGACGGAGGAGCCTAGTAGGCTGCCATCTATGGGGTCACACAGAGTCGGACACGACTGAAGTGACTTAGCAGCAGCAGCAGTTCTTGTCTAGAAGCTAAAATCTACCTATCTGAAAAGAAGAGTGACTTATAACATGTCACTTCCTGCCTGGAAAGTGACTCCATGGTTACGGTCATAGCTTATTTGGGACAGGAGCAATTGAACCCTGAGATAAAGCCTTGCA
This sequence comes from Bos mutus, assembly GCF_027580195.1. NCBI lineage: Eukaryota > Metazoa > Chordata > Mammalia > Artiodactyla > Bovidae > Bos > Bos mutus. The sequence goes on from NC_091634.1 coordinate 1,189,205, forward strand.
ACTTCATGGTCCTCTTTCCTTTCTGGGGAGTCAATATAATTTCACCTGCAAGCACAGAGACCATGCATAGAGTTGAGATTACCTCAGGAAAATATTCAAAGTTCTGGCCAAAATACCTCTTGGCCATGTCCACAAAGTTAGGGTCTTAGTGAAGCTTAAAGGGACACTGAAGACTGAGAGTGAGAAAATGAAGCTGAGCATGTAGTGACACAGGAACTTGGCTAGTCTGTGAATCTGGCTCTCTAAATTGTGATTTATTGTTTTGTTTATTTATTTAATAAACAATTAATAATAATCTTTGTGTTTTTTTGTATACGAAACAATACCAGCTTGAAGGGAGATGTGGAGAGAGCAGATTGATTTGCCAGAATGCTGAAAGCAAACAGGGAATCCATAGCATCATATTTGTACCCTCGTTGACAAACACTCATTAAATTGCGTATTCCATTCCAAGCACTACTTTGGCTGTATAGGCTCAATACCCAACGAGACCAAGAACCTCTTTCTTCTTGAGTCCGACCTTTTGGTCAAAGTGATAAACAGCACAAACTTAATGATAAGATATTCAATTACATAAGACTTATGTGCAATGAGTGTTAACCAAAATTTCAGGAAAAAAAATACCTGATTGGTAGAAAGAGACATTTATTGGGGGTTTGTTAGGACTGCAGCCTGGAAGACACAGTTTTGAGAAACGTTAGAATCATGTTTCCCTAGACTACAAAATGGAGAAATTTGGGGATGCAAAAAAAAAAAAAAGGAAGGCCATGATTTTTTCAATAAATTGTGAAAAATTGTAATTGGAGCTGTCATGAAGTAAGGGTGCCAGTAAAGCAAGGATTGATTGGAACTGGAAATGTCTGCATACTTACAAGGGAGAATCTTGAGACTGCGAGGCTATGGGCAGAATTTTTTTTTAACAACTTTATTTTTAAATTTTTGGTTCCACTGGCTCTTCTTTGCTGTGCGTGGGCTTTTCCTAGCTGCAGTGAGTAGGGACTACTCTCCGTTTCAGTGCTTGGGCTTCTCATCGCGGTGGCTTCTCTTGTTGCAGAGCACAGGCTCTAGGTGGCGCGGGCTTCCATCCTTGCAGGATGTGGACTCAATAGTTGAGGCGCATCGGCTTAGCTGCTCCCCATAATGTGGGATCTTCCTGGACCAAGGATCAAAGCCCTCTCCCCTGCACTGGCAGGCAGATTCTTATCCACTGAGCCACCAGGCAAGTCCAGTGGCAGAATTTTTAAAACATCTAGTGTCTGCTGTCCAACTGAACTTGCATTTTCTCGTTTGCTTTACAGCAAAGCCAATCTACTAACCGGGTTGTGGTGAATGAGAGTACATTGTTAATTGTGGGACATCAAGTGAGGAGAACAGGCAGCTCTAGCTCAAAAGACCCAGACTTCCTGATGGATTTTAGGCAATGGTGTTTGGAGGCAACATTTGGATTGAGGGGTGCAGCTTGTGGACTTCCTTCTAATTGGTTGGTGTTGAGATAGCTGGGTGATGTTTTGGGAATATTATTGTAGGCATCAAGTAATCAGCATCCGCCACCTGGGTGGGGGGTTTGTTTTTTGTGTCAGTCGCTCACTCGTGTCTGACTCTGCGACCCCATGGACTGTAGCCTGCCAGGCTCCTCTGTCCATGGGATGCTTCAGGCAAGAATACTGGAGTGGGTAGCCATTCTCTTCTGCAGGGCATCTTCCTGACCCAGGGACTGAACCCAGGTCTCGATCAGGTGGCCAAAGTATTGGAGCTTCAGCATTAGTCCTTCCAATGAATATTCAGGGTTGATTTCCTTTAGGATAGATTGGTTTGGTCTCCTTGCTGTCCAAGGGACTCTCAAGAGTCTTCTCCAGCACCACAATTGGAAAGTATTCTGGAGAAGGGAATGGCAAACAACTTCAATATTCTTGCCTCGAGAACCCCATGAACAGTAGCCTTTGCCATAAGTAAGTAAAAAATGCAGCATATACAAAACAGCAGTACAGGACAATTTAACCACCAGCGTAGACCAGTATAGGGCAAGGTACTCTCTTTTAGATATGGTTCCAAAGGAAAGGCAGTGATAAAGACTTCTAATTTTACCATTTATTCAGGAAGAGGGAGAAAAGAAAACTTTGTTTAAGGTTTATCTTATTTGTTTACTTAAATTTTTGGCTGCGGTGTGTCTTCATTGCTCCACCCTGGCTTTCTCTAGTTGCGGTGAGCAGGGGCTGCTCTCTATTGCGGTATACCAGCTTCTCACTGTGCTTCTCGCTGCAGTGGCTTCTCTCTTGTTTCAGAGCATGGGCTGTAGAGTGCTCAGGCTCCAGCAGTTGTGACTCAGGGGCTTAGTTGCTCCATGGCACATGGGACCTTCCGGGACTAGGAATCGAACTGGTATCCCTTTGGTTGCGAGGTGGATTCTTAACCTCTGGACCACCAGGGAAGTCCCAAGAAAACTTTTTTTCTTTTAAAAATATCTAGGGAATTTCTTAGTGGAATTCTAGTGATTAGGACTCCACACTAGCACTGCAGGGGCCACAGGTTCGATCCCTAGTTGGGGAATTAAAATCCTGCAAGCTGTGCCAACGGGTCAGTAAATTTAATAAATAAAATAACTGTGATGGGAGAGTTCTGAACTCTACTAAGTGAATGGTGCATGTCAACTACCCTCAAGGCCCAGTCATGGAGAAGGTTCAAGATCATGTGGGAGAGCCTCCAGCTATTTCTACTGCTCAGGTCGTCAGCACTGGGACTTGTCCCTATACTTGGCCCTCGAGATTATTGGGAGAGGCCCTTGCTGGCCTTTCTGGATTGGCCCCTGAGCCCTGTCTGCTTGATCCAGCAGCCCTGCTGTAGAGGGTCTGGGCTCCTCTTGGCCGAGGATAGAAGGGGGTCAGCATTGCACTTAAAACACTTTGGAATCAAGAAGGCAACAGCGGAGCTGCATGCAGGGATGGGAGAAAAGTCCCTCCCGACTCCGTTTTATTTCGGGTTCCTGTTAGACTGGTCCATCTTCTATGTTCTTTTCCTAAGGAATTCATCTTATTTTTACTTTTCCTTCATGGAGATTGCTTCCCTGATGGCTCAGATGGTAAAGAATCTGCCTGCATTGCAGGAGACGTGGGTTTGATTCCTGGGTGGGGAAGACCCCCTGGAGAAAGGAATGCCTACCTGCCGGGAGCTGGCATATTGTGTACTAAGTGCATATTGCATATTGAGTGCAGCACTTTCCACAGCATCATCTTTCAGGATCTGGAATAGCTCAACTGGAATTCTATCACTGCCTGGAGCCAGCGTGAGGAGCTCCACCCCTGACAAAGGTCATGAGGAAGGAGGCTCGGCATACGCAAAGGCGGGATCGACCCTCAGGAGTCCCCCTGGGAATTCTCGAGCATCCACCCCCAAAACCAGAGTCTGCCTAATTTCTGCTTTGTGCTTTCACCTACACCTCTGACTTTACGGGGGGCTGTCCCCCACTACCTCTCTCTGAGAAAAGAGTTAACTTACAGCTCCAGTTAATAATTCCTGGGTGTGACAGTGTTTCAACCTACAAACTCCTTTGGAAGTCCTCTAGCCTGCCCGAATAGGTTTTTCCGGCCACATGTGATTGCTCAGAGCCTCCCAACTGTGAGAGGCAGGAGATGTTCTAAACTGTCTAAACACAGATTCCTTTGAGCAGTTGAAAGATTGATTAGAAATTGTATTGGTGAAGGGATTTTCACTTGTCGGGCCAATGTCTGCTGCTAAGTTTCCATATCCCTTACCTGCTGTGTCCCTGGCAGTGTATTGATTAATATAATTGGTGTAAGTAGTAGCTTTAATGTTTGTAACCTGGGACCCTTGAGTTAATTCTTTTTCTTGTTACAGCCCACCACACCTTTGCCCTGTAGGAATGCAACTTTATCTAATGCTTTTGGAGGGTGGCTCCTGACCAATCACCTTTAGAGAAAAATAAGTTTTCTGAAGAAAGGGTCTTAAAATGTTAACAGGCCTCCGGGCCAGAAGATGATGCAAATCACCTAAGCTTTTGCATATGATAAGTTTGCAGGAAGAAAGCCTGGCTTGCTGCATGACTCTACCTCTTCCCCCATTATCCTCTATGCATAACTTAAGGCATAAAAACTACTTTGGAAAATAAAGTGCGGGCCTTGTTCACCGAAACTTGGTCTCACCATGTCATTGTCTCACCTTCTGGCTGAATTATTCAGCCTCTTTTCTCCCCTGAATTTCCTCACTGAGCTATCCTTATTTCAGCCTCTTTTCTCCCCTGAATTTCCTCATGAGCTATCCTTATTCTATTACTGTTTATATCCTTAATTAAAGTTTAATTAAACGGTTGTTTCCTGATCCTCGCCGACGCCGTCCCCGCTTCGAATTCCCTGGATCCACCGGGCTGGACCCCGGCACCCACCCACTCCAGTATTCTTGCCTAGGAAATACCATGGACAGAGCAACCTGGCAGGATGTGGTCCATGGGGTTGCAAAGAGTTGCACATGACTGAGCAACTAACACTTTCACTAACTGAGGTTACTTAATTTTTACAGTGCCTTTGAGACTGAAGAAGCATGGATTACCTAAGTGAACGTGAAAATGTTAGTCACTCAGTCATGTCCAACTCTTTGCGACACCATGGACTGTAGTTTGCCAGGCTCCTCTGTCCACGGAATTCTCCAGACAACAATATGAGAGTAGGTAGCCATTTCCTTCTCCAGGGGATCTTCCCAACCTAGGGACCAAACCTGGGTGTCCTGCATTGCAGGTAAATTCTTTATAGGTGGTGAGGAGATACCCCTCGTCCAAGGTAAAGAGCAGTGGCTGCGCTTTGCTGGAGCAGCCGGGAAGAGATACCCCACGTCCAAGGTAAGAGAAACCCAAGTAAGACGGTAGATGTTCCGAGAGGGCATCAGAGGGCAGACACACTGAAACTGAGAGGGTAACAGGCAGGAAGGCCAGGGGTCTCCAAATAGAGGAAATATCCTGCAAGTGTCAGACATTTTTATCTCTCTTAAGCGGCAGGAGGAAACAAACTAGCAATATTTTTTCCTTCTCTATACAAATTTAAAGGGAGGTTTCTCTTAAAATATTGTGTTGCCATAATGACACCCGGCTTTACCTGAAGTTAGCTATTCTCGAGTCTAGAGATAACCAATTTCTTTTTCTTATGGAAATGTTTGTCTTAAGCTATGCTAATGTACTATGCCTTTACCCCAAACTCTGTCTCCAAGTCGTTCCGCCTCTTGGCCCAGAACCTACTTGACAAACCAGTATGGATATTGTTCCCCTAATCTATGTAAATGAAACTATTTGTATGGTGGTCTGCCCTTCTTCAAGATTCAAGTTAATCATTTTATGGCCCAGGATAAACCATTTGGTGCCAAGATTATCCCAAAATACATCTTATGGGTGAGGGGCCTGGTGCCATTCTGAATTTTAAGACATTCCTTTCTTTCATTTAACAGACTGCTAGTGACTATATAACATCCAGCTAAAGACTAGCAGTGGGGTACTCTTTCTGCCCCCTTCTGATGCCTATGTCAGAAGCTTTCTCTATCTCCTTTATACTTCAATAAAACTTTATTACACAAAAGCTCTGAGTGATCAAGCCTCGTCTCTGGCCCCGGATTGAATTCTTCTCCTCCGGGGGCCAAGAATCCTGGTGTATTCGCGTGATTCAACAACAACCTTTCAAAACCATAATCACAGAAAACTAGTCAATCTAATCACACAGACCACAGCCTTGTCTAAATGAAACTAAGTCATACCGTGTGAGGCCACCCACGACGGGCGGTCATGGTGGAGACGTCTGACAGAATGTGGTCCACTGGAGAAGGGAATGGAAAACCACTTCAGTATTCTTGCCCCGAGAACCCCATGAACAGTATGAAAAGGCAAAATGATAGGATACTGAAAGAGGAACTCCCCAGGTCGTAGGTGCCCAATATGCTACTGGAGATCAGTGGAGAAATAACTCCAGAAAGAATGAAGGGATGGAGCCAAAGCAAAAACAATACCCAGCTGTGGATGTGACTGGTGATAGAAGCAAGGTCCAATGCTATAAAGAGCAATATTGCATAGGAACCTGGAATGTCAGGTCTACGAATCAAGGCAAATTGGAAGTGGTCAAACAGGAGATGGCAAGAGTGAACGTCGACATTCTAGGAATCAGCGAACTAAAATGAACTGGAATGGGTGAATTTAATTCAGATGACCATTATATCTACTACTGCGGGCAGGAATCCCTTAGAAGATATGGAGTAGCCATCATGGTCAACAAAAGAGTCCGAAATTCAGTACTTGGATGAAATCTCAAAAACGACAGAATTATCTCTGTTCATTTCCAAGGCAAACCATTCAATATCACAGTAATCCAAGTCTATGCCCCAACCAGTAACGCTGAAGAAGCTGAAGTTGAAAGGTTCTATGCAGACCGACAAGACCTTTTAGAACTAACACCCAAAAAAGATGTCCTTTTCATTATAGGGGACTGGAATGCAAAAGTAGGAAGTCAAGAAACACCTGGAGTAACAGGCAAATTTGGCCTTGGAATACGGAATGAAGCAGGGCAAAGGCTAATAGAGTTTTGCCAAGAAAATGCACTGGTCATAGCAAACATGCTCTTCCAACAACACAAGAGAAGACTCTATACATGGACATCACCAGATGGTCAACACCAAAATCAGATTGATTATATTCTTTGCAGCCAAAGATGGAGAAGCTCTATACAGTCAGCAAAAACAAGACCAGGAGCTGACTGTGGCTCAGACTATGAACTCCTTATTGCCAAATTCAGACTTAAATTGAAGAAAGTAGGGAAAACCACTAGACCATTCAGGTATGACCTAAATCAAATCCCTTATGATTGTACAGTGGAAGTGAGAAATATATTTAAGAGCCTAGATCTGATAGAGTGCCTGATGAACTATGGACTGAGGTTTGTGACATTGTACAGGAGATGGGGATCAAGACCATCCCCATGGAAAAGAAATGCAAAAAAGCAAAATGGCTGTCTGGGGAGGCCTTACAAATAGCTGTGAAAAGAAGAGAAGTGAAAATCAAAGGAGAAAAGGAAAGATATACCCATCTGTATGCAGAGTTCCAAAGAATAGCAAGAAGAGATAAGAAAGCCTCCCTCGGTGATCAATGCAAAGAAATAGAGGAAAACAACAGAAAGGGAAAGACTAGAGCTCTCTTCAAGAAAATTAGAGATACCAAGGGAACATTTCATGCAAACATGAACTCGATAAAGGGCAGAAATGGTATGGACCTAACAGAAGCAGAAGATATTAAGAAAAGGTGGCAAGAATACACAGAAGAACTATACAAAAAAGATCTTCACAACCAAGATAATCAAAATGGTGTGATCGTGAAGTCAAGTGGGCCTTAGAAAGCATCACTATGAACAAAGCTAGTGGAGGTGATGGAATTCCAGTTGAGCTATTTCAAATCCTGAAAGATGATGCTGTGAAAGTACTGCACTCAATATGCCAGCAAATTTGGAAAACTCAGCAGTGGCCACAGGACTGGAAAAGGTCAGTTTTCATTCCAATCCCAAAGAAAGGCAATGCCAAAGAATGCTCAAACCACTGCACAATTGCACTCATCTCACACGCTAGTAAAGTAATGCTCAATTGAGCATAATTGAGTAATGCTCAATTCCCCAAGCCAGGCTTCAGCAATACGTGAACCGTGAACTTCCAGTTGTTCAAGCTGGTTTTAGAAAAGGCAGAGGAACCAGAGATCAAATTGCCAACATCCGCTGGATCACAGAAAAAGCAAGAGAGTTCCAGAAAAATATCTATTTCTGCTTTATTGACTCTGCCAAAACCTTTGACTGTGTGGATCACAATAAACTGTGGGAAATTCTGAAAGAGGTGGGAATACCAGACCACCTGACCTGCCTCTTGAGAAACCTATATGCAGGTCAGGAAGCAACAGTTAGAACTGGACATGGAACAACAGACTGGTTCCAAATAGGAAAAGGAGTACGTCAAGGCTGTATATTGTCACCCTGCTTGTTTAACTTCTATGCGGAGTAGTACATCATGAGAAACGCTGGACTGGAAGAAACACAAGCTGGAATCAAGATTGCCAGGAGAAATATCAATAACCTCAGATATGCAGATGACACCACCCTTATGGCAGAAAGTGAAGAGGAACTAAAAAGCCTCTTGATGAAGGTGAAAGAGGAGGGTGAAAAAGTTGGCTTAAAGCTCAACTTTCAGAAAACGAAGATCATGGCATCTGGTCCCATCACTTCATGGGAAATAGATGGAGAAACAGTGGAAACAGTGTCAGACTTTATTTTTTGGGGCTCCAAAATCACTGCAGATGGTGACTGCAGCCATGAAATTAAAAGACGCTTAGTCCTTGGAAGAAAAGTTATGACCAACCTAGATAGCATATTGGAAAGCAGAGACATTACTTTGCCAACAAAGGTCCGTCTAGTCAAGGCTGTGGTTTTTCTAGTAATCATGTATGGATGTGAGAGTTGGACTGTGAAGAAGGCTGAGCACCAAAGAATTGATGCTTTTCAACTGTGGTGTTGGAGAAGACTCTTGAGAGTCCCTTGGACTGCAAGGAGATCCAACCAGTCCATTCTAAAGGAGTTCAGCCCTGGGATTTCTTTGGAAGGAATGATGCTAAAGCTGAAACTCCAGTACTTTGGCCACCTCATGCGAAGAGTTGACTCACTGGGAAAGACTCTGATGGTGGGAGGGATTGGGGTCAGGAGGAGAAGGGGATGACAGAGGATGAGATGGCTGGATGGCATCACTGACTCGATGGACATGAGTTTGAGTGAACTCCGGGAGTTGGTGATGGACAGGGAGGCCTGGCGTGCTGCGATTCATGGGGTCGCAAAGAGTCCGACACGACGAGCGAGTGAACTGAACTGAAACTTTCTGTGAATTTCCTAGACTGCTCTATAGAAATCAGAGTACATCCCTTGTAAAAGCAAGCGAAACCCCGCCCCATCCTTGGAGCCTGAGAACTTGGTTTCCCTCAGCTTGTGGAAAAAAGGGAAGTGAGTTCTGCTTTGACCAGAGGCAAGTGTGGTGGCAGCGGAAACTACATCACCCAGAAGTCTGTACGGTGCGAGGCGGCTGTGACTGAGCCAGTGAAAGCTTAGGAGAGGCGGGCGTATGTGCTTGCGCACTGCGTTGGGGCGGGACTTCCGGCGTTTTCTCTCGTTGTCTCTTGGAGGCTCTTCGGCTGTTCACCAGCTACGGCCTTACCTTAGCCCGCTGAGCGGTGAGGTGACCTAGCGGAAAAGCGGGAGGAGACAAGTTGTCTCCGCTATTCAGAATCGGCTCTGAGGCCCTTTGAGCCCGTAGTTGTCGGCGGTGTCCTCCTTCCTGCCCCACTCGCCGCATCTCCTGGCCCAGCTCTTCCCACCGGCCAGTGACCGAGGTCGGCGCAGGTGGGTGCTGTGTCTCCGGGCCCCCACCTGGCCCGACTCCGAGTCCCAGATCCGGACGGAAGGGTGCCCGTTCAGGTCCCTGCCGGTCAGCCCCAGAGTCCAGAACTGAGGGCGGCCTTGTGAGGGGTCGCCCTTGTGAGGGGTCGCCCTTCAGCTAGTGGACTGGGCTGAGGGAGAGAGTTCCCTCTTGGGCGACGGTGCAGGGCTTGCAGGTCCTCCCCTAGTCGGCAGCCTTGGGGAAACTTGGGGTCACTTTTTTCTGGGACAGAAGGGAACGGAGTGCCTCGCCTGAAATGGCAGCCTGAGCAGGTGCGAGCCATGGAAGGTTGTTGTGAAGGAGGCGGGACTGGGAGAACCGTGTCCAGAGTTAGAAGTTGGGAGAAAAGAATGCGAATGGAGGCAGGAAGAGTGGGAGGTGCTATAGACCCCAGGAGAATTTTGGGAGAGGCTGGGCCAGGGAGGTAGCGGGACATTGGAGATGGGATAAGACTCTGGGTAGGTTTCTTCAGTAGAGTCTACAGGACTTTCTGATGCTCCTTGTGTGGCCAGGAGGATGTGGACTGGCCCAGCATGGCGTGGGAATCAGATTGAGGAGGGGGTCATAAGCTTGTTGCCTGAAATGGGCCCTGTGGTGAGGGAGGGGAGGGCTCAGAGTAGGAGGGCAGGACGTGAATGCTGGGTGCCGGCGTCCCTCATGCTACTTCCAGGAAAGAGCATACCTGTCTGAGGAGGGATTCTGGCCTGTGTCTTCAGGGTAAAGAGCTTCACGTCTGTGGGGCCTGCTGTGGGTGCTGGAGTGGATTCTCCACTGGCAGGCTCTGCCGACCCTCACTGCCTCCCCGAGGGAAGGAGGGAAAGATCAACCAGGCTGGTGGGGCCAGTGGGTCCTAGACCCACCTCACCCCTCAGGGCAGGAGGGATGAGACTCTGCTTCAGTCAAGGGCTCCCAGCAAGCTCCCTTTTGAGGATTATTTACTGAGTAGACCTGCTTGCTGAATGGACTAGTAGCTGACCTGCCTGCTCAGCCCCTCCCAATGACTCATTAACTTAAGAATGTATGAAAATTAACCAAGAGTTAATCAATATTCCTCTAAATACACACACAGGCAATTAGAAATGAACCTGTTCACTCAGTTAAATCTTTGTGAACACTTTGTAATTGGCTTGTCATTGCTTTACCTCTATATATTTGCTTACAAGGTAAAGTTTTATGTATGACATCTTCTGAGATCCTAAAAAAATGTGAAGACCCCAAATTTCAAAACTATACCACTTCAATTGCCTGAAAATACATATAAAACTATCTTATGGACAGTCATAGCTGATACATGGTATGTCCTCCTAACATTAGATACCAATATGAGTCTTCTGAGGTTGGAATAATTCTTATCTTCAGTATTTTCTTTTGCCTGAAGTTCAGGGAGGCTCAGTCCTTCTCCAGGGACACCTGGTAAGAGGCAGTACTGTTTGCTGACATGCTCAGTCGTGTCCGACTCTTCGCGACCCCATGGACTATACAGTCTGTGGAATTCTCCAGGCCAGGATACTGGAGTGGGTACCCTTTCCCTTCTCCAGGGGATCTTCCCAACACAGGAATCAAACTAGGGTCTTCTGTGTTATAGGCGGATTCTGTACCAACTGAGCTATCAGGGAAGCCTGAGCCTAGACTGACAGGCAGAGGTCCTGTTACACCAGGGCCAGGGAGAGGTGGAGGTCCAACTCTGCTGTAGGATTCTAGTACTGTTGTCCACGTCTCATGAAGTCTTTCTTCCCCCAGGGCCCCATGGCAGTGGTAGAGATGCTCATGAGTCCTGTACAGGTGAGTCGTAATTATCAATCTGATAGTTTTATCATCCTGATATATATGCCCTTGAGGAATGGCAGTGTCGCAAGACTTCTATCCCTATTTTCTGTCTTGCATCTGTAGACCATGTGCTCTCACCATGCCCAGGATCCTATATTTAGTCCTGTGTTATATATTTGTCAGCAGTTTCATTGCTGACAGCTGATGGGGGAAGGTGTAGCAGGGAGCCCTGGCCACAGGATTTAAAATGTCCAGACAGTTGCTCATGATACTGAGGTGGAATATGCAGGGAACTGTTGGTTCTGTCATATCTGTGAGAATGGGGTGCTGGGACAGGGGTGCACAGGTATCAGGCCTTGACTGATAGCCTGAGGTCCTGGTTCTCTAACCCTCAGGTTGACGGCAGGTAGGGAAGGTTTGAAGCAGACCAGGAAGGTGCCATGTCTCAGATTTTAATAGGCTCCCTCTGACTGCAGAGTAGAAGACAGACTAGGTATGCATGAAGGCTGGGAGATATGAGGGGAATTTCTGCAATCATCCATGTGCTTGTTTGTGGGGGCTACACCTGAGTGGTGGCTGTGAAGGTAGGGATAGAACTGCCCTTTTTTTTTTTTTTTAATGTTGTTTATATTTTAAATTGAATATATTTTATCATATTTTATATTTTAAATTTTATATTTATCATGTATTTTAAATATTATATATTTAGGTGGTTTACAATGATGTGTTGTCCATATTTTATGTAATGGAGAATGAGGTACTCAAGGAGGTAGGCTGATAGGAAGAATCAGGAAAGACCCCAGGTTTCTGGCTTCATTAGGAAGGATGGATACCTCATCAGCTAAAATGAGGAAGCAGCTCTAGTTGTAGGGAGAATTTCCAAATGGAATAAGAAGAGTTAGTTTTTGTCCATGTCACAGATGTTCCAGAGATTCCCAAGGGGAGGTATCCCAGAGTTGTCAGGAAGGTGCAATCCCACAAGTGAGATGCAGTGAGGAGGAGCGTGAACAGTTGGCCCTGAGCCCTGGCACTGAGCTTATAAAGACAAGGACAAATCTGAGTTTGTCTGAGGGTCAGCATCTGGGGGAGAGACCCCAGGGAATCACTTTTACACAGAGTCTGGGTTTCACAGGAAGGATCCAAGGTGGAGACAGCCATGGCATCGGATCCTTGGGTTGGACTAAGCTGCAGGTAATATTTAGGCGGTATCATTTCTAGTTGGTGTTGGGGATGCCATTAGAGGACAAGGAGTGAGGATGAAGGGCCTGAGTAGTAGGTCTCTGGGTTGGATACCTGGTTGGTGGTGATGGGCATCACCAAGACAGATGAGGAAGCAAAGTGTCTGTGTGACAGCAGGGTGTAGGTGTGAGAAAGTCTTCAGGCCAGTGCAGACAGGAGATGGATGTTGAGGATGGAAAAGGAATTAGCTGAGAGAGTCTCTAGACCTAGGGTGCAGTGGGAATGTGACTGGAGAGGTCTGTGTGCCTGGGCTTCACGTGAAGAGAGAGAAAGGTGTTGACTGCTTGTGGGACAGTCCTTGCAGTGCAGAAGAGGGAAAGAGCTAAGGGGACATGAGGTCTCATGTAGGTGGGATGGCTAGAGAGGAAGCAAAAAACAGGGCCCTCTGGGGAGAGCTTCTGGGGTGTGCCTCCAGGGCTTGGGGTGGGCCCTGGCCTTAGAGGACTTTGGTGTTCAGGGGCAGGACTGGCTGCGTTAAATGTTGGATGCATTTGCCATTCACTGCCTGGACTCCATGTGCAGAGCGCCCTGTAGGAGGTGAAGGAAGTGCCTGTGGTGTCTGTGGTGGGGTGGGTGTGGTGCTGTCACCATGGAGGGGTTAGAGTTGTCAGGAAGGTGCAGTCCTACAAGTGAGATGCAGTGAGGAGGAAAGTAAACAGTTGGCCCTGAACCTTGGCACTGGGCTTATAAAGACAAAGACAAATCTGAGTTTGTTTGAGGGTCAGCATCTGGGAGATGGATCCCAGGGAAATTGTCCAGCAGGAGAGGGGTAGGGCCATGCATGGCAGTCCACAGCCTACCTGGTGGTTTGTTTTCTGCTGTGTACTGGACACAGGGATCCATGGTCATGAGGAGAGAGCAGGCACTGATGCCCTTAGGACGTATCTTGAGGGTGGGACATGTGGGAGGAGGCTGAGTGGGGACAGATGCGTAGGGGGAGGGTGAAGGTCCTGGAGAGGGATGTGCATCAGTGGTTGTACCCAGAGGATATTAACTTGTAGAAGTGAGTGAGTGGTGATGAGTGGTGACACAGAGAGGCCAATGACATTTCAAGCAAGTTTCATTGCTTACATTTCCCGAAAGGAGGCACACTGTGTAACCCAGGGTCATGTGGGGAATCACCATACTTGGTTAGCAGGTGCAAGCACCAGCTTGAGGAAACCAGTGGTCAGAGCCTTTTTTGGATTTTCAGGAGAAATGTGGGGAGGGTTGGACAGAAGGCTTAGGGATGAATAGTTTGGATAATTCTGTGTACCTGGAGTACAGGAGCTGTCTCTAGTTGTCTGGTACCTGGCTCTGGACTGATTTAGGGCAGGGGAAATACTGATCTGGTGAGTGAGAGTTAGTTCAGGAGTTGGTTCAGAGTATGAACTCTGGAAGCAAGGGAGATGTGAACAAATTTGGCCTTAAGTTTAGCCCTGTAATTAATGGATGGCAAATAGATAAATACAGAATCCACAAAACTAAGTTAAAACAGGAAGCTGTTCATGAACCAGACACTTTTGATTTTGGCAGGACTGTGTGGTCTTCGAGGACGTGGCTGTATATTTCTCCCAGGAGGAGTGGGGCCTCCTTGATGAAACTCAGAGACACTTGTACCATGCTGTGATGACGGAGAACTTGGCACTCGTGACCTCCCTGGGTAAGCTCTGCACACTCACCCAGTGTTCTGGGCTGCACTCTGTTCTACCCCTTTTCCCAGGGGCAGCTCTGTGCTCCCCACATTGAGAGCTTCCTTTCCTGGTTTCCTAGTACATGTGCTGTTGGTGCTGGGGCTGGACCATGTGTGCGGTGTCACTGTTCTCCCGCAGAGCCCTGTCTCTCCCATGCTGAGAACTTGCACTACAGGGCTCAGAGTCAGAAATCTAAATTTTATCTGAGACCCGCTCTGACCTGGCTTGTCCCTGGTAGGTGATCAGACTAGATGCTTGGACTCTTGTTGCCCCAGGCTTTCCCCTCCTCTTGCTGACATTTCTTTCAGGCACCAACCAAGATACGAATTCTGGGACCATTATTGCTTCTGCAGTCTCTCGTATGAAGCTGTTAGAATTTTAGCATGTCCGATGCCCTGTGTTGAATTTCTGGACATGTGCTGGCCCCTCCTCTTTCTGTCTTTCCTGTAGGACTGGCGTCTTCCTAATGCCACATCGGTGCTCACCTGGTGCAGGAGGGAGGACCCTGGGTGCCTGATAGTGTGGTCTTACTGCATCTGTGGCAGAAGACACTCAGAATTACCCGAGCTCAGTGTGCAGTCCTGGGAAATGGTGCCATGTCAGAACTGGGGGCTTGTTCTGTGTTCACCATGGATTGATGCTATGACCGCTGGCCGTACCTCATTTCTTCCTTTTCTTCTCAATTTTTATTTCTTCTGTCAGCCTCCAGCCACACCTTTGTGACCCTCACTTGCCACATGTTCCATATCACTGCTTTATATACAAGATATCCTGAGGTCTGCATGTATAGATCCTTAAATAGTCTAGAACTTTAGCATCTCCTTTGTATCTGATGTTTCAAGGTCTGGGCACCATCTTTGTCACAGGGCTCACCTGTCACCCACAGCCATGGGTGTGGTGGAGGCCCTTTGCAGAGGACTGATTTGGAGGCCTGCTCTGGTCTGAATGTTTGTGTCTCCACACATTCCATATGTTGGAAACTTCATGCCCAAGGTGACAGTATGAGGAGATGGGGTCTTTGGGGTGATTAGGTCATGAGGGCAGAGCCTTTAAGAATGAGGTTAATGCCCTTTTGAAAGGGGACCCCACTGAGACTTCCCTGGTGGTCCGATGGTTAAGACTTCGCATTTCCTATGCAGAGTGCCTGAGTTAGATTCCTGGTGAAGGAACTAAGCTCCCACATGATATGCAGCTCAGCCCAAAAGATTAAAAGAGAAAAAAGGAGGAGACTGCACAGAGCTTCCAGGCTCCTTCCACCATGTGTGAGGACGCAATGAGAAGTCTGTGACCTAGAAAAATGCATATGGGCTCTGGGTTCCATCCTCTAGAAATGTGAGAAATAAACTTCTGTTCATTACAAGCCAGTCAGCTTATAATTTTATCATAGCATCCCGAATGGACTGAAAGAGTAACTCTTCCTTCAGTCTTTACCTGTTGACAGGACTGTGGGAGCTCCCCAGGTCCATCTCTGCACAGCAGATCTTCTTCTCTCTGGCTCTGATCTTGGGTGTGTGTGACACACATATTTTTGATGGGGCTGTCCTTTCCATCAAAGTCAACATGCACTTTACCAGCATCTATCTGGTTACAGGTTGTTGTCATGGAGCCCAGGGTGAGGAGGCCTCTTCTGAGCAAGGTGTTTCTATAGAGACGTCAGAGGTCAGGACTGCAAAGCCAGATCCATCCTCCAGGAAGGCCCAGTCCAGTGACATGTGTGACCCACTCTCCAGAGACCTTTTACCCCTGCCTGAGCATGACAGAATGTACCCTGATGAAGGACTGTATATTTGTGGAGCAGACCTTTTCCAGCACCAGAAGGAGATTAGAGACAAACTTTGCCGAAGGGCTGAGGGGCAGCCTTCATTTGTGTCCAACAGCAGTGTTCACACAGGAGAGAGGACCTTGACCTGCAGCAGAGATGGGAAGCCCTTCCTGGGCAGCACAGGCCTTCTGCAGCAACTGGCCCCTCGTGGTGTGGGGCAGCCACATGGGGACACTGAGTGCCAGGAGGCCTTTGGTCATGAACAAAGTGGTTACAGGTGCACTCAGTGTGAGAAAGCCTTCAGCCGAAAACAGATACTTGTTGAGCACCAAAAAATCCACACTGGAGTAAGGCCTCATGAGTGCAGCATATGCGGGATGGCCTTCATTAGAAAATTTCACCTTGTTCAGCACCAGAGAATCCACACTGGAGAAAGGCCTTTTCGGTGTGGTGAATGTGGGAAATGTTTTAGGTACAACTCCACGCTCGTTAGTCATCAGCGAGTTCACACTGGATTAAGGCCTTATGAGTGCAGCAAATGTGGGGAATTCTTCAAGTACAATGCCAACTTCATGAAACATCAGAGAAAGCACAATGGAGAAAGGCCTTTTGAGTGCAGAGAATGTGGAAAATTCTTTAGGTATAACTATAGACTGATAAGACATGGGAGAGTTCACACTGGAGAAACTCCTTATAAGTGCATTGAATGTGGGAAGTTTTTCAGATACAGCTCCACATTCATTAGACACCAGAGAGTTCATACTGCAGAAAAGCCTTATAAGTGTAATGAATGTGGGAAATTCTTTAGGTACAATTCCACACTCATTAAACACCAGAGAGTTCATACTGGAGAAAGGCCTTATGAGTGCAGTGAATGTGGAAAATTTTTTAGGTACACATCCACCCTCATTAGACATCAGAGAGTTCATACTGTAGAAAGGCCTTATGAGTGCAGCTTGTGTGGGGAATACTTTAAGTACAAATCCAAACTTATTAAACATTGGCAAAATCACACCGGAGAAAGGCCTTATGAGTGCAGTGAATGTGGGAAGGCCTTTAGGTACCACTGCAGACTCATTAGACATAAGAGAGTCCACAGTGGAGAAAGGCCTTATGAGTGCAGTGAGTGTGGGAAATTCTTTCGGTACAACTCCAACCTCATTAAACATTGGAGAAATCACACTGGAGAGAGGCCTTATGAGTGCAGAGAATGTGGGAAAGCCTTTAGCCACAAGCATATACTTGTTGAGCATCAGAAAATCCATACTGGAGAAAGACCTTACGAGTGCAGCAGATGTCACAAAGCCTTCATTAGGAAGTCCCACCTTGTTCATCACCAGAAGATTCACACTGAAGACACTATGAGTGCTGTGAATGTGGGGAACTCTTTAGATACAACTCCAACCTCATGAAGCAGAGTTCAGTGGTAGAGACCTTATGAAGGGGCCTGCTGTATAGCACAGGAAACTATATTCAATATCATGTAATAAGTTATAATGGAAAAGGATCTGGGAAAGAATTTTATATATAAACTGAATCATTTTGATATATGCCTGAAACACTATAAATCAACTATACTTCAGTTAAAAAACAAAATACCGTATAAGTACAGAATCTATAGTAAATGAGGTACTACTCCAGACTCCTAACTCATAGGTGCTGGAGAAGCCCCTATGAGTTATGCTGGGCTATGTTCACTTCTGAGTACAGCAAACATGGAAGTTGTTTTGGTACAGCTCCCCACTTTAGACATCAAGAGTTCATACCAGAGGCAAACCTTTTCAGTGAATGTAAGTTCTTAGCTTAAGCTGCGACCCGATTACACGTCAGTGATTTCACAGTGGGGAAAGGCCTTAGTGCAGCAGTTGTGGGCACATGTTCTGCCGAAACTGCGACCTCATTCAGCACCAAAAAGTTCACACCAGAGGGAGTATTGCAAATGGGGAAAGATTAGCAAGTTGCTCTAATCTATCCCTGAGAATGTCTTTTTTTGATGGTGTAAAATATATCTAACAATGCTGGGCTTCCCTGGTAGCTCAGCTGGTAAAGAATCCACCTGTAATACAGGAGACCCCGATTTGATTCCTGGGTTAGAAAGCTATGCTAGGGAAGGAATAGGCTACCCACTCCAGTATTCTTGGGCTTCCCTGGTGGATCAGCTGGTAAAGAATCTGTCTGCAATGCAGGAGACCTGGGTTCAGTCCCTGGGTTGAGAAAATCCAGTGGAGAAGGGAAAAGCTACTCACTCCAGTGTTCTGGCCTGGAGAATTCTATGGACTATATAGTCCATGGGGTCGCAAAAGAGTTGGTCATGACTGAGCGACTTTAGGGCTTCCCTGATAGCTCAGTTGGTAAAGAATCCACCTGCAATGCAGGAGACCCCGGTTCGATTCCTGGGTCAGAAGGATCTGCTGGAGAAGAGATAAGCTACCCATTCCGGCCTGGAGAATTCCATGGACTGTATAGTCCATGAGGCTGCGAAGAGTCAGACACAACTGAGCAACTTTCACTTTCATATGTAACAAAATTTACCCTCTACCTTTTAATGTTCGGTGTAGTGTGTTTAAAAATTAATAGCTAGAAAAAAAAATTAATAGCTAGTTTCCAGAATTCTTTTTCATCTTGAAAAAATGAAACTCTGTACCCCTTAAACAACATCTCTCTCTTCTCCCTCCCTACCGTACCTGTCTACCTCTGTTTTACATTCTTGTCTATGATAAATTTGATTATTCTGGATACTTTGCATAAGTGTAATCATACATTTTTTTCATCTCTTTGCAGCTGGTTTATTTAGCTTAGAATAATGTCCCCACGTTGAAGCATTTGTCAGCATTTTCTTCTGTCTTGAGAAGGAATCAGAATTGACCTGCCTAAAACATGAGGAAGGGTGCTGATTGTCGATACAAGTTTGTCTGATATGATGACATTTAGAGAAACAAGAGATCCTGATTTTGTATGGAACATATATTAATAGCTTTCCTGAGGTATTGGCATACTCAATTTCATTTATTAAAACTGTAAACTGTATTTTCACATAGGTGTACACAGTGGGACTATCACCAAAGTTGTGATAATGAACATGTCCATTACTTACAGAGTTTCCATTTGCACCAACCCTACCCAAGTTGCCATCTCCAGGTAGACATTGTAGTTTACATTTTCTAGAATTTTATATAAAAGAAATCCTGCAGGTATTCTTATATGAATTTTCACTAAGTTCATAAATATATTTTTTATTATATGTGTGCAAAGGAATGATATCAAATAAAAATAAGCAAGGCTCTCTTATGTATTAGAGGTGCATTGTTTGTAAGCAAATGTGGGTGGTTTTGTTGTTGTTCTCACTCTCACTGAGAAAATGTTATTTATAGTGGGAACTGAAGTTGAAACTAAACTGAAATTCAGTTTTGTATGAATTTTTTATGAATAAAAAATTTTGAACCTTTTGCATCATACACAGCTTCCACTGACATTTTTCTAGATTTTCTTCTTGACTTTTCTAGTGTCCTTATCCTACATCTTTGTGTCAAAGAAGTTCTTAGGGAATTTTTGCAGTGAAATACACAACATAAACTTTATTATCTCACTATTTTAAGTGTTAAGTTTCATGATATATTGGGATCTCCAGCAAAACAACCCATCAGTGTGTGTGTGTGCATACTCATACACATGCATTTGTGTAGAGACAGAAAAAAGAAATATATATATTTTTTAATTTATTAATTTTATTTGGCTATGCTGGGTTTTCCTTGCTGTGTGTGCTAGTTTTCTCTAATGCGGGATGGTGGTGGGGGAGTGGGGGGGCTACTCTCATTGCAGTACGTGGGCTTCTCATGCAGGGACTTCTGACTGTGGAGCATGAGCTTTAGGCCAGCGGGCTCAGTAGTTGTGGAGTACGGGCTTAGTTGCCCTGTGACGTGTGGAATATACCCAGACCAGGGATCAAGTCCGTATTCCCTGCGTTGGCAGGTGAGTTCTTAACCAGTAGACTAGCACAGAAGTCCACCTTCCTGTCTTGCTCATCATGGCCCTGTCTTTAATCTTTACTTGCTTTACCCTGACCTGCCACAGTGAAAGTTATAAATTGGATCTAATGCTTAGGCTACGTGTGTTTGCAGAGCAGTAGACCACCTGACCTGCCTCTTGAGAAATCTGTATGCAGGTCAGGAAGCAACAGTTAGAACTAGACATGGAACAACAGACTGGTTCCAAATAGGAAAAGGAGTACGTCAAGGCTGTATATTGTCACCCTGCTTGTTTAACTTATATGCAGACTACATCATGAGAAACGCTGGGTTGGAAGAAGCACGATCTAGAATCAAAATTGCCGGGAGAAATATCAATAACCTCAGATATGCAGATGATACCACCTTTATGGCAGAAAGTGAAGAGGAACTAAAAAGCCTCTTGATGAAGGTGAAAGAGGAGAGTGAAAAGGCTGGCTTAAAGCTCAACATTCAGAAAACTAAGATCATGGCATCTGGTCCCATCACTTCATGGCAAACAGATGGGGAAACAGTGGAAACAGTGTCAGACTTTATTGTGGGGGGCTCCAAAATCTGCAGATGGTGATTGCAGCCATGAAATTAAAAGACGCTTATTCCTTGGAAGGAAAGTTATGACCAACCTAGATAGCATATTCAAAAGCAGAGACATTACTTTGCCAACAAAGGTCTGTCTAGTCAAGGCTATGGTTTTTCCAGTGGTCATGTATGGATGTGAGAGTTGGACTGTGAAGAAGGCTGAGCGCCGAAGAATTGATGCTTTTCAACTGTGGTGTTGGAGAAGACTCTTGAAAGTCCCTTGGACTGCTAGGAGATCCAACCAGTCCATTCTAAAGGAGATCAGCCCTGGGTGTTCTTTGGAAGGAATGATGCTGAAGCTGAAACTCCAGTTCTTTGCCCGCCGCATGTGAAGAGTTGACTCATTGGAAAAGACTCTGATGCTGGGAGGGATTGGGGGGCAGGAGGAGAAGGGGACGACAGAGAATGAGATGGCTGGATGGCATCACTGACTCTATGGACATGAGTTTGAGTGAACTCCGGGAGTTGGTGATGGACAGGGAGGCCTGGCGTGCTGCAATTCATGGGGTCGCAAAGAGTCAGACACGACTGAGCTACTGAACTGAACTGAACTGAGGACACCACTTATTAGACCCGCACTGTGGATGGATGCCCTGTGTGTGTGAGCGACAGCCTAGTTGTTGTTTGTTCAGTCAATCAGTCGTGTCCAACTCTGTAACCCCATGGACTGCAGCATGCCAGGCTTCCCTGTCCTTCAACATCTTCCAGAGCTTGCTCAAACTCGTCCATTGAGTCGGTGATGCCATCCAACCATCTCATCCTCTGTCGTCCCCACGATACAGCCTGGTATCTTGTGCCTATTTGGTTTGGTAGGTTTGGGGAACATGTGAAATATTGTCTCTGTACCTCTTGTGATTCATCGCCTTTCAGACGCGTGAAACCCCGCCCCAGTACTCAGAGCCTAGGGACACCCCTTCCGGCAATCCTCTGAGGCTGAACTTTGCCAGAGTTGGGCAGATAATTAGCCTGTGCTCTAGAGCTGGGGAGCCACAACTACTGAGCCCAAGTCCTAGAGGGCCCCCTTGCCAGGGCCTGGAACTCCGCAAACTACATTACCCGGAAGGCAGTGCGCCGCCTCCTACAGCACAGAACCAATGAAGGATCAGAAGAGAGGCAGTTTGGTTCTAGAGGACCGCGCCTGGGCGGTCCTTCCGGCGTCAACCGCAAGCGACTTCCTGTGAACTCAGTACACATTTGGTGAAATCGGTTCCCTGGTGGGGATCTTGGGAACCCTGTGCCGCCTTGAGGTATAGCGAGCTGGGTAGGCGCTGGTACAGCTGTCCTGAGGCGGATCTGAGGCTCGGCGTCGGCTCCATTCGGCCAGAATCTGTCTCCGTGCTGGAACAGGAGCCGCCGTGCCCGGGCCCCTCCTTCGCCTACCGACTCGGCTGGAACGGCTGCGTGGATGAGTACGATTGAGGTAAATGCTTTGACCTCTGGACCCCTCGGCCAGCGTTTTGTTTTTTGTATTTTTTTTTTTTTAATACTTTGATTTTGCTATTGCTGCGCTGGCCTTTCTCTAAGGGCGGAGAGTGGGGTCTACTCTCTGTTGTGGTGCTCGGGCTTCTCATTGCGGAGCCGGGACTCTAGGGCTTGGGCTCAATAGTTGTGGCTCCCCGGCTCTAGAGCACAGGCTAATTATTTGTGACACAGAGGGATCTGCAGCATGTGGGATCTTCCCGGATCAGGGATGGAACCCATGCCTCCTGCATGTGGACTCCAATTCTACCGCTGAGCCATTGAGGCAGCCCCCTAGTGGCTCGGACGGTAGAGTTGGCTTGCAGTGCCAGAGACCCAGGTTCAATCGCTAGGTCTGGAAGATCCCTGGGAGAAGGAAGTGCCTGGAAAATCCCATGGACGGGGGAGCCTGGCAGTCTACAGTCCATGGGGTGGCAAAGAGTCGGATACGACTGAGTGACTTCACTTTCAACTCTTCATTTTTTAAAAAATATTTTCTTTTTAGTCATATATTTGGATGCGCCAGGTCTTTGCGGCATGCAGGTTGAGGCATGTGACTGGGATCCTGACCTGGGATCCAACCAGGGACCCCTACATTGGGAGCACAGAGTCCTAGTTACAGGACCACCAGGGAGGTCCCTCAGCCAAGTCTTACCATTCTGTGGGACCTTCGTCCTTAACAGTGTTTTCTTGCAAGTGTCATATATTTCTATTTATTGTTTCCCCAAACGGTTGGTTTACCACATATAGAAATATGAGGTGTGTAGAAAAAATTGCAGAGAACCTCCTGGTAAAGTTGAATAAGCAGCTCTAAAATTAATATTCATTCTCTTCTCAAGCCAAGAAATTCAATATAGGGACTCTCCTGGTGGTCCAGTGGTAAATTGTCCGCCTTGCGATGCAGGGGAGGAGGGTTTGATTCCTTGTCAGGAAATTAGGAGGCTTCCCTGGTGGCTCAGATGGTAAAGAATCTGCAATGTGGAAGGCCCAGGTTTGATTCCTGGGTCTGGAAGATCCCCTGGAGAAGGGCATGGCAACCCACTCCAGTATTCTTACCTTGAGAATCCCATGGACAGAGGAGCCTGGCAGGCTACTGTCTGTGGGGTTACAAAGAGCCCACACGACTGAAGCAACTTGGCACACATACACACAGGGAGCTAAGATCCCACATGCCTCAGAGCAACTAAGCCCATGAGCCACAGCTACTGAGCCCCCATGAGGTAACTCAAGAGTTCCTGAGCCACATGGAAAAGATCCTGAATGATGAAGTGAAGATCCCTAGTGTGGCAGTTAAGACCCGATGCAGCCAATTTAAAAAACAAAAAAGAAATGCAGTATAAATAGGATCCCGGAAGCTGCATAAATGTGGGTGTTCTAAAACAATTATCCCATCCCCCAAAAGTTACAATTTTCTTTCATGGAAGCATTTCCTTGCTTTTCTTGATAAATTTGCCAGCTATGTGGAAATTACTCAAGGACTATGGCTTACCGTCACTCCGTTGTTTTAAAACTCTTTTATGAGTGGAATCACATAAATATAATGTGTTTTCTTCATCTGCACAACTTGGCATGAGTTTATCCATGTTTTCATAGCTATTCATTTATTTTCCTTTTTTGTGCAGTATTCTATAGTATGAACATATGAGGACAGGGTCCTTATAAATTCAGCTGTTGAAGCTTCTTTTGTTTTTGTTTTGTTTTGGCATTTATAAACATTGCTACTGTAGATATACCTGCCATGTCTTCTGGGATATACCCAGCACACATTTGTGTAGCGTATATGTTAAAATTGTTATTTTATCTAAATGAATGTTTCCACTTTTTAGTCTTGTTTTATTCCTTGTTACTAATTTTTTTTAATTCCTTGTCACTAATTTTAACTTAGTTCTTTGAATGGCTTGATTACACTTAATCTACCTGTAGTTAATTTTGCTACACACTTATGCATTTTTACGTTACACACCCATGTAAAGAGTTTTTGCTTTTTCAGTCATTGTACTCTTCCAATATTTATTGTTTATAAGTTATTTAAATCTACTCCAGTACTATTGCCTGGAAAATGCCATGGACAGAGGAGCCTGGTAGGCTACAGTCCATGGGGTCGCAAAGAGTCCGACACGACTGAGCGACTTCACTTTTCACTTTCACTTTAAGTCTTTACTCGGGTGATATCAGAAGAGAAAATATGAAGATATCTTGTTAAAATATTTGTTATAAGGGGGACAAAGTGAATCATTTTAAGGGTAATAAGTTATAAGGCTTTGAATCCATATCAAGATGTTTTAGAATCCAAGAAGATTTACAAATGATCTCTCTGAACATTGGTGGGAAAAAACCCGTATGGATTTATCAAAGAATATGAATAAAAAGTACATGTTCTTCAATTCTGTTGTATAATGTAATAATAACTTCAAATCAGAGTTTAATATATGAATTATGTAAGCTGAAATTTTATATCCAACAATTTTTAACATAACTGTTGGGGGAATGTGTAGTTTTCTCGGTTCTGTCTTGCCACAGCAAAAATTTGAAGCAATGGATGGATCAGCGTTACAGGTTGGGGTTACAGATCCGTTTTATTTGGCAAGCAAAGAAAAATAATCCTCAAGGCTTGAGAGCAGGCCGACCCAAAAAACACGAAGAGAATAGAAGCCAGCTGTTCAATTTTGGCTCCTTTTTTATACGTTTTTTCTCCTCTCCCTGAGCCTGCCCTATGTAAATTGGGCTAGCCAGGAGGGCTGTTTGCTTTGCCTGAGGTTCTCACTCCCGTCCTCAGACCTTCCTTAGTTCTATTTTCAAAGGCTTTTCCCTTCTTTGTCTTTTAGCCACTACCGTTCTGGACTCCTTTTTCCTATTCTAACTACCTATCATAACCAATGGCACCCCACTCCAGTACTCCTGCCTGGAAAATCCCATGGACGCAGGAGCCTGGTGGGCTGCAGTCCATGGGGCCGCTAAGAGCCGGACACAACTGAGCGACTTCACTTTCACTTTTCACTTTCATGCATTGGAGAAGGAAATGGCAACCCACTCCAGTGTTCTTGCCTGGAGAATCCCAGGGACA
Source organism: Bos mutus (assembly GCF_027580195.1). Lineage (NCBI taxonomy): Eukaryota > Metazoa > Chordata > Mammalia > Artiodactyla > Bovidae > Bos > Bos mutus. The sequence continues at coordinate 1,214,192 of NC_091634.1, forward strand.
AGGGAGCCTGGTGGGCCGCCGTCTATGGGGTCTCACAGAGTCGGACACGACTGAAGCGACTTAGCAGCAGCAGCAGCAACATAACCAAAGTAAACTTTGAAAGGGAAGTAAGAACTCCTGGTCACTTGTTGTGGCCAACTACAAGTGGGAAGAAGAGGAAAATGTATTATTGACAAGGGAGAAGCAAGAAAATCAAATGGAGGTGTCAGACCTGGACATACAGGAAGACTTAATTTTGATATTTGTAGCCTCGGGTATAATAATGTAATATGACCTGCCACAACCATTTCCTCACCAGCATGATTGCTTTCGTTTTGTCTCATTGAACTTCAGTCACACTATCCTCATACATGGTACTCAAACACACTGCACATGACTGATAGACTTTTCACTTGTTTCTTCCCCTTCTGGAAAGCCTTTTCTCTAGACATCCATATTACTTTATGGAAGAACTCCATAATATTTTCTGTCATCTTTTGCATGCTTTGTTTTATCCTTAAGTATTTCTCTTTGCCTTAAATATAAAATGTTTTATTCATGGATATTCTTTTTTGACTATGTTGCTGATGGAAATTAAAGTTACATGGCCCTGCTCTTCTCACAGGTTTCACATTCAGCAGAACCTTTTATGGACTCTCCACTGATGAGTGGCAGGTGTTCTGGAATGTTACGCTGCTACTCTTCCTGGACCTGGTGTCTGGAGATCCTAGAGAAACCCTAAGTCCAGATTTCCAAGTCCAGGCCAGAGGTTATATGGAGGGATTCCCTTTTTGGCAGCCAGTGGACTGAGATGTGGAAAGTTGTCCTAGGTACAGGGGTAATCCGTGCAAATGCTTGAGCCTGTGATGGGGCGGGAGTGCTTTAGGACGTGTGGGTCTTCGTTAATGTCTGGTAAGAACAGAGAGCAAGAGGGCCAGAGTCGGGCCTAGACTGCTAGCCTGAGAAGGTGAGTTTCTGTTCTGAGAATGATGGCAGATGTGGAATTTTTGGTACAGAGGGGAAAAGTAATGTGACTTAGGTTTAAAAGGCTGCCCCTGGCTGCAGAGGACTCAATAGACTGGGGAAGAGGAAGACAGGCAGATAGCAAGGAGGCTATTGTAATCATCCTGATGAGCAGTAGTTGTGCCTAGACCAGAGTGATAGATATGGAAGTAGGAGAAATATTTGGCTCCTGAATTTGTTTTTAAAGTTTTAACAGTAGACTAGATTTTATAATGTGGAGTGAGTCACAGATGACTCCAAAGGTTTTTTTCCCTTTACATTTGGAAGGGTGGTAGTGTTATCAGCTGAGATGGGGAAGTCAGCAAGCAGAATCCCTTTCTGTGAGACTGTTAGGAATTGGGTCTTGTGTTGAGTCTCAGATGTTCCAGTGACTCCTGAGTATAGGAGACCAGTGGATGGCTGAACTTGCAGATCTAGAGTGCTGGGGAGTCTTCAGGATGCCATTAGGGGACAAGGGAAGGTGGGGGGCTTTTACAAAGGTCATCAGCAGGAAGATAAGGGGCTGGAAAGTCCAGCATGTGGTCCAGGTATTTATGAGATAGTGCTTATGAAATTGATGCAGAGGAAAAGCAAAAAAGGAGACGAAGTGATGCCAAAGTCAGGCTGCTGCTTATTGACCCTCCTGTGTACTCACTAGGTTTTTGTGGTGGAATTTGGGGACTTTATGATAGAATGTCAGATGAGTTTACCCACGATCTGCCAGCTGGGTGTGGATTTTGAATGATTATTATGTGAACAAAGATTGTAACTTTTGAAGAGACATAATGTACAGTATGGAAGTGGAAACTGACCAGGGATATTTAGATCTGAATGTTGTGACTGAGGATAAAGTCAAGAACAAGGTTTAGTGGGGAATCCTTCAGAACAGGGCTAGGGAGCTGCCGGTGGAAAGTGGGTGAACAGTGGGGTTGTGTTGTATTTGTCAGGCACTTTCTGAATGTTCAGGAGATGAGGGGAAGCTGGAGACATGCCACTTTTGTGAACCAGGTGGCGGTGATCAGGGTCAGATATATAGTCCACTGAGTGATAGGCTTGTGGGGAAGGTGTGTGAACTAACTTCCTGAGGTACTAGGAGTCTGAGAGAAAGGTAGGCCTAAGTTTCTGTGTGTCTGGGAGACATGATCCTGGGAACTGTGGTTGTTGTTTTACAAGAAAGGGAAGGGGCCCTGCATGCCAGGCCCACCACACAGATAGCCTCTGTCTATCCACCTGCCTGTAGTCACTGAGAACTGTACCTAGTATGCGAGGAAGGATGAAGTGTTTTGGGTACCACTGCCCTCTATGTTAGGAAATGGGAGGATGATGATGCCAGAGTTAGGGTGGGCTGAGGTTGGTTGATTATGGGGTCCTAGGGAGAGAAGCTGCTTATGCACACATCTCTTCCCATCATCACAGGGCCCTGTGACCTCTGAGGACATGGCTGTGTACTTTTCCCAGGAGGAATGGAGGCTCCTTGATGAGGCCTAGAGATGCCTGTACCATGATATCATGCTGGAGACCTTTGTACTGGTTGCATCCTTGGGTAAGGCCCTCACCCTTGTCCCAGCATCCTGGGCAGGTATCTGACTTTCCCCTTTTTTCCAAGCTCAAATCTGTTCTCTTCATAGCTGGACCATGGTTGCCTGTCTGGTACTGCTTCCCTGTCCTCTGTTTTGCAGGTACTAAGGCTGAGTGAGTGTGTGTCCCACCTCCTTTCACAGGTAGTCGCAATACCAGTGGCTCTGAAGTTTTCTCAGTGAAGATTGTCTAAGTCAAAAGACTTGGGATAAATTCACTGGATTCTCAGCCACTCACTGCCAGTTTGACTCAGTTGACCCCTGCATCTCTGTGCTCCAGGTTCTGCCTTGATCCAACTCCATTTCCTGGAGCCTGACTGACCAGGAATTATTGGAACCAATGTGGGACTATCTGTGGGGTCCACTTGGCTGTTGCTGCCAGACTGTCCTGTGGAGACGTCCATTATTGCACAGCACTGGTTTTCTAACCTGTCTGAGCTCCCTTGTCCTCAAAATAGTCCCATGGTTTTATTCCTTCTGTGTCAGACACATATGTGTGATGGGGCTGCCCATTCTACCAAAATCTATGTGAAATTCCTCCTCATATCTCTAGTTTCAGGTTGTTGGCATGGAATAAAGGTCAAGTAGAGAACTTCAGAGAAGCATGTTTCTGTAGAAGTGCCACAGAGAAATACCTCAAAGATAGACCTCTCCACCCAGCCTCTCCCTGGGACATGTGTAGCCTGAATGTAGAAGGTGGTGTGTGTGTAGCTGAGGACATGGGAATAAACCCCGGCCAGACCCTGTGTGGAGCAGGTTTGAAATTTCAGCAGAACAGTGGAGATAAACTCTTTAGAAGAGGTGTGGGTAAGGCCTTTATGAAGAGATGCACAGTCCATGCCCTGGGGAAGGCTTTTATGTGCTGTGAGGCTAGGAAGGATTTCCCGGGTATCTCTCGCTATTTCCAGCAGTAGATTGTTTTTTTTTTCATCTTTTATTTTATTTTATTTTTAAACTTCACAACATTGCATCAGTTTTGCCAAACATCGAAATGAATCTGCCACAGGTATACCTGTGTTCCCCATCCCGAACCCTCCTCCCTCCTCCCTCCCCATACCTCCCCCTGGGTCGTCCCAGTGCACCAGCCCCAAGCATGCAGCACCGTGCTAGATTAAATTGCAAAAGGGCACTGAGTTTTTGGAACTTTCTCATAATGGACAAAGGCAGCGTAAATGCCACGAATGTGGGAAAACCTCCCAAAAGTCCAAGCTTGCTCAGCACCAGAGAGTCCACACTGGAGAGAGGCCTTATGAATATGCTGAATGTGGGAAAGCCTTCAGCTATGAATATATATTTGTTTGGCACTGGAATGTCCACACTAGAGAAAGGCCCTATGGGTGCAGTGAACGTGGGAAAGCTTTTAGTGACAAACATGTACTTGTATGGCACCAGTGAATTCACTGGAGAAAGGCCTTACAAGTGCAGTGAATGTGGGAAATCCTTCTGTTGCAAATACAGACTTACTCAGCATCAGAGAGTCCATGTCCATACTGGTGAGAGGACTTACGAGTGCTGCAAATGTGGGAAAACCTTTACCTGTAAACCCATACTTTTTAAGCACCAGGGAATCCACACTGGAGAAAGGCCTTACAAGTGCAGTGAATGTGGGAAAGTCTTTAGATGTAATCCCAGCTTTGTTATATAGAAGAATTCATACAGGAGAAAGGCCTTATGAAGGTAGGGAGTGTGGAAAGCTATTTAGCCAAAGCTCCCAGCTTGTTGTACACCAGAGAACTCACACTGGAGCCAAGCCATATGATTGTAGTGAATGTGGGAAAAGCTTCACCCCTAAA